>NC_080080.1:49321033-49626450 GCF_949987535.1 Balaenoptera acutorostrata | reverse complement strand
ATTGGAGGAGCTTCAAGATGGCGGCAGAGTAAGACACAGAGATCACCTTCTTCCCCACAAATACATCAGAAATACATCTACATGTGGAACAACTCCTACAGAACACCTACTGAACGCTGGCAGAAGACCTCAGACCTCCCAAAAGGCAAGACACTCACGTACCTGGGTAGGGCAAAAGAAAAAAGAAAAAACAGAGACAAAAGAATAGGGATGAGACCTGCACCTCTGGGAGGGAGCAGTGAAGGAGGAAAGGTTCCCACATACTAGGAAGCCCCTTCGCGGGTGGAGACTGTTGGTGGTGGAGGCGGGAAGCTCCGGAGCCACGGAGGAGAGCACAGCAACAAGGGTGCAAAAGGCAAAGCAGAGAGATTCCTGCACAGAGGATCAGTGCCAACCAGCTCTCACCAGCCCGAGAGGCTTGTCTGCTCACCCGCCGGGGCGGGTGGGGGCTGGGAACTGAGACTTGGGCTTCGGAGGTCACACCCCATGGAGAGGACTGGAGTTGGCTGCATGAACACAGCCTGAAGGGGCTAGTGCACCACAGCTAGCCGGGAGGGAGTCCAGGAAAAAGTCTGGAGCTGCCAAAGAGGCAAGAGACTTTTTCTTGCCTCTTTGTTTCCTGGTGAGCGAGAGAGGGGATTAAGAGCACCACTTAAAGGAGCTCCAGAGACAGGTGCAAGCTGGGGCTATCAGCGCAGATCCCAGAGATGGGCATGGGACACTAAGGCTGCTGCTGCAGCCACCGAGAATCCTGTGAGCAAACACAGGTCACTATCCACACCAACCCTCCCAGAAGCCTGTGCAGCCCGCCACTGCCAGGGTCCCGTGATCCAGGGACAACTTCCCTGGTAGAATGCACGGTGTGCCTCAGGCTGAGGAAATGTCACGTGGGCTTCTGCCACCGCATGCTCACCCCGCATCCGTACCCTTCCCTCCCCCCGGCCTAAGTGAGCCAGAGGCCCCGAATTAGGTGCTTCCTTAACCCCGTCCTGTCTGAGCAAAGAACAGACTCCTTCAGGCAACCTACACACAGAGGTGGGGCCAAATCCAAAGCTGAACACTGGGAGCTGTGCAAACAAAGAAGAGAAATGGAAATCACTCCCAGCAGCCTCAGGAGCAGCAGATTAAATCTTCACAATCAACTTGATGTACCCTGCATCTGTGGAATACCTGAATAGACAACGAATCATTCCAAATTGAGGAGGTGGACTTTGGGAGCAATGACATATCTATTTTTTTCCCTTTTTGTCTTTTTGTGAGTGTGTATGTGTATGCTTGTGTGTGTGATTTTCTTTGCATAGCTTTGCTTTTACCATTTGTCCTAGGGTTCTGTCTCTCCATTGTATTTTGTTTGTTTGTTTTTATTATATAAAAACATTTTTTTCTTAAAAATTATTTTTTATTTTAATAAATTTATTTTTTTTTACTTTATTTTATCTTCTTCTTTCTTTTTTTCCTCCCTTTTATTCTGAGCAGTGTGGAGGACAGGCTTTTGGTGCTCCAGCCAGGAGTCAGGGCTGTGCCACTGAGGTGGGAGAGCCAACTTCAGGACACTGCTCCACAAGAGGCCTCCCAGCTCCACGTAATATCAAATGGCGAAAATCTCCCAGAGATCCCCATCTCAACATGAAGACCCAACTCCACTCAACGACCAGCAAGCTAGAGTACTGGACACCCTATGCCAAACAACTAGCAAGACAGGAACACAACCCCATCCATTAGCACAGAGGCTGCCTAAAATCATAATAAGGTCACAGACACCCCAAAACACACCACCAGACGTGGACCTGCCCATCAGAAAGACAAGATCCAGCCTCATCCACCAGAACACAGGCACTAGTCCCCTCCACCAGGAAGCCTACACAACCCCCTGAACGAACCTTAGCCACTGGGGACAGACACCAAAAACAACGGGAACTATGAACCTGCAGCCTGTGAAAAGGAGACCCCAAACACAGTAACTTAAGCAAAAGGAAAAGACAGAGAAACACACAGCAGTTGAAGGAGCAAGGCAAAAACGCACCAGACCTAACAAATGAAGAGGAAATAGGCAGTCTACCTGAAAAAGAATTGAGAATAATGACAGTAAACATGATCCAAAAGCTTGGAAATAGAATGGAGAAAATGCAAGAAACGTTTAACAAGGACCTAGAAGAACTAAAGAGCAAACAAAGAGTGATGAACAACACAATAAATGAAATTAAAAATTCTCTAGAAGGGATCAACAGTAGAATAACTGAGGCAGAAGAATGGATAAGTGAACTGGAAGATAAAATAGTGGAAATAACTACTGCAGAGCAGAATAAAGAAAAAAGAAAGAAAACAATTGAGGACAGTCTCAGAGACTTCTGGGACAATATTAAATGCACCAACATTTGAATTATAGGGGTCCCAGAAGCAGAAGAGAAAAAGAAAGGGACTGAGAAAATATTTGAAGTGATTATAGTTGAAAACGTCCCTCATATGGGAAAGGAATACATAATCAAGTCCAGGGAGCACAGAGTCCCATACAGGATAAATCCAACGAGAAATATGCCAAGACCCATATTAATCAAACTATCAAAAATTAAATACAAAGACAAATATTAAAAGCAGCAAGGGAAAAACAACAAATAACACATAAGGGAATCCCCATAAGGTTAATGGCTGACCTTTTAGCAGAAACTCTGAAAGACAGAATGGAGGGGCAGGACGTATTTATAATGATAAAGGAGAAGAACCGACAACCAAGATTACTCTACCCAGGAAGGATCTCATTCAGATTTGATGCAGAAAATAAGACCTTTACAGCAAGCAAAAGCTGAGAGAATTCAGCACCACCAAACCAGCTTTACAACAAATGCTAAAGGAACTTCTATAGGCAGGAAAGACAAGAAAAGAAAAAGACCTACAATAATAAACCAAGAACAATGAAGAAAATGGTAAAAGGAATATACTTATCGTTAATTATCTTAAATGTAAATGGATTAAATGCTCCAACCAAAGGACAGAGATTGGCTGAATGGATACAAAAACAAGACCTGTATATATGCTGTCTACAAGAGACCCACTTCAGACCTAGGGACACATACAGACTGAAAGTGAGGGGATGGAAAAAGATTTTCCATGCGAATGGAAATCAAAGTAAAGCTGAAGTAGCAATTCTCATATCAGACAAAATAGACTTTAAAACAAAGACTATGACAAGAGACAAAGAAGGACACTACCTAATTATCAAGGGATCAATCCAAGAAGAAGATGTAACAATTGTAAATATTTATGCACCCAACATAGGAGCACCAGAATACATAAGGAAAATAGTAACAGCCATAAAAGGGGAAATCGACAGTAACACAATCATAGTAGGGGACTTTAACATGCCACTTTCACCAATGGACACATCATCCAAAATGAAAATAAATAAGGAAACACAAGCTTTAAATGACACATTAAACAAGATGGACTTAATTGACATTTATAGGACATTCCATCCCAAAATAACAGAATACACATTCTTCTCAAGTGCTCATGCAACATTCTCCAGGATAGATCATATCTCGGGTTACAAATCAAGCCTTGGTAAATTTAAGAAAATTGAAATCGTATCAAGTATCTTTTCCAACCACAATGCTATGAGACCACATATCATTTACAGGAAAAAAAATCTGTAAGAAATACAAACACATGGAGGCTAAACAACACACTACTTAATAACCAAGAGATCACTGAAGAAATCAAAGAGGAAATCAAAAAATACCTAGAAACAAATGACAATGAAAACACGATGACCCAAAACGTACGGGATGCAGGAAAAAGCAGTTCTAAGAGGGAAGTTTATAGCAATACAATCCTACCTTAAAAAACAAGAAACATCTCAAATAAACAAGCTAACCTTACACCTAAAGCAAGTAGAGAAAGAAGAACAAAAAATCCCTCAAAGTTAGCAGACGGAAAGAAATCATAAAGATCAGATCAGAAATAAATGAAAAAGAAATTAAGGAAATGATAACAAAGATCAATAAAACTAAAAGCTGGTTCTTTGAGAAAATAAACAAAATTGATAAGCCATTAGCCAGACTTATCAAGAAAACACGAGAGAAGACTCAAATCAATAGAATTAGAAATGAAAAAGGAGAAGGAACAACTGACACTGCAGAAATACAAGGATCATGAGAGATTACTACAAGCAACTATATGCCAATAAAATGGACAACTTGAAAGACATAGACAAATTCTTAGAAATGCACAACCTTCTGAGACTGAACCAGGAAGGAATAGAGAATATGAACAGGCGAATCACAAGCACTGAAATTGAAACTGTGATTAATAATCTTCCAACCAACAAAAGCCCAGGACGAGATGGCTTCACAGGCGAATTCTATCAAACATTTAGAGAAGAGCTAACACCTATCCTTCTCAAACTCTTCCAAAATATAACAGAGGGAGGAACACTCCAACTCATTCTATGAGGCCACCATCACTCTGATACCAGAACCAAAGATGTCACAAAGAAAGAAAACTACAGACCAATATCACTGATGAACATAGATGCAAAAATCCTCAACAAAATACTAGCAAACAGAATCTAACAGCACATTAAAAGGATCATACACTATGATCAAGTGGGGTTTATCCCAGGAATGCAAGGATTCTTCAATATACGCAAATCAATCAACGTGATACACCATATTAACAAATTGAAGGAGTAAAACCATATGATCATCTCAACAGATGCAGAGAAAGCTTTTGACAAAATTCAACACCCATTTATGAAGAAAACCCTCCAGAAAGTCGGCATAGAGGGAACTTTCCTCAACATAATAAAGGTCATAAATGACAAACCCACATCCAACTTCATTCTCAATGGTGAAAAACTGAAACCATTTCCTCTAAGATCAGGAACAAGACAAGGTTTTCCACTCTCACCACTGTTATTCAACATAGTTTTGGAAGTTTTAGCCACAGCAATCAGAGAAGAAAAAGAAATAAAAGGAATCCAAGTTGGAAAAGAAGAAGTAAAACTGTCACTGTTTTCAGATGGCATGATACTATACATAAAGAATCCTAAAGATGCTACCAGAAAACTACTACAGCTAACCAATAAATTTGGTAAAGTACCAGGATACAAAATTAATGCACAGTAATCTCTTGCATTCCTATACACTAATGATGAAATATCTGAAAGTGAATTTAAGGAAACACTCCCATTTACCATTGCAACAAAAAGAATAAAATATCTAGGAATAAACCTACCTAAGGAGACAAAAGACCCGTATGCAGAAAACTATAAGATACTGATGAAAGAAATTAAAGATGTTACAAATAGATGGAGAGACACATCATGTTGTTGGATTGGAAGAATCAACATTGTGAAAATGACTCTACTACCCAAAGCAATCTACAGATTCAATGCAATCCCTATCAAACTACCACTGGCATTTTTCACAGAACTAGAACAAAAAATTTCACAATTTGTATGGAAACACAAAAGACCCCGAATAGCCAAAGCAATCTTGAGAACGAAAAATGGAGCTGGGGGAATCAGGCTCCCTGACTTCAGACTATATTACAAACCTTCAGTAATCAAGACAGTTTGGTACTGGCACAAAAACAGAAATATAGATCAATGGAACAGGATAGAAAGCCCAGAGATAAACCCACACACATATGGTCAACTTATCTTTGATAAAGGAGGCAAGCATATACAGTGGAGAAAAGACAGCCTCTTCAATAAGTGGTGCTGGGAAAATTGGACAGGAACATGTAAAAGTATGAAATTAGAACACTCCCTGACACCATGCACAAAAATAAACTCAAAATGGATTAAAGACCTAAGTGTAAGGGCAGACACTATCAAACTCTTAGAGGAAAACATAGGCAGAACACTCTATGACATACATCTCAGCAAGATTCTTTTTGACCCAGCTCCCAAAGAAATGGAAATAAGAACACAAATAAACAAATGGGACCTAATGAAACTTAAAAGCTTTTGCACAGCAAAGGAAACCATAAACAATACCAAAAGACAACCCTCAGAATGGGAGAAAATATTTGCAAATGAAGCAACTGACAAAGGATTAATCTCCAAGATTTACAAGTAGCTCATGCAGCTCAATAACAAAAAAACGAACAACCCAATCCAAAAATGGGCAGAAGATCTAAATAGACATTTCTCCAAAGAAGATATACAGATGGCCTACAGACACATGAAAGAATGCTCAACATCATTAATCATTAGAGAAATGCAAATCAAAACTACAATGAGATATCATCTCACACCGGTCAGAATGGCCATCATCAAAAAATCTAGAAACAATAAATGCTGGAGAGGGTGTGGAGGAAAGGGAACACTCTTGCACTGTTGGTGGGAATGTAAATTGATACAGCCACTATGGAGAACAGTATGGAGGTTCCTTAAAAAACTACAAATAGAACTACCATACGACCCAGCAATCCCACTACTGGGCATATACCCTGAGAAAACCATAGGTCAAAAAGAGTCATGTACCAAAATGTTCATTGCAACTCTATTTACAATAGCCAGGACATGGAAGCAACCTAAATGTCCATCGACAGATGAATGGATAAAGAAGATGTGGCACATATATACAATGGAATATTACTCAGCCATAAAAAGAAATGAAATGGAGGTATTTGTAATGAGGTGGATGGAGTTAGAGTCTGTCATACAGAGTGAAGTAAGTCAGAAAGAGAAAAACAAATACAGTATGCTAACACATATATACGGAATCTAAGGGGAAAAAAAAAAAAGGCCATGAAGAACCTAGTGGCAAGACGGGAATAAAGACACAGACCTACTAGAGAATGGACTTGAGGATATGGGGAGGGGGTGGGGTGAGATGTGACAAGGTAAGAGAGTGTCATGGACATACATACACTACCAAATGTAAAATAGATAACTAGTGGAAAGCAGCTGCATAGCACAGGGAGATCAGCTCGGTGCTTTGTGACCACCTAGAGGGGTGGGATGGGGAGGGTGGGAGGGAGGGAGATGCAAGAGGGAAGAGAAATGGGAACATATTGTATATGTATAACTGATTCACTTTGTTATAAAGCAGAAGCTAACACACTATTGTAAGGCAATTATACTTCAATAAAGATGTTTGAAAAAAAAAAAAAAAGAAGATGTGGCACATATATACAATGGAACATTATTCAGCCATAAAAGGATCGAAACTGAGTTATTTGTAGTGAGATGGATGGACCTAGAGACTGTCATTCTGAGTGAAGTAAGTCAGAAAGTGAAAAACAAATACTGTATGCTAACATATATATATGGAATCTAAAGAAAAAAAAAAAAGGTCATGAAGAACCTAGGGACAAGATGGAAATAAAGATGCAGACCTACTAGAGAATGGACTTGAACATACGGGGAGTGGGAAGGGTTAGCTGGGAAAAAGTGAGAGAGTGGCATGGACATATATACACTACCAAATGTAAAATAGATAGCTAGTGGGAAGCAGCTGCATATCTCAGGGAGATCAGCTCAATGCTTTGTGACCACCTAGAGTTGTAGGATAGGGAGGGTTGGAGGGAGTGAGATCCAAGAGGGAAGAGGTATGGGGACATATGTATATGTATAACTGATTCACTTTGTTGTAAAGCAGAAACTAACACACGTTTGTAAAGCAATTATACTCCAATAAATATGTTTAAAAAAAAGACAAAAGCATTAAAATAACTATAGGTACAATAACTTGTTAATGGATACACAATATAAAAAGAGGAAAATTGTGACATCAAAAACATAAAATTATGGGGGAAGTAAAAGTGTAGAGTTTTTGTATATAATCACTGTTAAGTTGATATCAGCTTAAAATAGACTGTTAAATCTATGAGATATATTATGTAAGCTTCATGGTGACCACAAAGCAAAAACCTGCAGTAAGCACAAAAATAATAATAAGGGAATCAAATCATAACACCATAGAAAATCATTAATTCACAAAGAAAGACAATAAAAGAGGAAGAAGAGCACAAGAAAACTACAAAAAAAACAGAACACAAGAAGATGACATTAGTAAGTTCTAACCTATCAATAATTACTTTACATGTATATAGATTAAGTTCTCCAATCAAAAGGTACATAGTGGCTGAATGAATTTAAAAACAAGGCTCAACTCTATGCTGCCTACTAAAGATTGACTTTACCTTTAAGGATACACATAGGATCTGTGTTAAGGGATATAAAAAGATACTCCATGCAGTAGGAACCAAAAGATAACAGAGGTAGCTATACTTAACTAGACAAATTAGATATAAATTGTAACAGGAGACAAAGAAAGTAAGTATACAATGATAAAGGGGTCAATTCATCAAGAAGATATAATAATTATAAACATATATGCACCCCATATCATAGCACCTATATTAAGCACCTATAATAAGCACACATATATAACACCTATATTAAGCAAATTCTAGCAGATCTAAAGAAAAAAATATACTACAATAAAATAATAGTAGGGTATTTCAATATGCCACTTTCAACAATGGATAGATCATCCAGTCAGAAAATTATTAAGGAGACATTGGGCTTGAACTACATTGTAGACAAAATGGACCTAACAAACATATACAACATTCCACACAACTGCAGCAGAATGCACATTCTTTGCAAGTGCACATGGAACATTCTCCAGGATACAACATATGTTAGGTCACAAAACAAACCTTGGCAATGTAAAAAGATGGAAATCATACCAGGTATCTTTTCCAGTCACAGTGGTATGAAACTAGAAATCAACAATAGAAGAAAAACTGGAAAATTCACAGATGTGTGAAAATTAAACAGCAGGCTCCTGAACAACCTATGGATCAAAGAAGAACTCTAATGGGAAATCAAAATTTATCTTAAGACACGGACTTCCCTGATGGCACAGTGGTTAAGAATTTGCCTGCCAATGCAGGAGACACAGGTTTGATCCCTGGCCCAGGAAGATCCCACATGCTACAGAGCAACGAAGCCCGTGCGCCACACCTACTGAGCCCATGTGTCACAACTACTGAAGCCAGCACGCCTATAGCCCATGCTCCACAACAAGAAAAGCCACCACAGTGAGAAGCCCATGCACTGCCACAAAGAGTAGCCCCCGCTTGCTGCAACTAGAGAAACCCCATGCACAGCAGCAAAGACTCAACACAGCCAAAACTTAATTAATTAATTAATTAATTAATTAATTAAAAACAAACAAAAAATATCTTAAGACATAAAAATGTCAACAAATCATACCAATACTTAAGGAATGGAGAAAAAGCAGTTCTAAGAGGAAAGTCTATAGTGTTAAATGCCTACATTAATTTTAAAAAAAGGAAGATTACAAGTAAACAACTTAACTTTACACCTCAAGGGACTACAAGAAGAACAAACTAAGCCCAAAGTTAGCAGAAGGATGAAATAACAGAGATCAGAGCATAAATAAACAAAATAGAGGCCAGTAAAAACAATAGAAAAGACCAACAAAACTGAGAGCCTGTTTTTTGAAAAGATAAACAAATTGACAAACCTATAATTAAACTAACTAAGATAAAGATAGAGGAGACTCAGGTAAATAAAATCAGAAGTGAAAGAGAAGACATCACAACTGATATGACAGAAATACCAAAAATCAAAGAGACTACAGTAAACAATTATATGGCAATAAATTGAATAGCCTAGAAGAAATAATGAATCCTAGAAACATAGAACCTACTTAAACTGAATCATGAATGCAAACGGATCAATAACCAGTAAGGAGATTGAAGCTGTAATAAAAAAATTCTAACAAAAGAAAATCTCAGCACCACATGGTTTCACCACCAAACATTTAAAGAAGAATTAATACCAATTATTTTCAAATTTCAATTTTTCAATTCCAGTAAATTGAAGGAGGAAATACTCCCAAACTCATGTTATGAAGCCAACATTATTCTTATACAAAAGCCAGAAAAGGACACGTCAAGAAAAGAAAACTACCACCCAATATTCCTAATGAATACAGATGCAAAAATTCTCAACAAAATACCAGCAAAACAATTTTAACACCACATTAAAAGGATCATACACCTTCATCAAGTGGAATTTATCCCAGGGATGTAAGGACAGTTCAACATACACAAATCAATAAATATGATACACTACACTAATAAAGTGAAAGATAAAAATCTTATGATTATCTCAATAGATGTAGAAAAAACATTTGACAAAATTCAATATCATTTCATGATAAAAAAAAAAAAATCTCAACAAATCGGATATAGAAGAAATGTACCCCGACATAATAAAGGCTATCTATGACAGCTAAAATCACACTTAACAGTGAAAACAAAC
The DNA here is from genome assembly GCF_949987535.1 of Balaenoptera acutorostrata. Classification (NCBI taxonomy): domain Eukaryota; kingdom Metazoa; phylum Chordata; class Mammalia; order Artiodactyla; family Balaenopteridae; genus Balaenoptera; species Balaenoptera acutorostrata. The sequence continues at coordinate 49,616,141 of NC_080080.1, read as the reverse complement.
TTTTCCCCTATGACCAAGAACAAGACAAGGATACCCACTCTAACCACTTTTATTCAACATACTGGAAGTCCTAGCCAGAGCAGTTAGGCAATAAAAAGATTAAAAAGGCATCCAAATCAGAAAGGAAGATGAAAAATTATCTGTTTGTAGGTAATATGATCTTATATATAGAAAATTCTAAACACTCCTCCAAAAAACTGTTAGAACTAATAAATGAATTCAGTAAAATGACAGGACACAAAATCAACATACAACAATCAGTTGCATTTCTATATGCTAACAATGAATTAACTGAAAAATAAATAAGAAATCCCATTTACAATAGTATCAAAAAGAATTAAATGCCTAGGAATAAATTTAACCAAGGAGGTGAAAGTTCTGTACATTAAAAGCTACAAGACATTGATAAAAGAAATTGAAAAAATTAGACAAATAAATGGAGAGATATCCCATGTTCATGGATCACAAGAATGTTGTTAAAATGTCCATATTACCCAAGCCATCTATCTATAGATTCAATGTAATTCCTATCAAAATTCCAGTGGCATGTTTCACAGAAATAGAATTAACAGAGGGAGGGGCAAGATGGCAGAAGAGTAAGATGCGGAGATCACCTTCCTTCCCACAGATACAGTAGAAATACATCTACACGTGGAACTGCTCCTACAGAACACCCACTGAACGCTGGCAGAAGACGTCAGACCTCCCAAAAGGCAAGAAAATCCCCACGTACTTGGGTAGGGTAAAAGAAAAAAGGAATAACAGAGACAAAAGAATAGGGACGGGACCTGCACCAGTGGAAGGGAGCCGTGAAGGAGGAAAGGTGTCCACACACTAGGAGCCCGTTCATGGGCAGAGACTGCGGGTGGCAGAGGGGGGAGCTTCGGAGCCACGGAGGAGAGCGCAGCAACAGGAGTGCAGAGGGCAAAGCGGAGAGATTCCCGCACGGAGGATCGGTGCTGAGTAGCACTCACCAGCCCAAGAGGCTTGTCTGCTCAGCTGCCGGGGCGGGCGGGGGGTGGCAGCTGAGGCTCGGGCTTCGGTGCTAGCCGGGAGGGAGTCCAGGAAAATGTCTGCAGCTGCCAAAGAGGCAAGAGACTTTTTCTTGCCTCTTTGTTTCGCTGCGCGCAAGGAGAGGGGATTCAGAGCGCTGCCTAAACGAACTCCAGAGACGTGCGCGAGCCGCGGCTATCAACACGGATCCCACAGCAACAGGGGCGTAGAGGGAAAAACGGAGAGATTCCCACACAGAGGCTCGGCGCCAAGCAGCACTCACCAGCCCAAGAGGCTTGTCTGCTCACCCGCCAGGGCGGGCGGGGGCTGGGAGCCGAGGCTCGGGCTTCGGTTGGATCGCAGGGAGAGGACTGGGTCTGGCGGCGTGAACACAGCCTGAAGGGGTTGGCGCACCACAGCTGGCTGGGAGGGAGCCCGAGAAAAAGTCTGCAGCCACCAAAGAGGCAAGAGACTTTTTCTTGCCTCTTTGCTTCGCGGCGCGCAAGGAGAGGGGATTCAGAGTGCCGCCTAAACGAACTCCAGAGACGGGCGTGAGCCGCAGCTATCAGCGTGGACTCCAGAGGTGGGCGCGAGCCGCGGCTAACAGCGCGGACCCCAGAGACAGGCGCGAGCTGTGGTTATCAGCATAGACCACAGAGACGGGCAGGAGACGCTAAGGCTGCTGCTGCCACCTCCAAGAAGCCTGGGTGGGAGCACAGGTCACTCTCCACACTGCCCCTCCTGGGAGCCGGTGCAGCTCACCACTGCCAGGCTCCCGTGATCTGCAGAGAATGCACGGCATGCCTCAGGCTGCTGCAACGTCATGCCGGCCTCTGCAGGCGCAGGCTCGCCCCGCCTCCTCCGTACCGCTCCTCCCCATGGGCTGAGTGAGCCAGAGCCCCTGAAGCAGCTGCTCCTTTAACCCCGTTCTGTCTGGGCGGGGAACAGACGCCCTCAGGCGACCTACACGCAGAGGCGGGTCCAAATCCAAAGCTGAACCCTGGGAGCTGTACGAACAAAGAAGAGAAAGGGAAATCTCTCCCAGCAGCCGCAGAAGCAGCGGATTAAAGCTCCACAAACAACTTGATATGCCTGCATCTGTTGAATACCTGAATAGACAACAAATCATCCCAAATTCAAGAGGTGGACTTTGGGAGCAGGATATATTAATTTTTCCCCTTTTCCTTTTTTTGTGAGTGTATATGTGTAAGTTTCCGGGTGAGATTTTGTGTGTATAGGTTTGCTTTCACCATTCGTCCTAGGGTTAGGTCCATCCGTTTTTTTGTTTTCTTTTTTTTTTAACTTAAAAATTTTTTTTTCCTAATATATGTTTTCTTAATAATTGCTTCCTTATATTCTATTTTTACAAATTAAAAGATATGTTTAATAAGTTTTTTCATATTTTTTATTTTAAAAATTAAAAAATTTTTTACTAATAAATTTTTTCCTTAATAAATTTTTTTCTTAATAATTTTTTTCTTATTTTTATTATAGAAAATTAATAAATCTATTTTTAAAAATTAAAAAAATTTTTTCCAAATACATTTACTCTTAATAATTTTTTTCTTTTTTTTTATTATAATAGCTTTATTTTATTTTATTTTATCCTCTTTCTTTCTTTCTTTTTATTTTTTTCTCCCTTATATTCTGAGCTGTGTGGATGAAAGGCACTTGGTGCTCCAGCCAGGCATGAGGGCTGTGCCTCTGAGGTGGGAGAGCCAACTTCAGGACACTGGTCCACAAGAGACCTCCCAGCTCCACGTAATGCCAAACGGCGAAAATCTCTCAGAGATCTCCATCTCAACATCAAGACCCAGCTTCACTAAACCACCAGCAAGCTACAATGCTGGACACCCTATGCCAAACAACTAGCAAGACAGGAACACAGCCCAATCCATTAGCAGAGAGGCTGCCTAAAATCATAATAAGGCCACAGACACCCCAAAACACACCACCAGACGTGGACCTGCCCATCAGAAAGACAAGATCCAGCCTCATCCACCAGAATACAGGCACTAGTCCCCTCCACCAGGAAGCCTACACAACCCACTGAACCAACCTTAGCCACTGGGGACAGATACCAAAAACAACGGGAGCTACGAACCTGCAGCCTGTGAAAAGGAGACCCCAAACACAGTAAGATAAGCAAAATGAGAAGACAAAAAAACACACAGCAGGTGAAGGAGCAGGGTCAAAACAAACCAGACCTAACAAATGAAGACGAAATAGGCAGTCTACCTGAAAAAGAATTCAGAATAATGATAGTAAAGATGATCCAAAATCTTGGAAATAGAATAGACAAAATGCAAGAAACATTTAACAAGGACGTAGAAGAAGTAAAGAGGAACCAAGCAATGATGAAAAACACAAAAAATGAAATTAAAAATACTCTAGATGGGATCAATACCAGAATAACTGAGGCAGAAGAACGGATAAGTGACCTGGAAGATAAAATAGTGGAAATAACTACTGCAGAGCAGAATAAAGAAAAAAGAATGAAAAGAACTGAGGACAGTCTCAGAGACCTATGGGACAACATTAACTGCACCAACATTTGAATTATAGGGTTCCCAGAAGCAGAAGAGAAAAAGAAAGGGACTGAGAAAATATTTGAAGAGATTATAGTTGAAAACTTCCCTAATATGGGAAAGGAAATAGTTAATCAAGTCCTGGAAGCACAGAGAGTCCCATACAGGATAAATCCAAGGAGAAACACGCCAAGACACATATTAATCAAACTATCAAAAATTAAATATAAAGAAAACATATTAAAAGCAGTAAAGGAAAAACAACAAATAACACACAAGGGAATCCCCATAAGGTTAACAGCTGATCTTTCAGCAGAAACTCTGCAAGCCAGAAGGGAGTGGCAGGATATACTTAAAGTCATGAAGAAGAAAAACCTACAACCAAGGTTACTCTACCCAGCAAGGATCTCATTCAGTTTTGATGGAGAAATTAAAACCTTTACAGACAAGCAAAAGCTGAGAGAGTTCAGCACCACCAAACCAGCTTTACAACAAATGCTAAAGGAAATTCTCTAGGCAAGAAACACAAGAGAAGGAAAACACCTACAATAACAAACCCAAAACATTTAAGAAAATGGGAATAGGATCATGCATATAGATAATTACCTTAAATGTAAATGGATTAAATGCTCCCACCAAAAGACACAGACTGGCTGAATACAAAAACAAGACACACATATATGCTGTTTACAAGAGACCCACTTCAGACCTAGAGACACATACAGACTGAAAGTGAGGGGATGGAAAAAGATATTCCATGCAAGTGGAAATCAAAAGAAAGCTGGATTAGCAATTCTCATATCAGACAAAATAGACTTTAAAATAAAGACTATTACAAGAGACAAAGAAGGGCACTACATAATGATCAAGGGATCGATCAAAGAGGAAGGTATAACAATTGTAAATATTTATGCACCCAACATAGGAGCACCTCAATACATAAGGCAAATACTAACAGCCATAAAAGGGGAAATCGACAGCAACACAATCATAGTAGGGGACTTTAACACCCCACTTTCACCAACGGACACATCATCCAAAATGAAAATAAATAAGGAAACACAAGTTTTAAATGATACATTAAACAAGATGGACTTAATTGACATTTATAGGACATTCCACCCAAAAACAACAGAATACACATTTTTCTCAAGTGCACATGGAACATTCTCCAGGATAGATCATATCTTGGGTCACAAATCAAGCCTTGGTAAAGTTAAGAAAGTTGAAATCGTATCAAGTATCTTTTCTGACCACAACGCTATGAGACTAGATATCAATTACAGGAAAAGATCTGTAAAAAATACAAACACATGGAGGCTACACAATACACTACTTAATAACGAAGTGATCACTGAAGAAATCAAAGGGGAAATCAAAAAATACGTAGAAACAAATGATAATGGAGACAGGATGACACAAAACCTATGGGATGCAGCAAAAGTAGTGCTAAGAGGGAAGTTTATAGCAATACAAGCCTACATCAAGAAACAGGAAACATCTCGAATACACAACCTAACCTTGCACCTAAAGCAATTAGAGAAAGAAGAGCAAAAAACCCCAAAGCTAGCAGAAGGAAAGAAATCATAAAGATCAGATCAGAAATAAATGAAAAAGAAATGAAGGAAACAATAGCAAAAATCAATGAAACTAAAAGCTGGTTCTTTGAGAAGATAAACAAAATTGATAAACCATTAGCCAGACTCATCAAGAGAGAAAGGGAGAAGACTCAAATCAATAGAATTAGAAATGAAAAAGGAGAAGTAACAACTGACACTGCAGAAATACAAATGATCATGAGACATTACTACAAGCAACTCTATGACAATAAAATGGACAACCTGGAAGAAATGGACACATTCTTAGAAATGCACAACCTGCCGAGACTGAACCAGGGAGAAATAGAAAATATGAACAGACCAATCACAAGCACTGAAATTGAAACTGTGATTTAAAATCTTCCAACAAACAAAAGCCCAGGACCAGATGGCTTCACAGGCGAATACTATCAAATATTTAGAGAAGAGCTATCACCTATCCTTCTCAAACTCTTCCAAAATATTGCAGAGGGAGGAACACTCCCCAACTCATTCTACGAGGCCACCATCACCCTGATACCAAAACCAGACAAAGATGTCACAAAGAAAGAAAACTACAGGCCAATATCACTGATGAACATAGATGCAAAAATCCTCAACAAAATACTAGCAAACAGAATCCAACAGCACATTAAAAGGATTATACACCATGATCAAGTGGAGTTTATCCCAGGAATGCAAGGATTCTTCAATATACGCAAATCAATCAACGTGATACACCATATTAACAAATTGAAGGACAAAAACCATATGATCATCTCAATAGATGCAGAGAGAGCTTTCGACAAATTTCAACACCCATTTATGATAAAAGCCCTGCAGAAAGTAGGCATAGAGGGAACTTTACTCAACATAATAAAGGCCATATATGACAAACCCACAACCAACATTGTCCTCAATGGTGAAAAACTGAAACCATTTCCACTAAGATCAGGAACAAGACAAGGTTGCCCACTCTCACCACTATTATTCAACACAGTTTTGGAAGTGTTAGCCACAGCAATCAGAGAAGAAAAAGAAATAAAAGGAATCCAAATCGGAAATGAAGAAGTAAAGCTGTCACTGTTTGCAGATGACATGATACTATACATAGAGAATCCTAAAACTGCCACCAGAAAACTACTAGAGCTAATCATTGAATTTAGTAAAGTAGCAGGATACAAAATTAATGCACAGAAATCTCTTGCATTCCTATATACTAATGATGAAAAATCTGAAAGTGAAATTAAGAAAACACTCCCGTTTACCACTGCAAAAAAAAAGAATAAAATATCTAGGAACAAACCTACCTAAGGAGACAAAAGACCTGTATGCAGAAAACTAGAAGACACTGATGAAAGAAATTAAAGATGATACAAATAGATGGAGAGATATACCATGTTCCTGGATTGGAAGAATCAACATTGTGAAAATGACTCTGCTACCCAAAGTAATCTACAGATTCAATGCAATCCCTATCAAACTACCACACACATTTTTCACAGAACTAGAACAAAAAAGTTCACAATTTGTATGGAGACACAAAAGACCCCGAATAGCCAAAGCAATCTTGAGAACGAAAAATGGAGCTGGAGGAATCAGGCTCCCTGACTTCAGACTATATTACAAAGCTACAGTAATCAAGACAGTTTGGAACTGGCACAAAAACAGAAATATAGTTCAATGGAACAGGATAGAAAGCCCAGAGATAAACCCACGCACATATTGTCACCTTATCTTTGATAAAGGAGGCAAGCATATACAGTGGAGAAAAGACAGCCTCTTCAATAAGTGGTGCTGGGAAAATTGGACAGGTACATGTAAAAGTATGAAATTAGAACACTCCCTGACACCATACACAAAAATAAACTCATGATAGACTAAAGACCTAAATGTAAGGCCAGACACTATCAAACTCTTAGAGGAAAACATAGGCAGAACACTCTATGACATAAATCGCAGCAAGATCCTTTTTGACCCAGCTCCTAGGGAAATGGAAATAAAAACACAAATAAACAAATGGGACCTAATGAAATTTAAAAGCTTTTGCAGAGCAAAGGAAACCATGAACAAGAACAAAAGACAACCCTCAGAATGGGAGAAAATATTTGCAAATGAAGCAACTGACAAAGGATTAATCTCCAAGATTTACAAGCAGCTCATGCAGCTCAATAACAAAAAAACAAACAACCCAATCCAAAAATGGGCAGAAGACCTAAATAGACATTTTTCCAAAGAAGATATACAGATGGCCATCAGACACATGAAAGAATGCTCAACATCCTTAATTGTTAGAGAAATGCAAATCAAAACTACAGTGAGGTATCATCTCACACCGGTCAGAATGGCAATCATCAAAAAACTAGAAGCAATAAATGCTGGAGAGGGTGTGGAGAAAAGGGAACACTCTTGGACTGTTGGTGGGAATGTAAATTGATACAGCCACTATGGAGAACAGTATGGACGTTCCATAAAAAACTAAAAATAGAACTACCATACGACCCAGCAATCCTACTACTGGGCATATACCCTGAGAAAACCATAATTCAAAAAGAGTCATGTACCAAAATGTTCATTGCAGCTCTATTTACAATAGTCAGGAAATGGAAGCAACTTAAGTGTCCATCATCAGATGAATGGATAAAGAAGATGTGGCACATACATACAATGGAATATTACTCAGCCATAAAAAGAAATGAAATGGAGGTATTTCTAATGAGGTGGATGTAGTTAGAGTCTGTCATACAGAGTGAAGTAAGTCAGAAAGAGAAAAACAAATACAGTATGCTAACACATATGTATGGAATCTAAGGAAGAAAAAAAAAAAAGGTAATGAAGAACCTAGTGGCAAGATGGGAATAAAGACACAGACCTACTAAAGAATGGACTTGAGGATATGGGGAGGGGGAGGGGTGAGATGTGACAGGGTGAGACAGTGTCATGGACATATATACACTACCAAATGTAAAATAGGTAGCTAGTGGGAAGCAGCCCCATAGCACAGGGAGATCAGCTCGGTGCTTTGTGACCACCTAGAGGGCTGGGATAGGGAGGGTCGGAGGGAGGGAGATGCAAGAGGGAAGAGATATGGGAACATATGTATATGTATAACTGATTCACTTTGTGTTACAGCAGAAACTAACACACCATTGTAAAGGAATTATACTTCAATAAAGATTTAAAAAAAAAAAGAAATAGAATTAGCAATCCTAAAGTTTGTATGCAACCACAAAAGATCTCAAATAGCCAAAGTAATTCTGATAAATAACAAAATTGGAGGCATAACAATTCCTTATTTCAAACTGTATTACAAAGCTACAGTAATTAAAACAGTATGGTACACATAGACCAAGGGAACAGAAAAAAGAGGCTAGAAATAAATCCATGCATATACAGTCAACTAATACTTTACAAGTGAGCCAATAATACTCAAAGGGCAAAGGATAGTCTCCAACAATAACTGGGAAAGCTGGATAGCCACATGCAAAATAATAAAACTGGACTTCTTTCTTATACACTTACAAAAATTAAACTCAAAATAGATTAAAGGCTTAAATGTAAGACTCAAAGCATGAAACTCTAGAAGAAAAATCTCCCTGCATATGATTCGTCTTGGCAATGATGTTTTGGCTATGACATCAAAAGCACAGTGAAAAAATCAAAAATAAATAAATGGGAGAAGGACGTGCTCTCACTCCCTCTTGCGAGAGCACCAGAATAACAACTGGCTGCTGGACAATCATCAACAGGAAGACACTGGACTTCAGCAAAGAGGATACCCCACGTCCAAGGACAGAGGAGAAGCCACAGTGAGACGGTAGGAGGGGCGCAATCTGAGTAAAATCAAATCCCATAGCTGCTGGGTGGGTGACTCACAGACTGTTCAACACTTATACCACAGAAGTCCACCCACTTGAGTGAAGGTTCTGAGGCCCACGTCAGGCTTCCCAACCTGGGAGTCTGGCAACGGGAGGAGGAATTTATACAGAATCAGACTTTGAAGCCTAGTGGGAATTGATTGCAGGACTTCGACAGGACTGGGGGAAACAGAGACCCCACTCTTGGAGGGCACACACAAAGTAGTGTGCACATCAGGACCCAGGGGAAGGAGCAGTGACCCTGGGGGACACTGAACCAGACCTACCTGCTAGTGTTGGAGGGTCTCCTGCAGAGGCGGGGGGTGGCTCTGTTTCATCGTGGGGACAAGGACACTGGCAGTGGAGGTTCTGGGAAGAACTCCTTGGCGTGAGCCCTCCAAGAGTCTGCCATTAGCCCCACCAAAGAGGCCAGGTAGGCTACAGTGTTGGGTTGCCTCAGGCAAAACAACCAACAGGGAGGGAACCCAGCCCCAACAATCAACAGTCAAGTGGATTAAACTTTTACTGAGCTCTGACCACCACAGCAACAGTCAGCTCTACCCACCACCAGAGCCTCCCATCAAGCCTCTTAGATAGCCTCAACCACCAGAGGGCAGATAGCAGAAGCAAGAAAAATTACAATCGTGCAGCCTGTGGAACAAAAACCACATTTACAGAAAGATAGACAAGAAGAAAAGGCAGAGGGCTATATACCAGATGAAGGAACAAGAAAAACCCATAGAAAAAAAACTAAATGAAGTGGAGATAGGCAACCTTCCAGAAAAAGAATTCAGAATAATGATAGTGAAGATGATCCAGGACCTCAGAATAAGAATGGAGGCAAAGATTGAGAAGATGCAAGAAATGATTAACAAAGACCTAGAAGAATTAAAGAACAAACAGAGATAATTAACACAATAACTGAAATGAAAAATACACTAGAAGGAATCAATAGCAGAATAACTGAGGCAGAAGAATAGATAAGTCACCTGGAAGACAAAATGCTGGAGTTCACTGCTGTGGAACAGACTAAAGAAAAAAGAATGAAAAGAAGTGAAGACAGCCTAAGAGACCTCTGGGACAACATTAAATGCAACAACATTCGCATTATAGGGGTCCCAGAAGGAGAAGAGAGAGAGAAAGGAACAGAGAAAATATTTGAAGAGATTAGAGTCTAAAACTTCCCTAACAAGGGAAAGGAAATAGCCACCCAAGTCCAGGAAGCGCAGAGAGTCCCACACAGGATAAACCCAAGGAGAAACATGTGAAGACACATAGTAATCAAAGTGGCAAAAATTAAAGACAAAGAAAAATTATTGAAAGCAGCAAGGGAAAAATGTCAAATAATATACAAGGGAACTCCCATAAGGTTAACAGCTGATTTCTCAGCAGAAACTCTACAAGCCAGAAGGGAGTGGCATGATATACTTAAAGTGATGAAAGGGAAGAACCTACAACCAAGATTACTCTACCCGGCAAGGATCTCATTTAGATTTGATGGAGAAATCAAAAGCTTTACAGACAAGCAAAAGCTAAGAGAATTCAGCACCACCAAACCAGCTCTACAACAAATGCTAAAGGAACTTCTCTAAATGGGAAACAAAAGTGAAGAAAAGGACCTACAAAAACAAACCCAAAACAATTAAGAAAATGGTCATAGGAACATACATATCGATAATTACCTTAAACGTGAATGGATTAAATGATCCAACCAAAAGACACAGACTTGCTGAATGGATGCAAAAATAAGACCCATATATATGCTGTCTACAAGAGACCCACTTTAGACCTAGGGACACATACAGACTGAAAGTGAGGGGATGGAAAAAGATATTCCATGCAAATGGAAATCAAAAGAAAGATGGAGTAGCTATACTCATATCAGATAAAATAGACTTTAAAGTAAAGAATGTTACAAGAGACAAGGAAGGACATTACATAATGATCCAGGGATCAATCCAAGAAGAAGATATAACAATTATGAATATATATGCACCCAACATAGGAGCACCTCAATACATAAGGCAACTGCTAATGGCTATAAAAGAGGAAGTTGACAGTAACACAATAATAGTGGGGGACTTTAACACCTCACTTACACCAATGGACAGATCATCCAAAATGAAAATAAATAAGGAAACAGAAGCTTTAAATGACACAATAGACCAGATAGATTTAATTGATATTTATAGGACATTCCATCCAAAAACAGCAGATTACACGTTCTTCTCAAGTGCGCACGGAACATTCTCCAGGATAGATCACATCTTGGGTCACAAATCAAGCCTCAGTAAATTTAAGAAAATTGAAATCATATCAAGCATCTTTTCTGAACACAACGCTATGAGATTAGAAATGAATTACAGGGAAAAAGACGTAAAAAAGACAAACACATGGAGGCTAAACAATATGATATTAAATAACCAAGAGATCACTGAAGAAATCAAAGAGGAAATCAAAAAATACCTAGAAACAACTGACAATGAAAACACGACGACCCAAAACCTATGGGATACAGCAAAAGCAGTTCTAAGAGGGAAGTTTATAGCTATACAAGCCTACCTAAAGAAACAAGAAAAATCTCAAGTAATCAATCTAACCTTACACCTAAAGAAACTAGAGAAAGAAGAACAAACAAAACCCAAAGTTAGCAGAAGGAAAGAAATCATAAAGATCAGAGCAAAAATATATGAAATATAAACAAAGAAAACAATAGCAAAGATCAATAAAGCTAAAAGCTGGTTCTTTGAGAAGATAAACAAAATTGATAAGCCATTAGCTAGACTCATCAAGAAAAAGAGGGAGACGACTCAAATCAATAAAATCAGAAATGAAAAAGGAGAAGTTACAACAGACACCGCAGAAATACAAAGCATCCTAAGAGACTACTACAAGCAACTTTATGCCAATAAAATGGACAACCTGGAAGAAGTGGACAAATTTTTAGAAAGGTATAACCTTCCAAGACTGAAGCAGGAAGAAACAGAAAATATGAACAGACCAATCACTAGTAATGAAATTGAAACTGTGATTAAAAATCTTCCAACAAACAAAAGTCCAGGACGAGATGGCTTCACAGGTGAATTCTATCAAACATTTAGAGAAGAGCTAACACCTATCCTTCTCAAACTCTTCCAAAAAATTGCAGAGGAAGGAACACTCCCAAACTCTTTCTATGAGGCCACCATCACCCTGATACCAAAACCAGACAAAGACACTACAAAAAAAAAAATTAGAGACCAATATCACTGATGAACATAGATGCAAAAATCCTCAACAAAATACTAGCAAACAGAATCCAAAAACACATTGAAAGGATCATATACCACGATCAAGAGGGATTTATCCCAGGGATGCAAGGATTCTTCAATATATGCAAATCAATCAATGTGATGCACCATATTAACAAATTGAAGAATAAAAACCATATGATCATCTCAATAGATGCAGAAAAAGCTTTTGACAAAATTCAACACCCATTTATGATAAAAACTCTCCAGAAAGTGGGCATAGAGGGAACCTATCTCGACATAATAAAGGCCATATATGACAAACACACAGCAAACATCATTCTCAGCGGTGAAAAACTAAAAGAATTTCCTCTAAGATCAGGAACGAGACAAGGATGTCCACTCTCACCACTATTATTCAACAAAGTTCTGGAAGTCCTAGCCACAGCAATCAGAGAAGAAAAAGAAATAAAAGGAATACAAATTGGAAAAGAAGAAGTAAAACTATCACTGTTTGCAAATGACATGATATTATACATAGAGAATCCTAAAACTGCCACCAGAAAACTTCTAGAGCTAATTAATGAATATGGTAAAGTTGCAGGATACAAAATTAATGCAGAGAAATCTCTTGCATTCCTATACACTAATGATGAAAAATCTGAAAGAGAAACTATGGAAACACTCCCATTTACCATTGCAACAAAAAGAATAAAACACCTAGGAATAAACCTACCTAGGGAGACAAAAGACCTGTATGCAGAAATCTATAAGACACTGATGAAAGAAATTAAAGATGTTACCAACAGATGGAGAGATATACCATGTTCTTGGATTGGAAGAATCAACATTGTGAAAATGACTATACTACCCAAAGCAATCTACAGATTCAATGCAATCCCTATCAAATTACCAATGGCATTTTTTACGGAGCTAGAACAAAAGATCTTAAAATTTGTATGGAGACACAAAATACCCCGAATGACCAAAGCAGTCTTGAGGGAAAAAAACGGAGCTGGAGGAATCAGATTCCCTGACTTCAGACTATACTACAAAGCTACAGTAATCAAGACAATACGGTACTGGCACAAAAACAGAAACATAGATCAATGGAACAAGATAGAAAGCCCAGAGATAAACCCACGCACCTACGTTCAACTAATCTATGACAAAGGAGTCAATGATATAAAATGGAGAAAAGACAGTCTCTTCAATAAGTGGTGCTGGGAAAACTGGACAGCTACATGTAAAAGAATGAAATTAGAATACTCCCTAACACCATACACAAAAATAAACTCAAAATGGATTAGAGACCTAAATGTAAGATAGGACACCATAAAACTCTTAGAGGAAAACATTGGAAGAACAGTGTTTGACATAAATCACAGCAAGATCTTTTTTGATCCACCTCCTAGAGTAATGGAAATAAAAACAAAAATAAACAAATGGGACCTAATGAAACTTCAAAGCTTTTGCACAGCAAAGGAAACCATAAACAAGACGAAAAGACAATCCTCAGAATGGGAGAAAATATTTGTAAATGAATCAACAGACAAAGGATTAATCTCCAAGATATATAAACAGCTCATTCAGCTCAATATTAAAGAAACAAACACCCCAATCCAAAAATGGGCAGAAGACCTAAATACACATTTCTCCAAAGAAGACATACAGACGGCCACAAAGCACATGAAAAGATGCTCAACATCACTAATTATTAGAGAAATGCAAATCAAAACTACAATGAGGTATCACCTCACTCCTGTTAGAATGGGCATCATCAGAAATTCTACAAACAACAAATGCTGGAGAGGGTGTGGAGAAAAGGGAACCCTCTTGCACTGTTGGTGGGAATGTAAATTGATACAGCCACTATGGAGAACAATATGGAGGTTCCTTAAAAAACTAAAAATAGAATTACCATATGACCCAGCAATCCCACTACTGGGCATATACCCAGAGAAAACTGTAAGTATAAAAGACACATGCACCCGAATGTTCACTGCAGCACTATTTACAATAGCCAGGTCATGGAAGCAACCTATATGCCCATCAAGAGACGAATGGATAAAGAAGATGTGGTACATATATACAATGGAATATTACTCAGCCATAAAAAGGAACGAAATTGAGTCATTTGTTGAGATGTGGATGGATCTAGAGACTGTCATACAGAGTGAAGTAAGTCAGAAAGAGAAAAACAAATATCGTATATTAACGCATGTATGTGGAACCTAGAAAAATGGTACAGATGAGCCGGTTTGCAGGGCAGAAGTTGAGACACAGATGTAGAGAATGGACATATGGACACCAAGGGGGGAAAACTGTGGTGGGGTGGGAATGGTGGTGTGCTGAACTGGGCGATTGGGATTGACGTGTATACACTGATGTGTGTAAAGTTGATGACCGGTAGGAACCTGCAGTATAAAAGAACAGACAGAACAGCTAATGCTGGGCTTTCATTGGGTTATTTGTATGGAAATATGTTGGTATAGATGTTTCGGACACTGCATGAAGTTTCTAGGGGTCTTGTGTGTTCTGCTATAATGTTGTAGGTCATGGTCCTGGTTGTTGCTTTAAAATGTATATCTCAGAAGTGACTAATTTTCTTGTCAACTGCATTATTGTGAACTTTCATCAAGTCTTTAACCGTGGTCATTTTTAAGTCTTTTGTCATTTACAGACAGTTCTGGGTGTACTCTGATGATTTTGCAAATACGTTCCTATAAAAGTGTTTCATCTTCAAGAAATTCATGGAAAAGACTCTGACAAGTACAGGTTTCTGGTAACTGACTGTACTGCTGAACTGAATGAATAAGCATTTTCAGAACTCTAATGAAAAACTGATGAACTCATAAAAGTGCTAACAAAAGATCAAGATAAAAAAAAAATTAATTACATGGGACTGAGTGAACTGATGAGGATGAGTATAATTTTTGTGACTTTCTGTTTGAATTAAAAAAAAAAATCCCACAAGGACTCAGAGGCCAAGAATATACAAATCAATTTTCACTGCAAAGTAAAGGAGCTGTTACAGTGGAGGATTACTGGACTGAATGTCAATATTATGACATAGTATGAGTGTGTTTCATGTTTGGTAATTGCAATCATTGTTGCTTTTGTTGTGGTCATCCATGTACAATGCTTGGTGTCAGTCTATTTATCTCTTGTAAAAATAAAATACTGTGTGTGTGTGTGTGTGTGTGTGTGCGTGAAATAAATAAATAAATAAATACATACATACATACATACATACATACATAAATAAATGGGACTAAATCTAACTAAGAAGTTTCTACACAACAAAGAAACAATGAGAAAAATGAAAAGGTAACCTACTGAATGGGAGAAAATATTTGCAAACCATCTATCGGATAAGGGGTTAATATCCAAAATATGTAAGGAACTTATACAACTCAACAGCAAAAAAATACATTTGGATTTTAAAACATGCAGAGGAACTGAATACACATTTTTCCAAAGATGACATACAAGCGGTCAACAAGTACCTGAAGAGATGCTCAACGTCACCAATCATCAGGGAGATGAAATCAGAACCACAATGAGATATGATTTCACACCTATTAAAATGGCTAATATCAAAAAGACAACAGGTAACAAGTGCTGGTGAGGATGTGGAAAAAAGGGAACAATTGTATGTCGTTTGTTGGAATGTAAGTTGGTACAACCACTATGGAAAACAGAGGTTCCTCAAGAAATTAAAAATAGAAGTGCCATATGATCCAGCAATCCTACTTTGGGGTGTATATCCTAAGGAAATGAAAACAGTATATCAAAGCAATTGTTGCACTCCCATTTTCATTGCAGCATTATTCACAAGAGTCAAGATATGGAAACAACCCCAAGTGTTCATCAATAGATGAATGCATAAAGAAAATGTTACACACACACATGAACACTATGGAATATCATTCAACCACAAAGGAAGGAAAGTCTGCCTTTAACAACCACATAAATGGACTTTGAGGGCATTATGCTAAGTGAAACACATCAGACATATAAATGCAAATAATGTATACTCTCTTTTATATCAGGAATTTAAAAATTCTGAATTCATAGAAATAGATAGTAGAATGGTGGTTGTCAGGGGTTGAGGTGGGTAGGGAAAATGAGGACATGTTGGTCAATGGGTACAAACTTCCATCAATTAAATGAATACATTCTGGAGATATAATGTACAGCATGGTGACTATAATTAGCAATACTGTATTATATACTGAAAGTGGTTAAGAGTGGATCTTAAATATTATTAATACCAAAAAGTAATGGTAATTATGTGAGAGGATGGAGGTATTAACATACCTTATTGTGGTAATCATTTTGCAATATATATGTATTAAATCATCTTGTTGTACACCTTAAATTACATGTGTTATATATCAATAATATCTCAATAAAACTGGAAAAAAGAAAACAAAATGAATAAACAAATAGAAAAATATAAAAAACATTGACCAAATCCAAAAGAGAACAATATTTCATTTTAAAAATTCATTTGGTAGTATTATGATTGATCCTGGATATTTGTAAACCAAATAGACTATAAACTTGAGAGTACTGTCCCTTTAGTTTGATAATAAGGCACTGAATAGTGTTATTCCATGTTAATGTGGGTGCCAATGACAAAGACAGATGCACAACAGGTACATGAAAAACAGATTATAAGTCGGCCCTCATAATCCCTACCTCCTCATGTTCACACCTTTGTGTAGTACCCTCCTCTTGAATGTGGGCAGAACCTGTGACTTTCTTCTTGCCAATAGAGTAAGCAAAGTTGACTAGATGTACAAGATTACTTTACATAAGATCATCTGTCTGCAAGGATACTCTCTTTTGTGAAGAAGCAATGGCCATATTATGAGCTGCATATTATTAGGCCATTTGGCAAGTAACTGAGGACAGCCTCCAGTTGACAGCCAGCAAGAATCTGACTCAGTCCATCAGCCCAGAAGGTACAGAGTGCTGCCTATAACCACATGAATGAGGAAGTGGATCCTTCCCCAGTCAAGCCTCAGATGAGACCACATCCACATTTGATGTCTTTTTTTTGCAGCCTTGCAGAAAACCCAGGTAAGCCACACCAGGATACCCTGATGCACATGGGGTTGAAGGATTTTTGGGCTAAAGTAACTACAGGGAGTAAACTGGAAAGATAAGAACTGGCAGTAAGAAGGAGATTAATGTTGAAATAATGGTCAGGGTGAGAGTATGTTACTGGCAAAGTCTGGGGTACAACTGAGGGGTGGATGGCTAAGGCAGAATAAGATCAGCCAATGGAGCATAACAGAGTATTTGAAGACTCATCTCTGAGGGTATTGAAATGAGTAAGAATGATGACGGTGATAGTATAGGGAGAATAATAGTCAGCCAAGAGCTAACATCTTTAAGGAATGAGGAGATATAATCCAGGAGTCTGTAAATAAGGTTACAAGGGATAATGGGATTATGGGAATTATTTTTTTAAGAAAAAGGATAACAGGCATTATAGTCTGGTACATGTAATTCAAAGCTGGAGAAGCTTAAGGTAGGGAGAATGCAAGAATGCCCTAGAAGCAGAAATGATGATCAAGGAAGTTACCTCCCCTACCTCCAGAGATATGAAATGGGGAGGAAGAGAAGAGAGCCACCATTCAAGAAGACCATGGGAACATCAGAGATCTTAGGGAAGAGCCACATTTCTGTGGTTTAAAACTCCCTTAGAACTAGACTCCAGGATATGAGAATTTCTTTTTAGTAGGGAGAATATCTTAGTATTTTGTCTACTGCTGCTAAACTTAATTTTTTTTTCTTTTTTTGGTTTAAAGCAGGAAAGAAGACAACCAATTGAAAAAAGTATGATTCTATACATTCATAAGGCCTACTAGCACTGAACTGTGGATCTGATTTAACCTTTAGTTGTGGTTTCAATCTTTGTCAGCAGTAATTTCCAAAAGCAGGTTACCATGAATTCAAATTAGAATTATAATAAACATTTCCTTAAATGTTTCTTTTCTCCGTAGGCCCAGTTTTAGGGAACATTTTCTTGTTCACTATTTGAATAACTATGGCAAAATCAAAGAAGGCTATAACAACAGAAATCATTTGACATGTATCATATAGGTAATTGGAAGATTTCAAAATGCCAGTTTATACATTTATAATATGAAAAATTGACATCTTGACAATCATATATTAATATGTGCTAAATAGAGCATGAAACATTCGACCAAACCGATCCTGTCAACTGCAAGAAAAACAAATATGTGTACCCTTACATAGCAATTTTTAATGCATACTTAAATTATTTACTTAGTGCTACTAGAAAGTGAACATTCACTGTAGTCTTCATTTGTAAAACTAAGAAACTGAGAACAACCTAACTGTTCATCTATAAAGAAATGACTAAACCATGAAACCTGTATAATATTGAATATAATACAGTCATGGAAAGAATGAGATAAATTTTTACTAGTATTTCTCAAATTAATCTGATCCAGTGATCAACTGCATCAGAATTACTGGGATTTTTGTTAAATAGATTCCTGAGTCTCATCCCAGACCTACTGAATTCATGGGACTTACATTTTTAATTAGAACCTCAGCTGATTGTTAATCACAAAAGTTTGAAAATAGCTATTATATGTTCTAACAGGGAAAACTCTCCTAAATAAAATTGTTAAAAGACAAAGCAAAATACAGAATAATATATATAACACAAGCCTGTTTATGAAAGCAAAACTGTATAATTGTGTGTATATTTGTTTATGTGTGTGTGTATATTAATATGAGTATATTTGTAAGTATATTTATGAATATAAATAAATGATATGGAAGAGTTTGGAAAGCAATACAGCAAATGTTAATAGTGGTTACTACTTAAGAAATTAAGTGACATTGTTGGTTTTGGGAAAGGGAACAAAGAGAGACTTTACTTTTTATTTAATGTACTTCTTTATTGTTTAGATGATTCATAATAAGCATGTATTCATGTACTAACTTAATAATGTTAACTTAAAAGAAGGAAGAAATTTACAAGGCTAGAAGCTAAAATAAATTGTGGGTCAATAAGAAATATAGATTAGGGTCTTGCCATAATAAAGTAAACAGGACAAACCCTTAAAAAAATAGTACTGCTAATACCAGTTTTTAAACAAACAAATATTGAGCTCTGCTGGCCATCAAAGATGCACCTCTCAATCTCCTATTATTGTTCATTTTTGACCCATGGCACCAACATCTGTGCTCTGAATTCACCACCACATTTGCATCAGCACCACATTCCACTGGCTCTTTCCCCAGTTTCCATCATTGATGTTTTCCCCAATAAATTTCTTGCATTTCTAATCTCTTCTTGGCACATGCTTCTTAGAGGACCCAAATTAACACACCGAGTCAAAAGCCAGAACCCATAGTAAATACACTGGACTACTTGCCAAGTAAAATCTGTAATTCTGTACAACACTTCCCTACTTTTTAGCACATATAGTATCCCAAGAAAACAAGTCTTTTCTGTGACTGTCTTCCCTAAAATTAGCCCATTACCACCTCTTCGAAAATTTGTCTGAAACCAATATTGACCTTCCAACCCAGAGTGAAAACTTGCCCAGAACCTCAAGAACACCAGCCAAAGTCAAAGTGATTTATCTACAGTATATCATAAAAGTCCACAAGGCAAGAACTATATATGTCTACTCTTTGAATATTAATCCAGCATATATGTAAAATAGCAAGCTTCTTGACTAAAACTATGGGAATTATTTTAAATACTTATCAGAAAAACGTGTTTATAACTTTTCCTGATACACCTGCTATGTATCTTCTCTGAGCACAGAGTGGGGAAGAAGCTGTCCCCTCACACTCACTCTTTTAATTCTTCCTCAAAACCTCTGAAACAGTAACTGCAGTATTTGCATGTTTCAGGTAATATTAACAGCATTCCCTTTATATTAAGAATTAAAAGATACCAGATACCAAGCTAAGCACTTTATATATCTTATTCAATCTTCAAAACAAATCTTCCAGATGGGAATGATTATACCCACTTCACAAGTTGGAAAACCAAAGGTCAGAGAGATTAAACTGCCAAGGTCATACCAAATGGTATAACCAAGATTAGAACTCAGGATTGTCTTATTCTGGAGACCAAGTTGTTAAAGACTATATGATACTACCTGAGACATCCCTTCAAATGTGTGGTTTAGAAAAAGAGTCGCTGGCTACCATCATGCTTCAAGAGGGTACACGATATCTCTAACACGAGGCGGGAGGGTGTCAATGCCATTTAAAGCACTACTGAGGTTGAGCAGAGAGGTGGTGACTAGGAGACAGTGAAAGTGCCAAGTTTCCTCCCTTGATCACATAAACCTGTAAAGGTTTATGATTGCCCAGCCTCTAGCCTGTGGATGGCCAAAAAAGATAAATGTTGTTATCTTGCTCCCAGGGGACTCTACCACTCTTTTGGTTAGATCAACTTATTGTGAAGGTAATTTTTGAAAAACAAAAGACTCACAAAATGCACCAACAGCAGGAAAAAAAATCAATTCCTGGGTAAGCTGAAGCAGATTTAACAAAGCCATAGAGGCACAGAGACAGGAGAGTATGGGGAAAAATATATTGAGAAGATCTTTAAAAATAAATATAATAAAAACCAAAAAGATAGTATTTACATTTTGTGACCTAAATTCTTAGGAAGACGGATTAGTAATGATATACTAAAAATAACCCAAATAAGAATCACCAAAACACATCTGCATGATTCCAAGTTCCTTGAGCTATATGAAAAGAAATTTAATTGGATTGCATTAAGAAGTCTCTTTTATCTGAATTTGCCTTTTGAACAGATGCGTTGCTACAGACCTGAAGCTATCATATTCAACCTTCACTCAGCTCCATCTCCTAATAGGCATCAAATGTATTTGTTTCCATCTGTGTACGGCAACAATGACATCCAGTGGTCCTTGAAGTGCATTTATAGAGGGAACTATTGTACAATATCCTTTAAAAAAGTAATGAAAGTTTCTGCACTTAATATTTCCAAAAGTCATCCGTAGTATATACCTTCAAAACAGTATGAAAAGGGTGAAATGAAGAATTGTGCTCTTCAAACAATTCAAATTACATTCTATTTGTTTATGATGACTACTTATATGAAGCTAGAGAAATTCAGCAGGTAAACTCAGCCTAGAAATAAACTATATATGGTAAGTGATTACTGAAGTCATAATTTAAGTTGAAACACTTAGACTTCCTAATAACTCAACTTCATGCTACTGTTTAAGTTTATTGAGGCAGAGGGAAATGTTTGAAAAATCATTCCTTTGCTTTCTTCAATCAAAAGTTTCTACTACACATATATGTAGTTCATGTAGTTTCTTCATGAACTTTAGATTCTGCACAGCAGCATAATGTCTCTCTTTAAGATGAAGAAACAGAGACCTTCAAGATGGCGGAGGAGTAAGACGTGGAGATCACCTTCCTCCACACAAATACATCAGAAATACATCTACATGTGGAACAACTCCTACAGAACACCTACTGAACGCTGGCAGAAGAACTCAGACTTCCCAAAAGGCAAGAAACTCTCCACGTACCTGGGTAGGGCAAAAGAAAAAAGAAAAATCAGACAAAGGAATAGGGACACCTCTGGGAGGGAGCTGTGAAGGAGGAAAAGTTTCCACACACTAGGAAGCCCCTTCATTGACAGAGATGGGGGGGTGGCAAGGGAAAGCTTTGGAGCCACAGAGGAGAGCAAAGCAATAGGGGTGCAGAGAGCAAAGCAGAGAGATTCCCACACAGAGGATTGGTGCTGACCAGCACTCACCAGTCTGAGAGGCTGTCTGCTCACCCGCCAGGGCTGGTGGAGGCAGGGGGCTGAGGATCGGGCTTTGGAGGTCAGATCCCAGGGAGAGAACTGGGGCTGGCTACGTGAACACAGCCTGAAGGGGGCTAGAGCACCACAGCTAGCTGGGAGGGAGTCCAGGGAAAAGTCTGGAACTGCCTAAGAGGCAAGAGAAAATTGTTTCAGGGTGCGCGAGGAAACGGGATTCATAGCACCACCTAAACGAGCTCCAGAGATGGGCGTGAGCCGCGGCTATCAGTGCAGACACCAGAGACGGGCATGAAATGCTAAGGCTGCTGCTGCAGCCACCAAGAAGACTGTGTGCAAGCACAAGTCATTATCTACACTTCACATCCCAGGAGTCTGTGCAGCCCATCACTGCCAGGGTCCTGTGATCCAGGGACAACTTCCCTGGGAGAACACACAGCACACCTCAGCCTGCTGCAATGTCATGCTGGCCTCTGCCGCTGCAGGTTTTCCCTGCATTCTGTATACCTCTCTCCCCCTGGCATGAGTGAGCAGGAGTCCCCTAATCAACTGCTACTTTAACCCTGTACTGTGTGAGTGAAGAACAGATTCCCTCAGGTGACCTACACACAGAGGCGGGGACAAATCCAAAGCTAAACCCCAGGAGCTGTGTGAAGTAAAAAGAGAAAGCCATGAGACTGACAGGGTCTTGGTGCTCCAGCTGGGTGTCAGGACTGTGCCTCTGAGGTGGGAGAGCCGAGTTCAGGACATTGGTCCACCAGAGACCTCCCAGCTCCACATAATACCAAGTGGCAAAAGCTCTCCCAGAGATCTCCATCTCAATGCTAAAACCCAGCTCCACTCAACGACCAGCAACTAACAGTGCTGCACACCCTATGCCAAACAACTAGCAAGACAGGAACACAGCCACACCTATTAGCAGAGAGGCTGCCTAAAATCATAAGGTCACAGACACCCCAAAACACACCACCAGAACTTGGTCCTGCCCACCAGAAAGATAAGATCCAGCCTCACCGACCAGAATCCAGGCACCAGTCCCTACCACCAGGAAGCCTACACAACCAGCTGAACCAACCTTAGCCACTGGGGGCAGACACCAAAAACAACGGGAACTATGAACCTGCAGCCAGTGAAAAGGAAAAACACAGTAAGTTAAGAAAAATGAGAAGACAGAGAAACACACAGCAGATGAAAGAGCAAGACAAAAACCCACGAGACCAAACAAATGAAGAGGAAATAGGCAGTCTACCTGAAAAAGAATTCAGAATGATGGTAGTAAAGATGATACAAAATCTTGGAAATAGAATGGATAAAATACAAGAAATGTTTAACAAGGACCTAGAAGAACTAAAGAGCAAACAAATAATGAAGAAAAACAAAATAAATCAAAATAAAAATTCTCTAGAAGGAATCAATAGCAGAATAACTGAGGCTGAAGAACGGATAAGTGACCTGGAAGATAAAATAGTGGAAATAACTATCATAGAGCAGGATAAAGAAAAAAGAATGAAAAGAATTGAGGGCAGTCTCAGAGACATCTGGGACAACATTAAATGCACCAACATTCAAATTAAAGGGGTCCCAGAGGAGAAGAGAAAAAGAAAGGGACTGAGAAAATATTTGAAGAGATTATAGTTGCAAATTTCCCTAATATGGGAAAGGAAATAGTCAATCAAGTCCAGGAAGTGCAGAGAGTCCCATAAATGATAAATCCAAGGAAAAACACTCCAAGACATATATTAATCAATCAAAAATTAAATACAAATAAAAAATGTTAAAAGCAGCAAGAGAAAACAACAAGAAACATACAATGGAATCGCCATAAGGTTAACAGCTGATCTTTCAGCAGAAACTCTGCAAGCTAGAAGGGAGTGGCAGGACATATTTAAAGTGATGAAAGGGAAAAACCTACGACCAACATTACTCCAGTAAGCAAGGATCTTAGTCAGATTCGACAGAGAAATTGAAACCTTTACAGAAAAGCAAAAGAGAATTCAACACCACTAAACCAGCATTAAAACAAATGCTAAAAGAACTTCTCTAGGCAGGAAACACAAGAGAAGAAAAAGACGTACGATAACAAACCCAAAACAATTAAGCAAATGGTAATGAGAACATACATATTGATAACTACCATAAATGTATATGGATTAAGTGCTCCAACCAAAAGACATAGACTGGCTGAACGGATACTAAAACAAGACCTGCATATATGCTCTCTACAAGAGACCCACTTCAGACCTAGGGACACAAACAGACTGAAAGTAAGGGGATGGAAAAAGATATTCCATGCAAATGGAAATCAAGATAAAGCTGGAATAGCAATTCTCATATCAGACAAAATAGACTTTAAAATAAAGACTATTACAAGAGACAAAGAAGGACACTACATAATGATCAAGGGATCAATCCAAGAAGAAGATGTAACAATTGTAAATATTTATGCACCCAACATAGGAGCACCTCAATACATAAGGCAAATGACAACAGCCATAAAAGGGGAAATCAACAGTAACACAATCATATTCAGGGACTCTAACACACCACTTTAACCAATGGACAGATCATCCTAATTGAAAATAAATAAGGAAACACAAGCTTCAAATGATACATTAAAACGATAGACTTAATTGATATTTATAGGGCATTCCATCCAAAACAACAGAATACACTTTCTTCTCAACTGCTCGTGAAACATCCCCCAGGATAGATTATATCTTGGGTCACAAATCAAGCCTTGGTAAAGTTAAAAAAATTGAAATCATATCAAGTATCTTTTCTGACCACCATGCTATGAGACTAGATATTAATTACAGGAAAAACCCTGTAAAAAATACAAACTCATGGAGGTTAAACAATACACTACTAGAAAACCAAGAGATCACTGAAGAAATCAAAGAGGAAAGTGAAAACTACTTAGAAACACATGGCAATGAAAACACAATGACCAAAAACCTATTTGATGCAGCAAAAGCAGTTCTCAGAGGGAAGATTTTAGCAGTACAATCCTACCTCAAGAAACAGGAAGGATCTCAAATAAACAACCTAACCTTACACCTAAAGCAAGTAGAGAAAGAAGAACAAGAAAGCCCCAAATTTAGCAGAAGGAAAGAAATCATAAAGATCAGATCAGAAATAAATGAAAAAGAAATTAAAGAAACAATAGCAAAGATCAATAAAACTGAAAGCTGGTTCTTTGAGAAGATAAACAAAATTGATAAACCATTAGCCAGATCCATCAAGAAAAAAGATAGAAGATTCAAATCAATAGAATTAGAAATGAAAAAGGAGAAGTAACGACTGACACTGCAGAAATGCAAAGGATCATGAGAGATTACTACAAGCAACTATATGCCAATAAAATGGAAAACCTGGAAGAAATGGAAAAATTCTTAGAAAAGCACAAGCTTCCAAGACTGAACCAGGAAGAAATAGAAAATATAAATGGAACCATCACAAGCACTGAAATTGAGACTGTGCTTAAAAATCTTCCAACAAACAGAAGTCCAGGACCAGATGACTTCACAGACGAATTCTCTCAACCACTAAGAGAAGAGTTAACACCTATCCTTCTCAAATTCTCCCAAAATATATCAGAGGGAGGAACACTCCTAAACTCATTCTATGACACCACCATCACCCTTAGCAAACAGAATTCAACAGCACCTTAAAAGGATCATACACCATGATCAAGTGGGGTTTATCCCAGGAATGCAAGGATTCTTCAATATACGCAAATCAATCAATGTGATAAACCATATTAACAAACTGAAGCAGAAAAACCATATGATCATCTCAATAGATGCAGAAAATCGTTCGACAGAATTCAACACCCATTTATGATAAAAAACCCTCCAGAGAGTTGGCATACAGGGAACTTACCTCAACATAATAAAGGCCATATATGATAAGCCCACAGCCAAAATTGTTCTCAATGGAGAAAAGCTGAAACCATTCCAAGCACAGGAACAAGACAAGGCTGTCCACTCTCACCACTATTATTCAACATAGTTTTGGAAATTTTAGCCACAGCATTCAGAGAAGAAAAAGAAAGGAAAGGAATCCAAATTGGAAAAGAAGAAGTAAAGCTGTCACTGTTTGCAGATGACATGTTACTATACATAGAGAATCCTAAAGATGCTACCAGAAAACTACTAGAGCTAATCAATGAACTTGGTAAAGTTGCAGGATACAATACTAATGCCCAGAAATCTCTTGCATTCCTATACACTAACAATGAAAAATCTCAAAGAGAAATTAAAGAAGCACTCCCATTTACCATTGCAATAAAAAGAATATAACACCTAGGAATAAACCTACCTAGGGTGACATAAACCGGTATGCAGAAAACTATAAGACACTGATGAAAGAAATTAAAGATGATACAAATAGATGGAGAGATATACCATGTTCTTGGATTCAAAGAATCAACATTGTGAAAATGGCTATACTACCCAAAGCAATCTACAGCTTCAATGCAATCCCTATCAAATGACCAATGGCATTTTTCACAGAGCTAG
Source organism: Balaenoptera acutorostrata (assembly GCF_949987535.1). Lineage (NCBI taxonomy): Eukaryota > Metazoa > Chordata > Mammalia > Artiodactyla > Balaenopteridae > Balaenoptera > Balaenoptera acutorostrata. Next base: position 49,589,610 of record NC_080080.1, on the reverse strand, counting down.
AACAAAAAATTTCACAATTTGTATGGAAACACAAAAGACCTCAAATAGCCAAAGCTATCTTGAGAAAGAAAAATGGAACTGGAGGAATCAGGCCCCCAGACTTCAGACTATACTACAAAGCTATGGTAATCAAGACAGTATGTTCCTGGCACAAAAAACAGAAATATAGATCAATGGAACAGGATAGAAAGCCAAGAGATAAACCAATGCATATATTGTCACCTTATTTTTCATAAAGGAGGCAAGAATACACAATGGAGAAAAGACAGCCTCTTTAATAAGTGGTGCTGGAAAAGCTGGACAGCTACATGTAAAAGAATGAAATTAGAACATTCCCTAACACCATACACAAAAATAAACTCAAAATGGATTAAAGACCTAAATGTAAGGCCAGACACCTCTTAGAGGAAAACATAGGCAGAACAATCTATGACATAAATCACAGCAAGATCCTTTTTACCCACCTCATAGGGAAATGGAAATAAAAACAAAAATAAACAAATGGGACCTAATGAAACTTCAAAGCTTTTGCACAGCAAAGGAAACCATAAATAAGACCAAAAGACAACCCTCAGAATGGGAGAAAATATTTGCAAATGAAGCAACTGACAAAGGATTAATCTCCAAAATTTACAAGTAGCTCATTCAGCTCAATATCAAAAATGCAAACAACCCCATCCATAAATTGGCAGAAGACCTAAATAGACATTTCTCCAAAGAAAATACACAGATTGCCAACAAACACATGAAAGGATGCTCAACATCACTAATCATTAGAGAAATGTAAGTCAAAACTACAATGAGGTATCACTTCACACCAGTAAGAATGGCCATCATCAAAAACTCTACAAACAATAAATGCTGGAGAGGGTGTGGAGAAAAGGGAACCCTCTTGCACTGTTGGTGGGAATGTAAATTGATACAGCCATTATGGAGAACAGTATGGAGGTTCCTTAAAAAACTAAAAATAAGACTACTATATGACCCAGCAATCCCACTACCGGGCATATACCATGAGAAAACCATAATTCAAAAAGAGTCCTGTACCACAGTGTTCATTGCAGCTCTATTTACGATAGCCAGGACATGGAAACAACCTAAGTGTCCATGACAGATGAATGGCTAAGGAAGATGTGGCACATATATACAGTGGAATATTACTCAGCCATAAAATGAAATGAAATTGAGTTATTTGTAGTGAGGTGGATGGACCTAGCGTCTGTCATACAGAGTGAAGTAAGTCAGAAAGAAAAAAACAAATACGGTATGCTAACACATATATATGGAAACTAAAAAAAAAAAAAAAGTTTCTGAAGAACCTAGGGGCAGGACAAGAATAAAGACACAGACATAGGGAATGGACTGAGGACACGGGGAGGGGGACAGGTAAGCTGAGACAAAGTGAGAGAGTGACATGGACATATATACACTACCAAATGTAAAATAGATAGCTATTGGGAAGCAGTCACATAGCACAGGGAGATCAGCTTCGTGCTTTGTGACCACCCAGAGGGGTAGGATAGGGAGAGTGGGAGGGAGACACAAGAGGGAGGAGGTATGGGGATATATGTATACGTGTAGCTGATTCACTTTGTTATAAAGAAGAAATTAACACACCATTGTACAGCAATTATACTCCAATAAAGATGTTAAAATAAATAAATAAATGAAGTGCAAAATAAAATAAAATAAGATGAAGAAACAGAAACATTTAGTGGAGTGCTTTAGTGGTAAAGAATTAACACAGTTTGCTGGTAGATAACTACATATAATCCCAGGATACTGTGCTGCTCTGGAAGAATCTACTCCATTCTCTCTTGCATTGTGCAGATTTTTAGTTGATAGGTGTACACATTCACTTCAGGAAGGGATTTCACTCTACAATGTTTTTTAAATAGTCTTAAAGTTTAACCTGCAAGAATCAAGCTTCTACATTGGTCCAAGTGCAAAATGTGTGTGTGTATCATGTTGTAGAAGACTGTATCACTGTCCTAGCCCATTTCTGAAGCATTAATATAAACGTGACACTAAATTAGATAAATATGGTCCCAGAAAAGAGTGTCTCATTTCAGTCATATGCACATGTAACATATTCATCACTAATGGCTTCTCTCCAACATTAATTAAATGAAGATCGTACAGAATATCTGATACTGTGCCATTTGGTGACAGGGAGGGGCTGAGGACAGACTACAGAAAAATAATAACTGTCTTGGTTTAATGATATAATTCAGTGTCATCTGTCTCCATGTTCTCTGGCTTTCTGAGATCACACTTTTTGGTTTAAAAGTTGGCCCAATTCCCCATGCCACATAGGAGAAGAAATATCTCTTCCCCCTACCCATACTTCCAAATGTCCTCGTAGTGATTAAATTTATATTATTCACCTCCTGCTATCATATCCTGTTTCTACTGAATTCTAATTCTCTGCACCTGCAGCTCTTCTTCCTTCTCATTCTATCTATACTAAACAATAACATATTGTGAACTGATCTATCAGAAATTAAATTCTACCACTTCAACAGAAGAAGCTGAAACATGTTCTGTATAGTAAGAAAAAGAAAGTCACTCTGAAGCAGAATTGAAACACTCATTTTAGAAAACAGGGTTCTCTATCGCTGTGTGGTAATCAGTGATCTCAGCATAGGTCAGAGCCGAAGGCATGAGAGCTGGGGGCACTTGGGAGGGAAGCAGTAGTATGCTGGTGAAGTTTGACAACCAGCTCCCTGGGTTTGATATAAATGTGGGTTGATCGTTTCATTTCTATTACTGAGTAAGACAAAAACAAAATAATAGTGATGAATGGTGGAACTTCACTCATTTGTCAAAGACACAAGCAACTCTTTTCCTAAATAAGATAATAGTTTTCAAACACTTTAAATGTTTAAGAATGTGTTTAAGAAATATTTAAGAATATTTTCTCAATTTTGTGTAATAGTCTCAATACCAAGTCTATAGACAACACATTAAGTTTAATCTGCATTATTAGCATTTTCTCCATTGCCTTTTTTATTGAAATATAGTTGACGTATAATATTATGTTAGTTTCAGTTACACTACACAGTGATTTGACGTTTGCATACAATATGGATGATCACTACTATAAGTCTAGTAACAATCTGACCCCATACAAAGTTATTACAATATTATTGACCATATTTCTTATGCAGTATATTACATCCCCATGGCTTATTTATTAACTGGAAGTTAGTACCTCTTAATCCCCTTCACCTATTTCATCTCCCCACCCTTCTTCCCCTCTAGCAAACACCCATTTTTTCTCTGTATCTATGAGTCTGTTGTTGTTTTGTTTGTTTTGTTTTGTAGATTCCACATATAAGTGAGATCATATGGCATTTGTCTTTCTCTGCCTCACTTATTTCACTTAGCATTATACCCTTGATTCTTTTCATAGAAGTGTAGTTGATTTACAATATTATATTAGTTTCAGGTGTACAACATAGTGATTCAAAATTGGTGCAGATTATGCTCCATTTAATGTTATTATTTTCAAAAGAGCTATATTTCCCTGTACTGTACAATATATCTGTGTAGCTTATTTATCTTATACATAGTAGTTTGTACCTCCTAATCCCATACCCCTATCTTGCCTCTCCTCCCTTCTTTCTCCCCACTGGTAACCACTAGTTTGTTCTCTATATCGTGAGTCAGTTTCTGTTTTGTTATGTTCACTTTTTAAAAATTTTTTTAGATTCCAAATATAAGTGATTACAGTATTTGTCTTTCTGTGACTTATTTCACTAAGCATAATATCCTCTAGGTCTATCCATGTTGTTGCAAATGGCAGAATTTCATTCCTTTCTATGGCTAATATTCCATTGTATATATGTATACCACATCTTCTTTATCCATTCAACTGTTGATGGACAACTTAGGTTGCTTTCATATCTTGGCTACTGTAAATAATGCTGCTATGAACATTGGGTTGCATGTATCTTTTCAAATTAGTGTTTTTGTATTCTTCAGATATACACCCAGGAGTAGAATTGCTGGATCATATGGTAGTTTTATTTTTTGTTTTTTGAGGAATTTCTATACTGTTTTCCATAGTGGCTGCACCAATATATATTCCTACCAACAGTGTATTAGGGTTCCCTTTTCTCCACATTATTGCCAATATTTGGTAATTGTAGAATTTTTAATGTTAGCTATTCTAACACGTATGAGGTTATATCTCATTTGTAGTTTTGATTTGCATTTCTCTGATGATTAGTGATGTTAAGCATCTTTTCATATGCCTGTTGGCCATCTGTATACCTTCTTGGGAAAAATGTCTATTCAGTAGCACACATTATGCCCCAAAAGATATGTTCACCACAGCACTTTTGTCAGCAGCCACAAATTTTAAAAGTGAGATGTCCATCAACAGTAGAATAGAACAAAAACTAAATAGTATGTATATATGTACGTTTATATGATGGTATATTATACAGCAATGCGAAGAAACAAACTACAACTGCAAGAAACAAGATGGAGAATCTCACAAGTTTAACGCGGAGGAAAAAAAAAAAAACAGACACAGAAGAACACATTTTGGATGATGCTGTTAATAGAAAGTTCAAAAACATGCAAAACTACTCTTTGGTAGTAGAAATCAGGGTGGTGGTTACATTTGGAAAAGTAGAGATTTGGAGGAGGCAAGGGGGCTTTGGGGGATGTTAGAAATATTCCACTTTTTGATCTGCATTCTATTTACACTGGTGCATTCATTTTGTGAAAATCCATGCACTTTTCTATCTTTATGTTACATTTCAATAAAACATTCACATTATAACAACAACAAGAAGTTTCTATTCATATCTTCTGCCCATTTTTAAATAGGTTTTTTTTAATGATATTGAGTTGTATGAGCTGTTTATATATTTTGGATATTAACCCCTTATCAGTCATATCATTTGCAAATATTTTCTTCCATTCAGTAGGTTCCCTTTTCATTTTGTCAATGGTTTCCTTTGCTGTGCAAAAGCTTTTAAGTTTTATTAGGTCCCATTTATTTATTTTCAGTCTCTTCAATAAATGGTACTAGGAAAACTGGACAACTAAATGTAAAAGAATGAAATTAGAACATTTTATCATATCATCTACAAAAATAAACTCAAAATGGATTAAAGATTTAAATGTAAGACTGGAAACCATAAAACTCCTAGAAGAAAACCTAGGCAGAAGACTCCTTGACATAAATCATAGCAATATATTTTTGTATCTGTCTTCTAAGGCAAAGGAAACATACAACAGCATAGTACCTTTTAGATCCTTCTGTAATGTCACAAATGACAAGATTTCATTTTTTATGGCTGAGTAATTCTCCATTATATATATATACCACTTCTTCTTTATTCATTCATCTATCAATGGAGACTGGCTTCCATATCTTACCTATTGTAAATAATGCTTCAGCGAACATTAGTGTGTGTATATCTTTTCAGATGAGTGGGTTTTGTCATTTGGGTAAATACCCAGAAGTGAAATTGCTGGATATATGGCAGTTCTATTTTTAATTTTTTTGAGGAACCTCCATGCTGTTTTCCATAGTGGCTGCACCAATTTACAATCCCACCAACAGAGCACAAGTGTGCCCTTTTCTCCACACACTTGCCAGCACTTGTCATTTGCTGTCTTTTTGTTGATAATCATTCTGATAGGTGTGAGGTGGTATCTCATGGTTTTGATTTGCATTTCTCTGATGATTAGTGATGTTGGGCAATTTTCATGTGTCTGTTGGCCATCTATATGTCTTCTAACAACAAATGGTCACTGAAGAAATCAAACAGAAAATCAAGAAATACCTGGAGACAAATGAAAATGGAAACTTGACAATCCAAAATCTATGGGAACAGCAAAAGTACTTCTAAGGAGGAAGTTTATAGCAATATAAGCCTACCTCAGGAAAAAAAAGGAAAAAGAAAAATCTCAAATAAACAATTTAACCTTACACCCAAAGGAACTAGAAATAAAAGAACAAACAAAACCCAAATTTAGTGGAAAGAAAGAAATAATACAGATCAGATCAGAAATAAATTAAATACAGACAAAAGAGTAATAGAAAAGATGTATGAAACTAAGAAGTTGTTTCTTTGAAAAGATAAACAAAATTGATAAACCTTAAGCAGACTCATCAAGAAAGAAAGAGAGGGACCAAATAAATAAAATAAGAAATGTAAGAATAGAAATTACAACCAGGGGTGGAGTCAAGACGGTGGTGTGGGAGGACATGGAGTTCCCGTCTCCCCACAACTAGGGCACCTGCAGGATGCTGATGGAAGACCTTGATGCCCAAGGAGATGGTAGGAACCTCCAAGCAACAGGGTAGGACATGTGGGGGAGTGAGGGGGAGGAGAAATGGAGGCCAGACAGGACCAGTGCCCCTGAGGGGTGGTTGGGAAAGGGGAGGTGTTCCCATGCCTGGAGGGACCCTAAGAGGCTCGGATGAGCAGGGTGGAGCACGCCTAGCATTTTCCCTGGCCAATTCAGCCCCGAGAAGCCTGCTGGGCTCTCAGGCCAGGTCCTCTGCCCTCTGGAGCCTCCTCTGGCCTCGTGGGTCCTAGGGACATGGTAGGGAGGGACGGAGGAGGGGGGAAGAGGAGGAGAGTCAGACCGTGGAGAGGGGACCCTCCAGGACCGGAGGATCAGGGGAGGTGTGGTGGGTGTTTCCCCTGGCAACTCAGGCCTGGGAAGCCTGTTGGGCTCCTGGGCTGGATCCTCTGCCCTCCAAGGCCCCCTTTGGGCTGCATTGTTCCTAGGGGTGTAGAAGGAAGCAGGGGGAGAAGAGGAGAGGTGGACAGTGAGGGGTCCTCTGGGTCAGAGGATCAGGGGAGGCATGGAGGGCATTTTGCCCATCCACGTAGGCCTCAGGAAGCCTGCTGGGCTCCTGGGCCTGGTCCTCTGCCCTCTGGGGCCCTTTCCAGCCTAGTAGGTCCTAGGGGTATAGGAAGGAGGTAAGAGGGGGGAAGAGGAGGAGAGGCAGATGGGCGGGGACCCTCTGGGATCATGGGATCAGGGAAAGTGCTGCAGGTATTTCCCTTTCCCTCTCGGCCCCAGGAAACCTGTTGGCTTCCAGGTCTGGTCCCCTGCCTTCCAGGGCCCCCTCCAGCCACGTAGGTCCTAGGGGCATAAGAGGGAGGGTGGGGAAGAAGAAGACAGGCCAACAGGGAGGGACCTTCAAGGATTGGAGTATTGGGGGGAATGTGCCTAGCATTTCCCCCACCCACTAGAGCCCAGGGATCGTGTTGGAGTCCCGGACCTGGTCCTCTGCCCTCCAAGGTCAGTGGAACTCCTGGGCCCCTCCTGCTGAGCCTAAGCTCCATTCCCCTAGGGATTTTTCCAGCTCTGTGAGTCCTAACCATACGCCCTCCCCACCGCCTAAACTCAACCCTGCTTAAGCCACACCCCCACAGCCAAGGGCTTTTCCGGCTTTTTTTTTTTCTCCTCTTTTTTGCTATTGTGGATCTGTTTTACCTTCTGTTAGTTGTTTTATCTATATTTTTATTTTTTTATTTTTTCTAGCATATCTGTCGGTTTTCTAATCATATTTTAATTTTTACTCTTTGTTATTGTTCTGCTCCTTTTATTCTTCTTTTTTTTTTTTCTGCCACCACATGCAGCTTGCGGGATCATGGTTCATGAGCTGGGGATCAGGCCTGAGCTGCTGCAGTAGGAGCTCTGAGTCCAAACCACTAGACTAACAGAAAACCTCAGACCTCAGGGAATATTCATCAGAGTGAGGTCTCCCGGAGGTCCTCAACTTGGCATCAAGACCCAGCTCTACCCAACAGCCTACAAACTCCAGTACTGGAAGCCTCAGGCCAAACAACCAGTAAGACAGGAACACAATCCCACCCGTGAAAAAAAAAAATGAGATGACAAAAAATATGTCACAGATTATGGAGCAAGTTAAAAACCTACATGACTAAATAAATGAAAAGGAAATAGGGAACCTACCTGAAAAATAATTCAGAGTAATGATAATAAAGATGACCCAGAATCTTGGAAATAGGATGAAGGATTGAGAAAATACAAGAAAATATTTGCAAATGAATCAACGGACAAAGGATTAATCTCCAAAATATACAAACAGCTCATGGAACTCAGGATCAAAGCACAACCCAATTTTAAAAAGGGCAGAAGACCTAAAGAGATATTTAACTAAAGAAGACATACAGATGGCCAAAAGGCACATGAAAAGATGATCAACATCACTAATTAATAGAGAAATGCAAATGAAAACTACAATGAGGTATCACCTCACACCAGTCAGAATGGCCATCATCAAAAAATCTACAAACAATAAATGCTGGAGAGGGGATGGAGAAAAGGGAACCCTTTTGCACTGTTGGTGGGAATGTAAATTGATACAGGCACTATGGAGAACAGCGTGGAGGTTCCTTAAATACTAAATATAGAACTACCATATGACCCAGCAATCCCACTACTGGGCATATACCCTGAGAAAACCATAATTCAAAAAGAGTCATGTACCCCAATGTTCATTGCAGCACTATTTACAACAGCCAGGACATGGGAACAACCTAAGTGTCCAACGACAGATGAATGGATAAAGAAGATGTGGTACATATATACAATGGAGTATTACTCAGCCACAAAAAGGAACGAAATTGGGTCATTTGTAGAGATGTGGATGGACCTAGAGTCTGTCATACAGAGTGAAGTAAGTCAGAAAGAGAAAAACAAATATCATATATTAACACATATTTGCAGAATCTAGAAAAATGATACAGATGAACCTACCCACAGGCAGGAGAGAATGGACATGTCGACACATGGGGGGAAGGGGAGGGTGGGACAAATTGGGGGATTAGGTTTGACATAAATACACTACCATGTGTAAAATAGATAGCTAGTGGGAACCTGCTCTATAGCACAGGGAGCTCAGCTCAGTGTTCTGTGATGACCTAGATGGGTGGAATGGGGAGGGTGGGAGGGAGGTCCAAGAGGGAGGTGATATAGTTATACATATAGATGATTAACTTCGCTGTGCGACGGAAACTAACACAACATTGTGAAGCAATTATACTCCAATAAAAATTAATTAATTAATTAGTTAAAGAAATTACAACCCAAACCACAGAGTTTACTATGAACAATTACATGCTAATAAACTGACAATTTGGAAGAAATGGATACATTCCTACAAACGTACAATCTCCCAGAAGTGAATCAGGAAGAAATAGAAACTCTGAATAGACTGATTCAGTAATCTAAAAACTCCCAACCAACAAAAGCCCAGGACCAGACAGCATAACAGGTAAATTCTACCAAACATTTAAAGAAGAGTTAACACCTCTTCTTCCCAAACTACCCGAAAGCATTGAAGAGGAAGGAACACTTTCAAACTCATTCTAGGAGGTCAGCATCACCCTAATACCAAACCCAGACAAAGATACCACAAAAAAAGAAAACCCCAGGACAATATTACTGATGAACATAGATGCAAACATTCTCAACAAAATATTAGCAAACCAAATTCTACAATACATTAAAAGGATCATACACCATGATCAAGTGGGATTTATCCCAGGGATGCAGGGATGTTTCAGTATAGACAAATCAATCAATGTGAAACACCACATAACAAATTGAAGAATTAAAAAATCTGATCATCTCAATAGATGCAGATAAGCTTTTGACAAAATTCAACATTGACTTATGATAAAAGTTGGTATAGAGGGAACATGCCTCAACATAATAAAGTCCTTTTATGGAAAACCCACAGCCAACATCATACTCAATGGTGAAAAGCTAGAAGAATTTCCTCTAAGATCAGGAATAAGGATGCTTGTTTATTCAACATAGAACTGGAAGTCCTAGCCACAGCAATCAGACAAGCAAAAGAAATAAAATGAATCCAAAGTAGAAAGAAGTAAAACTGTCATTGTTTGCAGATGTCATGATACTATGTATAGAAAATCCTACAGGTGCTACCAAAAACTTTTAGAACTAACAAATGAATTCCGTAAAGTTGCAGGTTACAAAATTAATATACAGAAATCTGTTGCATTCTTTATACAAAAACTAACTATCTAAAAGAGAAATCAAGAAAACAATCCTATTTACAATTGCATTACAAAGGATAAAAAAATCTAGGAATAAATTAAACCAAAGAGGTAAATGACTTGTACAGTGAAAACTGTAAGACACTGATGAAAGAAACTAAAGATGACATGAACTAGTAGAAAAATATGCCATGCTCATGGATTGAAAAAATTAATATTGTAAAAATGACCATATTACCTAAGACAATCTACAGATTCAGTGCCATCCCTATCAAAATACCAAAGGCATTTTTCACAGAACTAGAACAAATAATTCTAAAATGTGTATGGAAACACAAAATACTCTGAATATCCAAAGCAACTGAAGAAGAAGAACAAATCTGAAGGTATCAAGCTCCCTGATTTTAAACTATTCTACAAAACTAAAGTAATCAAAGCAGTATTCTACTGGCACAAAGACAGACACTTAGATCAATGCAACAGAATAGAAAGCCCAGAAATAAACCCACGCTTATATTGGAAATTAATCTAAAACAAAAGAGGTAAGAATATACAATGGGGAAAGAAAACCTCTTCAATAAATGGTGTTGCAAAAACTGGACAGTTACATGCAAAAAAATGAAACTGTACAACTTTCTCATGCCGTATACAAAAATAAACTCAAAATGGATTAAAGACTTAAACGTAAGACCTGAAACCATAAAAATCCTAAAAGAAAACACAGGCAGTATGCTCTTTGACCTCAGTCTTAGCAATATTTTCTTTGGATCTGTCTCCTCAGTCAAGAGAAACAAAAGCAAAAATAAACAATTGGAACTACATCAAATTAAAAAGCTTTTGTGTGGCAAAGGAAACTATCAACAAAATGAAAAAGCAGCCTACTGTATGAGAGTAGATGTTTGCCAATGATATATCTGATAAGAGGTTATTATACAAAATATACAAAGAACTTATACAACTCAAAATCAAGAAAACAAAACAACTCGATTAAAAGATGGGCAGAGGACTTGAACAGACATTTCTCCCTTTCTCCATCACTTTCTAGACCATGGGTCAGCAAATTACAGCTTGCAGGTGAAATCTAGCCTGCCACATATTTTTTTGTAAGCAATGTTTTATTGAAACGCAGCCACACTCATTATTCAAGCATTGTCCATAGCTGTTCTGGAGCTACAATAGCAGAGTCAGGCATTGGGACAGAGACCACACAGTCTGCAAAACCTAAAGTACTTATCATTTGGCCCTTAACAGAAAAAATTCGCCACCTCATCTGTACTCTCCCTCAATTTGGGGCACCTGCTCTTTTTCACATTAGTTATCAACATATCCCTTTGGTTAACCAAAGTTCCTGATGCTCCCAGTGACAACAACAAATCCCCTCCTTTGCTTCTCTGACCTCATCTTCACCCATGAAACATTTATTTTCATCTACTTTAACTAAATGTTGAGAGAATATATTATATAATTATTTTACAGTAAGTTTTGACTATCAGAGTCATTCCTCCTACTTTTAAAAGAGGACCCAGTGGGATTCCCCTGGTGGCGCAGTGGTTAAGAATCTGCCTGCCAATGCAGGGCACACGGGTTCGAGCCCTGGTCTGGGAAGATCTCAAATGCCTCGGAGCAACTAAGCCCGTGTGCCACAATTACTGAGCCTGCGAGCCACAACTACTGAAGCCCATGTGCCTAAAGCCCATGCTCTGCAACAAGAAAATCCACCGCAATGAGAAGCCTGTGCACCACAACAAAGAGTAGCCCCTGCTCGCCACAACTAGAGAAAGACTGCATGCAGCAACGAAGACCAAACACAGGCAATAATTAATTAATTAGTTAGTTCATTTAAAAAAAAAAGAGGACCCTGTAACTTGTTAAAGAACTCTAGTTGGAATAACATCTGAAGATATCAATATGTTTGCAGTGCCACCAACAATGTTCCTGTCTTCTCAACTTCTGTTATAGACTCTCCAGAGAAGAATAAAGGAGTGAACAGTGAGCCAGAGCCACCTACACTTTTGGGACCCATTTGTGAAAAGGAGTTACTTACTATTAATTCCCTGTGAAAAAGATAAGAGACAAAGTCTGGACTTAAGTATTATTTTAAATTAAATTTGGTTCATTCATCTCCATACCTCCTTTTCTGAGGCCTTCTCCTACTTTCAGGCATGTTCCTCTAGTTTCTGGGCAAAGATTTTACAGGAATGTGCAGATATTGTACCTTATGTATTTATATAGTTTATAAAATAAAGTTATCAAATCTTTGATAAAAGTACCTTCTCTCAAATTTCCATAAATTGATATTCCTTTTATTTATTTTATTTTACTTTTTATCTTATTAACATCTTTATTGGAGCATAATTGCTTTACAAAAGTGTGTTACTTTCTGCTTTATAACAAAGTGAATCAGCTACACATATACATATATCCCCATTGCTCCTCCCTCTTGTGTCTCCCTCCCACCCTCCCTATCCCACCACTCTAGGTGGTCACAAAGCACCGAGCTGATCTCCCCATGCTATGCGGTTGCTTCCCACTAGCTATCTATTTCATATTTGTTAGTATATATAAGTCCACGACACTCTCTCACTTCGTCCCAGCTTACCCTTCCCCCTCCTCTTGTCCTCAAGTCCATTCTCTATGTCTGTGTCTTTATTCTTGTCCTGCCCCTGGTTCTTCAGAACTATTTTTTTTTTTTTTTGGATTCCATATATATGTGTTAGCATATGGTATTTATTTTTCTCCTTCTGACTTACTTCACTCTGTATGACAGACTCTAACTCCATCCACCTCATTACAAATACCTCCATTTCATTTCTTTTTATGGCTGAGTAAAATTCCATTGTATATATGTGCCAGATCTTCTTTATCCATTCATCTGTCAATGGACACTTAGGTTTCTTCCATGTCCTGACTATGGTAAATAGAGCTGCAATGAACATTATGGTACATGACTCATTTTGAATTATGGTTTTCTCAGGGTATATGCCCAGTAGTGGGATTGCTGGGTTCTATGGTAGTTCTATGTTTAATTTTTGAAAGAACCTCCATACTGTTCTCCATAGTGGCTCTATCAATTTACATTTCCACCAACAGTGAAAGAGGGTTCCTTTTCTCCACACCCTCTTCAGCATTTATTGTTTTTAGATTTTTTGGATGATGGCCATTCTGACGGTGTGAGGTGATACCTCACTGTAGTTTTGATTTGCATTTCTCTAATGATTAGTGATGTTGAGCATCCTTTCATGTGTGTGTGGGCAATCTGTATATCTTCCTTGGAGAAATGCCTATTAAGGTCTTCTGCCCATTTTTACATTGGATTGTTTGTTTTTTTGATATTTTTTTGAGCTGCATGAGCTGCTTGTATATTTTGGAGATTAATCCTTTGTCAGTTGCTTCATTTGCAAATATTTTCTCCCATTCTGAGGGTTGTCTTTTCATCTTGTTTATGGTTTTCATTGCTGTGCAAAAGCTTTTAAGTTTCATTAGGTCCCATTAGTTTACTTTTGTTTTTATTGCGATTTCTCTAGGAGGTGGGTCAAAAAGGATCTTGCTGTGATTTATGTCATAGAGGGTTCTGCCTATATTTTCCTCTAAGAGTTTGATAGTGTCTGGCCTTACATTTAGGTCTTTAGTCTATCTTGAGTTTATTTTTGTGTATGGTGTTAGGGAGTGTTCTAATTTCATTCTTTTACATGTAGCTGTCCAGTTTTTCCAGCACCACTTATTAAAGAGGCTGTCTTTTCTCCATTGTATATTCTTGCCTCCTTTATGAAAAATAAGGTGACAATATATGCATTGGTTTATTTCTTGGCTTTCTATCCTGTTCAATTGATCTATATTTCTGTTTTTGTGCCAGTACCATACTGTCTTGATTACTGTAGCTTTGTAGTATAGTCTGAAGTCAGGGAGCCTGATTCCTCCAGTTCCATTTTTCTTTCTCAAGATTGTTTTGGCTATTTGGGGTCTTTTGTGTTTCCATAAAAATTGTGAAACTTTTTGTTCTAGTTCTCTGAAAAATGCCATTGGTAGTTTGATAGGGATTGCATTGAATCTGTAGATTGCTTTCAGTAGTATAGTCATTTTAACAATGTTGATTCTTTGAATCAAAGAACATGGTATATCTCTCCATCTGTTTGTAACATCTTTAATTTCTTTCATCAGTATCTTAGAGTTTTCTGCATACAGGTCTTGTTTCTCCTTAGGTACGTTTATTCCTAGGTATTTTGTTATTTGTTGCAATTGTAAATGGGAGTGTTTCCTTAATTTCTCTTTCAGATTTTTCATCATTAGTGTATAGGAATGCAAGGGATTTCTGTGCATTAATTTTGTATCCTCCTACTTTACCAAATTCATTGATTAGCTCTAGTAGTTTTCTGATAACATCCTTAGGATTCCCTATGTATAGTATCATGTCATCTGGAAACAGTGACAGCTTTACTTCTTCTTTTCTGATTTGGATTCCTTTTATTTCTTTTTCTTCTCTGATTGCTGTGGCTAAAACTTCCAAAACTATGTTGAATAATAGTGGTGAGAGTGGACAACCTTGTCTTGTTCCTGTACTTAGAGGAAATGATTTCAGTTTTTCACCATGGAGAAAGTTGTTGCCTGTGGGCTTGTCATATATGGCCTTTATTATGTGGAGGTAAATTCCCTCTATGCCTACTTTCTGGAAGGTTTTTTTTATCATAAGTGGGTGTTGAATTCTGTCAAAAGCTTTTCCTGCATCTATTGAAATGATCATATGGTTTTTCTCCTTCAATTTGTTAATAAGGTTTGTCACATTGATTGATTTGCGTATATTGAAGAATACTTGCGTTCCTGGGACAAAACCCACTTTATCATGGTGTATGATCCTTTTAATGTGCTGTTGGATTCTGTTTGCTAGTATTTTGTTCAGGATTTTTGCATCTATGTTCATCAGTGATATTGGCCCGTAGTTTTCTTTCTTTGTGACATCTTTCTCTGGTTTTGGTGTCAGGGTGATGGTGACCTTGTAGAATGAGTTTTGAAGTTTCCTCCCTCTGCTATATTTTGGAAGAGTTTTAGAAGGATTGGTGTTAGTTCTCCTCTAAATGTTTGATAGAATTCGCCTGTGAAGCCACCAGGTCCTAGGCTTCTGTTTGTTGGAAGATTTTTAAGGACAGTCTCAATTTCAGTGCTTGTGATTGGTCTGTTCATATTTTCTATTTCTTCCTGGTTCAGTCTCAGAAGGTTGTGCTTTTCGAAGAATTTGTCCATTTCTTCCAGGTTGTCCTTTTCATTGGCATATCGTTGTTTGTAGTAATTTCTCATGCTCCTTTGTATTTCTGCAGTGTCAGTTGTTCTTCCCTTTTTCATTTCTAATTCTATTGATTTGAGTCTTCTCCCTTTTTTTTCTTGATGAGTCTGGCTAATGGTTTGTCAATTTTGTTTATCTTCTCAAAGAAACAGCTTTTAGTTTTACTGATCTTTACTATTGTTTCCTTCATTTCTTTTTCATTTATTTTTGATCTGATCTTTATGATTTCTTTCCTTCTGCTCACTTTAGGGGGTTTTGTTCTTCTTTCTCTACTTCCTTTATTTGTAAGGTTAGGTTGTTTATTTGAGATGCTTCTTGTTTCTTGAGGTAGGATTGTATTGCTATAAACTTCTCTCTTAGAACTGCTTTTGCTGCATCAAATAGGTTTTGGTTCATCGTGTATTCATTATCATTTGTTTCTAGGTATTTTTTGATTTCCTCTTTGATTTCTTCAGTGATCTCTTGCTTATTAAGTAGTATATTGTTTACCCTCCATGTGTTTGTGTTTTTTACAGATTTTTTCCTGTAATTGATATCTAGTCTCCTAGCATTGTGGTCGGAAAAGATACTTGACACAATTTCAATTTTCTTAAATTTACCAAGACTTGATTTGTGACCCAAGATATGATCTATCCTGGAGAATGTTCCATGAGCACTTGAGAAGAAAATGTATTCTATTGTTTTTGGATGGAATGTCCTATAAATATCAATTTAGTCCATGTTGTTTAATGTATCATTTAAAGCCTGTGTTTCCGTATTTATTTTCATTTTGGATGATCTGTCCATTGGTGAAAGTGGGGTGTTAAAGTCCCCTACTATGATTGTGTTAAAGTCGATTTCCCCTTTTATGGCTGTTAGCATTTGCCTTATGTATTGAGGTGCTCCTATGTTGTGTGCATAAATATTTACAATTGCTATATCTTCTTTTCATTCTTTTTTCTTGTTTCTGCTCTGCAGTAGTTATTTTCACTATTTTATCTTCCAGGTCACTTATCCATTCTTCTGCCTTAGTTATTCTGCTACTGATTCCTTCTAGAGAATTTTTAATTTCATTTATTGTGTTGTTCATCATTGGTTTTTTTCTCTAGTTCTTCTAGGTCCTTGTTAAATGTTTCCTGTACTTTCTTCATTTTATTTCCAAGATTTTGGATCATCTTTACTATCATTACTTTGAATTCTTTTTCAAGTAGACTGTCTATTTCCTCTTCATTTGTTTGGTCTGGTGGGTTTTTGCCTTGCTCCTTCATCTGCTGTGTGTTTCTCTGTCTTCTCATTTTGCTTAACTTACTGTGCTTGGGATCTCCTTTCAACAGGCTTCAGGTTCGCAGTTCCCATTGTTTTTGGTGTCTGTCCCCAGTAGCTAAGGTTGGTTCAGTATGTTGTGTAGGCTTCCTGGTGGAGGGGAGTAGATCCTGTGTTCTGGTGGATGTGACTGAATCTTGTCTTTCTGGTGGGCAGGACCGTGTCCGATGGTGTGTTTTGGGGTGTCTGTGGCCTTATTATGATTTTAAGCAGCCTCTCTGCTAATGGGTGGGGTTGTGTTCTTGTCTTACTAGTTGTTTGGCCTAAGGTGTACAGCACTGTAGCTTGCTGGTAATTGAGTGGAGCTGAGTCTTAGCGTTGAGTTGGAGGTCCCTGGGAGATCTTTCACTGTTTGATATTACTTGGAGCCAGGAGGTCGCTGGTGGGCCAATATCCTGAACTCAGCTCTCACACCTCAGAGGCACAGGCCTGACACCCTGCCAGAGCACCAAGATCCTGTCAGCTGCACAGCTCAGAAGAAAAGGCAGAAAGAAAGAAGAAAGAAAGAAAGAAAGAAAGGAAGAAAGAAAGTTATTAAAATAACAAATAAAAAATTGTTAGACCAAAAAAATTAAAAATAATAAAAAAAAAGAGAAAAGAAAGAAAGAAAGAAGAGAGCAATCAAACCAAAAAACAAATCCACCAATGATAACAAGTGCTAAAAACTATACTAAAATAAAATAAAATAATAAAAAATAAAAATGGACAGACAGAACCCTAGGACAAATGGTAAAAGCAAAGCTATACAAATAAATTCACACAAAGAAGCATACACATACACACTCTCAAATAGAGAAAAATGAATATATATATATATATATAAATAAATTTTAAAAAGAAGAGAGCAACCAAATCAATAAACAAATCTACCAATGATAATAATCTCTAAATACTAAAGTAAGATAAACATAAAACCAGAAACCAGTCAGTTGCAGACAGCAAACCCCAAGTCTACAATTTCTCTCCAAGTCCACCGCCTCAATTTTGGGATGATTCATTGTCTATTCAGGTATTCCACAGATGCAGGATGCATCAAGTTGATTGTGGAAATTTAATCCGCTGCTCCTGATGTTGCTGGGAGAACTTTCCCTTTCTCTTCTTTGTTTGCACAGCTCCTGCGGTTCAGCTTTGGATTGGCCCCACCTCTGCGTGTAGGTCGCTGGAGGGTGTCTGTTCCTGCCCAGACAGGATGGGTTTAAAGGAGCAGCTGATTAGGGGGCTCTGGCTCACTCAGGCTGGGGGGAAGGGAGGGCTGTGCAATGCAGGGCGAGCCTGCAGTGGCAGAGGGCGATGTGACGTTGCAACAGCCTGAGGTGTGCCATGTGTTCTCCCAGGGAAGTTGTCCCTGGATCATGGGACCCTGGCAGAGGTGGGCTGAACAGGCTGCCAGGAGGGGAGGTGTGGAGAGTGACCTGTGCTTGCACACAGGCTTCTTGGTGGCTGCAGTAGCAGCCTTAGCATCTCATGCCCGTCTCTGTCCTCACTGATAGCTGTGGTTCATGCCCATCTCTAGAGCTTGCCCCGGCAGTGCTCTGAATCCCCTCTCCTCGTGCACCCCAAAACAACTGTCTCTTGCCTGTCAGGCAGTTCCAGACATTTTCCTGGACTCCCACCCGGCTATCTGTGGCACACTAGCCCCCTTCAGGCTGTGTTCACACAGCCAACCCCAGTCCTGTCCCTGGCATCTGAACTCCAGAGCCCAAGCCTCAGGCCCAGCCCCCACCCGCCCTTGGGGGTGAGCAGACAAGCCTCTCAGGCTGGTGAGTGCTGGTTAGCAGTGATCCTCTGTGCAGAAATCTCTCCGCTTTGCCCTCTGCACCCCTGTTGCTGCTCTCTCCTTCGTGGCTCCAATGTTTCCCTCTCCCTGCAATCCCCCCGTCTCTGTCAGTGAAGGGGCTCCCTAGTGTGTGGAAACCTTTCCTCCTTCACAGCTCCCTCCCCAAGGTGCACGTCCCATCCCTATTCTTTTGTCTCTGTTTTTTCTTTTTTCTTTTGCCCTACATGGCAAGTTTCTTGCTTCTTGGGAAGTCTGAGGTCTTCTGCCAGCATTCAGTAGGTGTTCTGTAGGAATTGTTCCACATGTACATGTAGATATATTTTTGATTTATTTGTGGGGAGGAAGGTGATCTCCATGTCTGACTCCTCTGCCATCTTGAAGGTCTCCACTGATATTCCTTTTAGAGGCTTAACTTATGTATGCTCTTTCCTACTCATAATTGTTTACATTTTTTAAAGAAAAACTTATTTTAGATCATTTAAAAAATACAAATAACAGGAACTTCCCTGGTGGTCCAGTGGCTAAGACTCCACCCTCTCAATACAGGGGGCCTGGGTTCGATCCCTGGTCACGGAACTAGATCCCACATGCTGCAAATAAAGACCCCACATGCCACAACTAAAAGATCCTGCATGTTGTAACTAAGACCCGGCACAGCCAAGTAAACAATTTTTTTTTCACTTTTCAATAAACTTTATTGTAAAAGTCGAAGGCAATGTGTCTACATGGAATTGAATCACACCTCAGCTGTTAATAAATTTTTTTTAATAAATAAATATTCACTTGAATGATCCTTTGGATAACCTGGCTTCTCAGTTCCTTTATTTGTTTTTACCAAAGCAGATCCTAAAACAAGTACTTGGTTGCAGGTAGTTTATTTGAGAGATGATCCCCAAAAAGAACAGTGAGGGAACAGGAAGGGGGACATGGGGTGTCTGCTTTGTATTAGTTGCCAGAATACACAGAAGATACTCAGTCCCTCTGAGGATGTTCTAAGAAACCATGTTACACTGAACTGCCCTTCCAAAGGAAGGGAAACTTGGGCATTTATCCATCGGTTCCTATTACCAACTGGTCTTGATCTGTGGCCAGAAGTATAAACTCCTCCACACTTCAGGACTGTGGAGAAGGCAAGCACTGGAACTGTTCATCATAGCTGCTGATGAAATCAAAAATGGAACAAGGGGATATGACCAGAGCATGAAAACTGCCAGCTGCAACTCCTTGTTTTTCAGTGATCTTATTCTCTTCTTATTTCAGATATTCACTCTCATAGTCAAATCCTAGCCTTGTTTGTTACCCCTTCACAACTCACTCACAATTTTAAGGAGTCCCTTCACCAACCATTACTTCTCATTTTTCAAACTTACTCTCTCTAGTACCCTATTGGATCCTATAATCCATTAATCTTACCACATTTCCACTGGCCACCACTCCCATTGTGTCCTCACTTCCTTTCACAGTTTAAAAACATAGTCCATTTTATAATCATTTCCTTGCACATGTTCTCAACTCTCTTGCCTCTCTCTCACCTTCTCATTCTCTGGTGGCAGAACTCTAATATTGGGTAAGTACATCTCTCCATCTATACTGTGTCTACATACTTGTAGCTTAATGAATCTGGAGA
Organism: Balaenoptera acutorostrata; assembly: GCF_949987535.1. Classification (NCBI taxonomy): domain Eukaryota; kingdom Metazoa; phylum Chordata; class Mammalia; order Artiodactyla; family Balaenopteridae; genus Balaenoptera; species Balaenoptera acutorostrata. The sequence continues at coordinate 49,569,598 of NC_080080.1, read as the reverse complement.
AAAGCATACTACCCTGCTGACTGGCCTCACCTTAAAGTAATAATCAGTCTGCACACGTGGGTTCTTCATGCTGTCCAACAATCAAACCGTATTGCCCGAGGAAAAAAAATTTAAAAAAGAACGTTTTCTTTAATATCTCCAGGGTTAGCCATTTTAAAACTTTTTGATCTTAGGCTCCCTTTACACTCCTAAAAGAGTTATCAAGAACCCCAAATGCCTTTTGTTTATGTGGTTATACCCATCAATATTTACTATATTAGAATTAAAGCTGAGTAATGTTTAAAACATTTGCTTATTCCATTAAGAATAACAAAAATAAAAATAATAACAAAACATATTACAAAAATGACATTTTCAGTGAAAAATAACTATATTATCCAAGACAAACAAAATATATATTTAATGGGAAGAGTTTTACATTTTTTTTGCAAATCAAGTCTCTTTAATATCTGGCTTCACAGAAAACAGCTGTATTCTCATCTCTGCTTCTGCATTCAATCTGTTGTGATATGTTTTTTTGGTTGAATTATATTTATGAATGAAATCTCGCCTCACTCAGATAAGTAGTTGGAAAAGGGAGGAATAGTTTAATAGCTTTTTCAGATAACTGTAGACATTCTTCTTTGATATTACACCAAAATTCAACAATAATCTGAAACTACGTATTATCAATGAACTTTTCATACTATTACATTAAATTTCATTGGTCTACCTTAAAAAAACAAAAACAAAAACAAAAAAAAACCGTATTTCCCAGTTTGTTCACAGTCCCACCATCTATAACTGTTTCATATCTTCTATTCTCACTTCAATTCTCCAACTTTTGCTTTATCTTCATTTTCAGCTGATAATCATTCTTCCTATATCTCTCAGAAAATAGAAATAAATTGTTTTGAATTCCCACAAGCTCCTACCACATCTACCCACCTCATTATTTATGTGCCCACACACTCTAAATTCTTCTCCTGTTAATACAGGTTCACTGTCCATACTCCTATCCAAAGCCAATGCTTCAACTTATCTACTAGATCTCATCAACATTTTCATGCTCAAGGACACTGCTCCAGCAAATATTCCCTCTTTCTCCTATATCATAAATGTTTCTCTCTCTCTGCTGAATCTTTCCTATAAACATAAAAACATACTAATATTGCTAACATCTTAAATAATAAAAATAATAAACTCCCTTCACTACCTAGTACCCCTCCAGCCTACACTTCATTACATGCCTTCCCTTTACAACAAAACTAATTTGGAGTTGTCTGTATTCAATGTCTCTAATTTATCTGCACCCATTCTCATTTGAATCAACTTCAAGCAGCTGAGCCAAACTGCTCTTGTCAAGGGAAAATATGAATTATCTTCATATTTGACTGCCAAATTCACTAGTAAATATTCTTTCCCCATAATCTTTTATGCATCAATGGCATGTGACACAGATTATCATTCACATCTTCTTGAAATACCTTTATCATTTGGCTTCCAGGACACCATGCATAGTTGGTTTTCATCACTAGGTTACTCCTTCTGAGTCACGTTTGCTACTTCCTGTTCATCTCCCTGATTTCTAAACATTGGGAGTGCCTCAATGCTTAATTTTTATACTTCACATATATCATCTAATTTCATAGCTTTAAATACCATTTACATGCTCATGAGTCACAAATTTATAACTCTACCCCAAACTTCTCCTCTGAACTTTTTTAATTAGCTGTATTGAAGTAAAATTTACTTTCAATAAAATTCATTAATTTGAAGTATACAGTTTGAGCTTGGGTAAATGAATACAGTCAGGTAAGCAAAATCAAGATATGGAACATTTCCATAAAGTTCCATTTCCAAAAAGTTCTCTCCTGCCCCCCTGCAGTCAATCCCTTTCCCCTGCCCTCAGACTCTGGCAACCACCAATCTGCTTTCTGTCATTATGGTTTTGTCCTTTTTAGAACTTCACATCAATAGAATCATGCATTATGTAATATTTTAAGAATGGCTTCTTTTACTTAGCATATCTTTTGAAACTCATCCATATTATTGCTCCTATCAGTAGTTCTTTCCTTTTTATTGCTTTATAGAATTCCATGCATGGATATACAACAATTTGTTCATCAATTCCCAGTTGAGGATCAGTTGGATTCTACTGTGAATATTCGCATGTGGACATTTCATTGTGCTTTTCATTTTCATTGCCCCACTAACTAATGATGGTGAGCATCTTTCATATGCTTATTTCATATTCATATAAGTTATTTGGTGATGTGTCTACAAATCTTTCTCCCATTTTTGTTATTAGATGTATATCTTCTTATTAAGTATTGAGTTCTTTTTATATTATGGATATAAGTTCTTCAGTAAATATATGTTTTGCCAATATTTTTCCCATCTGTATCTAGCTTTTCATTTTCTTAACAGCTTATTTTGAAGAGAAACATTTTTAATTTTGATTAATTCTTTTTCTACCATCTTTTTTTACATATAGATCATACATTTTGTGTCCTAAGAAGTATTTGCCTCAACCAAGATTACAAAGATATTTGCCTATAGTTTCTTCTATAAATTTTATAGTTTTAGATCTTACATTTAGGTCTACAGTCCTTTTAAAGTGAAATTTTTATAGGTTAGGTGGTAAGATTCATGGTTCATGTGACTATCCAACATGAACCATTTATATAATTCTATATGTCGCTCCTTATACCAATACCATGCTTTGAGTACTGCAGCTTTAAAGTAAGACTAGAAATCAGATAATAATAAGTTATTCAGTTTTGTCCTTTTTCAAAAATTGTTTTGGCTATTTTAGGACTTTTAATTTGAACATAGATTCTTGACTCAACTTGTCAATTTTTACCAAAAAAAGAAAAAAGAGAAAAAAAAAATCTGTTTCAATTTTGATCGAGATTACATTGAATCTGTAAATCAATTTGGGGAGCCCTGATATTTTACCAATAATTAGTCTTTCAATCTGTGAACGTGGTATACGTTTCCCTTTATTGGGGTTTTCTTTAATTTCTTTAAGTAAATTTTGTATTTTTCAGTGTATAAACCCTACACATATTTTATGAAATTTATCCTATATATTTCATATTTGAATACTATTAAAAATTTTAACACCACTTAAAAAGTCTTATTATATTAAATTCAAATCCCAATTGTAGGTTGTGAATATATTGAAATACAATTAATTTTTTAATATTTTGTATCCTGAAACCTTGCTAAATATATGTATTAGTTCCAGAGGCTTCACTGTTCTTTCCAGTAGTTTCTTTGTAAATTCATTAGTTGTTTTTGTTTTTTAATGTAGAGGATCATGTCATCTGCAAATAAAAACTGTTTCCTTTCTAATCTCTATGTCTTTTGTTTCTTCTTGTCACATTGCACTAGCTAGGAACCACAAAAAAAAACAGAAAAGAAGTGGTGAGAATGGACATCCTTGCCTTATTCCCAATATTAAGAGGAAAGTATTCAGTATAATATTAGCCATAAGGTTTTTCTTGTAAATGCCCTTCATCAGATTGAGGAAGTTCTCTTATATTTATATTTTGCAGAGTTTTCATCATGAATGGATGTTGAATTTTGTGAAAATGCTTTTACTACATCTATTGAGATAATTTTAAGTTTTGTCTTCTTTACTGTTAATTGGTGAATTGTATTTATTTATTTTTGAATGTTAAACCAACCTTGAATTCCTGATATAAACTCTAATTGGTCAAGATGTATTATCCTTTTTTATATATGACTGGATTAGATTAGCTGACATTTTGCTTAAGGAATTTTTTGGTGGTGTTCTTGGGTTTATAATATGTTACTTTAACTTACCACAATTGTGTTAACCAGCTTCCAGGATGCTCCCCAATGATCTTTGTATTCTAGTGCTCAAGCCCTAATATAGTTTACTCCCACATTGATTAGGACTCACCTGTGCAAACAATAGGACATGTAAAACTGACAGTGTGTGACTTCCTAGGGTAGGTTGAAAATATGGCACAGCTTCCAACTTGTTCTTTGTTGCATCACTCACTCTGAGGAAAGCCAACTTCCATACTCTGAGGACATTCAGTAGCCCTATGAAGACTTCACACAGAGAAGAACTGGCCAAGACCCAGAACCAATTTTCCAGTCATGTGAGTGAGCCATCTCAGAAACAAATTCTCTAGCCCCAATTAAGTGTTCAGATGACAACAACCCCTTTCAACATCTTGACTGCGACTTCATGAGAGGCCCTGAGCCAGAGCCACCTAGCTAAGCCCAACCTGAAGCACATAAACCATATGAGATAATAAGTGTTTACTGTTTTTTTAAACTAAATTTTGGGGGAAGTTCTTATTCAACAATAGATAACTAATACAATGGTCTACCTTCAGATGATAAATCATTTCACATACAGTATAAGAAATCTTCACCACTATACTTCTATTTCACCCTCCTATCCTTTGCACTAGTTTTACCTTATGCTTTACTTCCACATGTGTTATAAACCCAATAATATATTCTTTCTATTTTGTTTTAAGCAGTCAATTATCTTTCAAAGAGACTTAAAAACTAAGAAAATTAATTATTTTATATTTACCACATACTTACCATTTCTGACAATTTCTATTCCTCAGTGGTGTCCAAATTTTCATCTGATATCATTTTCCTTCTGCCTGAATAACTTCTCTGATGACACTGAATTATATCTGCTTTTGTTTTTCAGAAAAAGTGTTTATTTCACCTTCATTTTTGACAAATAAAAAAAACTGGGTATGGAATTCTATACTGACAGTTTGCTTTTCTTTCAACACGGAGGACTGTCTTCTGTTTTGCATAAATTCTGTCAAAAAGTTTCTGATGAGAATGCGTCTTCTTTACTACGGCATTTTCTCTTTATCACTGCTTTTCTAAAATTTGATTATAATATGTCTTGGTATAGTTTTCTTTACGTTTTTCCTTCTTGGGATTTGTTGATGGATCTGTGAGTTCATAGTTTTCATCAGATTTGTACAAATATCTGGCCATTATCCTTTAACTATTTTCTGCTCTCTTCCCACCTTGTTTCTAGGACTTCAAATGTAAGTATGAAGGATCTCCTGGCATTGTACTTCAGGTCATTAATGCTCTGTTCACTTTTCTTTCAGTATTTTTTCTCTCTGTACTTCATTTTTGATAGTTTTTATAGTTCTGTCATTTTCTTCTGCAATGTCTAATCATATGTTGATCACATCCAGTTTATTCTTTATTTTGGAAATTGTCTTTTTCATCTCTTGAAATTTGATTTGGGTCTTTTTTATATTATCTATTTCACTCTTCATCATAGTCATGTTCCCTTCTACCTTTTTATTAACATGAAGCATATTTAACAATATAATAGCCAATTTTAGTTATTCCATCATTTCTGTCATTTCTGGTTCTGTTTCTATTGTTTACATTTTTTTCTGATTATGGGTTATGTTTCTTCTTCTTCTTTTGAATTCCTGTTATTTTTTTATTAGATATTGAACATTTAGACCTTGCACAATTGGGTGGTGGGTTTTGGTGTGTTCCTTTTCTAAGTGTTGGGCTGTCTTCTCTCACACTGTTAGGTTATTGTACTTAGAATCAGTCTAATATTTTTGAGGCTTATTTTTTCACTTTGTTTGGAAGACCCAGAGCATCCTTTAGTCTAGGACTAATTTTGCTTCACTACTAACCTCACTATTAAGGTACCTTTCTGAGGATTCTATCCAATACTCCAAATAATGCAAGGTCTTTCCTCTCTGACTGGGGGGAAAAAACTCATTGCTGTCTCATGTGAGTTTCAGGAATTATTTGGCTTATTGCTTTCCAATGATTCTGTGCCCTGCCTGGGGTGGTTTCCTCTCTCATGTGCAGATATCAATATTCAGACAAAAGGCTCAAGGAACCTCTGCTAATCACTGAATCAATCAATCAATCAATCAATCTCTTTCCCTCTTTTTCCCTCTCTCTCTCTCTCTTGCTCCCACTCTCGCTCTCCCTCTCCCTCTCCCTGTCTTCCTTGTCTGTCCCAAATAATCCAGCCACCTTAGCCTCCCTGGACTCCTATCCTAATTTCCTCTGCTCAGCTAGACCACGAAACTCCATCAAGTTTGTTTTCCTTCTCTCAGGATTCCCAGTGCCTGTTATCAAATGCCTGGAAAACATTGTTTGGTCCAGTTTTCTAGTTATTTAACGTGGGTGAGTAAATCCAGTCCTTTTTACTCACAGCCAGAAGCAGAAGTGTTCTTTTTAAGTCTTTATTTAAATATCAAACTGCTAGGACCTTCAAGATGGCAGAGGAGTAAGACGTGGAGATCACCTTCCTCCCCATAAACACATCAAAAATACATCTACATGTGGAACAACTCCGACAGAACACCTACTGAATGCTGGCAGAAGGCATCAGACTTCCCCAAAGGCAAGAAAATCCCCACGTACCTGGGTAGGGCAAAAGAAAAAAGAAAAAACAGACACAAAAGAATAGGGATGGTACCCACACTTCTGGGAGGGAGCTGTGAAGGAGGAAAAGTTTCCACACACTAGGGAGCCCCTTCACTGGTAGGGAGGGGGGTGTTGGTTGGTTGGGAAGCCTCAGAACCACAGAGGAGAGCACAGCAACAGGGATGTAGAGGGCAAAGCAGAGAGATTCCCACACAGAGGATCGGTGCCAACAAGTACTCACCAGCCTGAGACACTTGTCTGCTCACCCACCAGGGGAGGTGGGGGCTGGGAGCTGAGGCTCAGGCTTCGGAAATCATATCCCAGGGAGAGGACTGGCATTGGCTGTGTGAAGACAGCCTGAAGGGGACTAGTGCACCACAACTAGCCAGGAGGGAGTCAGGGAAAAAGTCTGCACCTGCTGAAGAGGCAAGAGACCATTGTTTTGGGGTGTGTGAGGAGAGGGGATTCCTTCCCCGTGTGCCCACAGAAGTCAGAGCACTGCCTAAGCAAGCTCCAGACGGGTGTGAGCTGTGGCTATCAGCTTGATCCCAGAGATGGGCATGAAAAGCTTATACTGTTGCCACTGCCACCAAGAGTCCTGTGTGCAAGCACAGGTCACTACTCACACCCCCCATCCATGGAAGCCTGTGTAGCATGCCACTGCTAGGGTCCCCAGATCCAGAGATAACTTCCCCAGGAGAACACACGGTGGACCTCAGGCTGTTGCAATTTCACACCAGCCTCTGACACCACCACATTCCAATTATGACTACCATACTCCTCCCTCTCCCCAACCTGAGTGAGCAAGAGAGCTCTGATCAGCTGCTGCTTTAACCCCCTCCTCTCTGGGCAGGGAACACATGCTTGAGGGTGACCTACCCACAGAGGCAGAGCCAAAACCAAAGCTGAACCACAGGAGCTGTGAAAAACAAAGAAGAGAAAAGGAAATTTCTCCATGCAGCCTCAGGAGCAGCGGATTAAATCCCCACAATTAACTTGATGAACTCTGCATCTGTGGAATACCAGAATAAACAACGAATAATCCGAAAATTGAGGTGGTGGACATTAGGAGCAACTGTAGATATGGGGGTTTACTTTCTGTGATTGATTTGTTTCTGATTTTTATGCTTATCTTACTTTAGTTTTCAGTGCTTGTTATCATGGGTGGATTTGTTTATTGGTTTGGTTGCTCTTTTCTTCTATTTTATTTTATCATTATTTTTTTATTTTACCAATATTATTTTTTATTCCTTTTTTTTTTCCTCCCTTTTTGTCTGAGCTGTATGACTGGCAGGGTCTTGGTACCCTGGCAGGGTGTCAGGCCAGAGCCTCACACGTGGGAGAGCCGAAACCCAGACATTGGACCACCAGAGACCTCGCAGCCCCAGGTAATATCAATCGGCAAGAGCTCTTCCAGAGATTTTGGGCTCAACACTAAGACCCAGCTCCACCCAATGGCCAGCAACCACCAGTGCTGGATGCCCCATGCCAAACAACTAGCAAAATAGGAACACAACCCCACCAATTGGCAGAGAGGCTGCCTAAAATCATATTAAGTTCACAGACACCCCAAAACACACCACTATAAGCAGCCCTGCCCACCAGAAAGACAAGATCCAGGTCCATACACCAGAAAAAAAGGCACCAGTCCCCTCCACCAGGAAGCCTACACAAGCCACTGAACTAACCTCACCAACTAGGGACAGACACCAAAAATAATGGGAACTATGAACCTGCAGCCTGCAAAAAGGACAAACCGAACACAGTAAGTTAAACAAAATGGGAAGGCAGAGAAATATGCAGCAGATGAAGGAACAATGTTAAAACTAACCAGACCAAACAAATGAAGAGGAAATAGGCAGGTTAGCAGAAAAAGAATTCAGAGAAATGATAATAAAGATGATCCAAAATCTTGGAAATAGAATGCAGAAAATAAAACAAACGTTTAACAAGGACTTAGAAGAACTAAAGATCAAACAAGCAATGATGAACAACACAATAAATGAAATTTAAAATTCTCTAGAAGGAATCAATAGCAGAATAACTGAGGCAGAAGAACGGATAAGTGACCTGGAAGATGAAATAGTGGAAATAACTGCTGCAGAGCAGAATATAGAAAAAAAGAATGAAAAGAATGGAGAACAGTCTCAGATCTCTGGGACAACATTAAACACAGCAACATTCGACTTATAGGGGTCCCAGAAGAAGAAGAGAAAAAGAGTCTGAGAAAATATTTGAACACATTATAGTTGACAACTTCCTTAACATGGGAAAGGAAATGGCCACCCAAGTCTAGGAAGTGCAAAGAGTCCGACACAGGATACATCCATGCAGAAACAACAAGACACATATTAACCAAACTATAAAAAATTAAATATAAAGAAAAAAAATTAAAAGTAAAAAGGGAAAAGCAACAAATAACATACAACAGAATGCCATAAGGAAACAGCTGATTTTTCAGCAGAAACTCTGCAAGCCAGAAGGGATTGGCAGGACATATTAAAATGATGAAAAGGAAAACCTACAACCAAGATTACTCTACCCAGCAAGGATCTCATACAGATTCGACAGAGAAATTAAAAACTTTACAGACAAGCAAAAGCTAAGAGAATTCAGCATCACCAAACCAGCTTTACAAGAAATGCTAAAGGAACTTCTCTAGGCAAGAAACATAAGAGAAGGAAAAGACCTACAAAAACAAACACAAAACAGTTAAGAAAATTGTAATAGGAGCATACATATCAATAATTACTTTAAACATAAATGGGTTAAATGATCCAACCAAAAGACATAGACTGGCTGAATGGATACAACAAGACCTGTATATATGCTGTCTACAAGAGACCAACTTCAGACCTAGGGACACATACAGACTGAGAGTGAGGGGATGGAAAAAGGTATTCTATGCACATGGAAATCAAAAGAAAGTTGGAGTAGCAATTCTCATATCAGACAAAATAGACTTTAAAATAAAGACTATTATAAGAGACAAAGAAGGACACTACATAATGATCAAGGGATCAATATAAGAAGAAGATATAACAATTTTAAATATTTATGCACCCAACATAGGAGCACCTCAATACATAAGGCAAATACTAACAGCCATAAAAGGGGAAATCAAAAGTAACACAATAATAGTAGGGGACTTTAACACCCCACTTTCACCAATGGACAGATCATCCAAAATGAAAATAAACAAGGAAACACAAGCTGTAAATGACACATTAGACCAGATGGGCTAAATTGATATTTATTGGACATTCCATCCATAAACAGCAGAATTCTTCTCAAGTGCTCATGGAACATTCTCCAGGATAGATCATACCTTGGGTCACAAATTAAGCCTCAGTAAATTTAAGAAAACTGAAATCATATCAAGTATATTTTCTGTCCACAACACTTAGACACTGATCAATTATAGGAAAAAAAACTGTAAAAAATACAAAGACATGGAGGCTAAACAATACACTACTAAATAATCAAGAGATCACTGAAGAAATCAAAGTGGAAATAAAACAAAACCTAGAAACAAATGACAATGAAAATATGATGACCCAAAACCTATGGGATGCAGTAAAAGCAGTTCTAAGAGGGAAGTTTACAGCAATAAAACCCTACCTCAAGCAACAAGAAAAATCTCAAATAAACAACCTAACCTTACACCTAAAGCAAGTAGAGTAAGAACAACCAAAAAAACTCGGAGCTAGCAGAGGGAAATAAATCACAAAAATCAGATCAGAAAAAAATGAAAACGAAATGAAGGAAAGCATAGAAAAGATCAATAAAACTAAAAGCTGGTTCTTTGAGAAGGTAAACAAAATTGATGAACCATTAGCCAGACTCATCACAAAAAAAGGGAGAAGACTGACATCAACAGAATTACAAATGAAAAAGGAGAAGTAACAACTGACACTGCAGAAATACAAAGGATCATGAGAGATTACTACAAGCAACTATATGCCAATAAAATGGACAACCTGGAAGAAATGGACAAATTCTTAGAAAAGAACACCCTTGCAAGAGTGAACCAAGAAGAAATAGAAAATATGAAGAGACCAATCACAAGCACTGAGATTGAAACTGTGATTAAAATCTTCCAACAGGGACTTCCCTGGTGGCACAGTAGTTAAGAATCTGTGTGCCAATGCAGGGGACACGGGTTCAAGCCCTGGTCTGGGAAGATCCCACATGCCACGGAGCAACTAAGCACATGTGTCACAACTACTGAGCCTGCACTGTAGAGAGCAAAAGCCACAGCTACTGAGCCCACCACCACAACTACTGAAGTCCACGTGCCTAGAGCCTGTGCTCCACAACAAGAGAAGCCACTGCAGGGAGAAGCCCACACACCATAATGAAGGGTAGCCATTGCTCACTGCAATTAAGATGAAACTCTTTTATAGGAACATATTTGCAAAATCATCAGAGTACACCCAGAACTGTCTGTAAATGACAAAAGACTTAAAAATGACCATGGTTAAAGATTTGATGAAAGTTCATAATAATGCAGTTGACAAGAAAATTAGTTATTTCTGAGATATACATTTTAAAGTAATAACTAGGATTATTACTTATAACATTATACCAGAACATATAAGATTTTTAGACGTTTCCTGTAATGTCTGAAACATTTATATTAACATATTTCCCTACATATTTCCATACAAATACAAATATAAGATTTTTAGAAATTTCATGTAATGTCTGAAACATTTATATTAACATATTTCCATACATATTTCCATACAAATACAAATATAAGATTTTTAGAAATTTCATGTAATGTCTGAAACATTTATATTAACATATTTCCATACATATTTCCATACAAATACAAATATAAGATTTTTAGAAATTTCATGTAATGTCTGAAACATTTATATTAACATATTTCCATACATATTTCCATACAAATACAAATATAAGATTTTTAGAAATTTCATGTACTGTCTGAAACATTTATATTAACATATTTCCATACATATTTCCATACAAATACAAATATAAGATTTTTAGAAATTTCATGTAATGTCTGAAACATTTATATTAACATATTTCCATACAAATAACCCAATGAAAGTTTAGTATTAGTTGTTTTGTTTGTTTTTTTATACTGCAGGTTCTTATTAGGCATCAGTTTTATACACATCAGTGTATACATGTCAATCCCAATCGCCCAATTCAGCACATCACCATCCCCACCTCATCGCAGTTTTCCCCCCTTGGTGTCCATATGTCCATTCTCTACATCTGTGTCTCAACTTCTGCCCTGCAAACTGGCTCATCTGTACCATTTTTCTACGTTCCACATACATGCATTAACATACGATATTTGTTTTTCTCTTTCTGACTTACTTCACTCTGTATGACAGTCTCTAGATCCATCCACTTCTCAACAAATGACTCAATTTCGTTCCTTTTTATGGCTGAATAATATTCCATCGTATATATGTACCACAACTTCTTTATCCATTCGTCTGTTGATGGGCATTTAGGTTGCTTCCATGACCTGGCTATTGTAAATAGTGCTGCAATGAATATTCGGGTGCACGTGTCTTTTTGAATTACGGTTTTCTCTGGGTATATGCCCAGTAGTGGGATTGCTGGGTCATATGGTAATTCTATTTTTAGTTTTTTAAGGAACCTCCATATTGTTCTCCATAGTGGCTGTATCAATTTACATTCCCACCAACAGTGCAAGAGGGTTCCCTTTTCTCCACACCCTCTCCAGCATTTGTTGTTTGTAGATTTTCTGATGATGCCCATTCTAACAGGAGTGAGGTGATACCTCATTGTAGTTTTGATTTGCATTTCTCTAATAATTAGTGATGTTGAGCATCTTTTCATGTGCTTCGTGGCCGTCTGTATGTCTTCTTTGGAGAAATGTCTATTTAGGTCTTCTGCCCATTTTTGGATTGGGGTGTTTGTTTCTTTGATATTGAGCTGAATGAGCTGTTTATATATTTTGGAGATTAATCCTTTGTCCGTTGATTCATTTGCAAATATTTTCTCCCATTCTGAGGGTTGTCTTTTCGTCTTGTTTATGGTTTCCTTTGCTGTGCAAAAGCTTTGAAGTTTCATTAGGTCCCACTTGTTTATTTTTGTTTTTATTTCCATTACTCTAGGAGGTGGATCGAAAAAGATCTTGCTGTGATTTATGTCAAAGAGTGTTCTTCCTATGTTTTCCTCTAAGAGTTTTATAGTGTCCAGTCTTATATTTAGGTCTCTAATCCATTTTGAGTTTATTTTTGTGTATGGTGTTAGGGAGTATTCTAATTTCATTCTTTTACATGTGGCTGTCCAGTTTTCCCAGCACCACTTATTGAAGAGACTGTCTTTTCTCCATTGTATATCTTTGCCTCCTTTGTCATAGATTAGTTGACCATAGGTGCGTGGGTTAATCTCTGGGCTTTCTATCTTGTTCCATTGATCTATGTTTCTGTTTTTGTGCCAGTACCATATTGCTCACTGCAATTAGAGAAAGCCATGCACAGCAACGAGGGTGGAATGCAGCCAAAAATAAATAAATAAATTTATTTTAAAACAATCTTCCAACAAATAAAAGTCCATGACCAGATGGCTTCACAGGTGAATTCTATCAAACATTTAGAGAAGAGATAACACCCACTCTTCTCAAACTCTTCCAAAATATAGCAGCGGGAGAAACACTCCCAAACTAATTCTACAAGACCACCATCACCCTGATACCAAAACCAGACAAAGATGTCACAAAAAAAGAAAACTACATGCCAATATCACTAATGAGCATAGATGCAAAAATCCTCAACAAAATACTAGCAAACAGAATCCAACAGCACCTTAAAAGGATCATATACCATGATCAAGTGGGATTTATCTCAGGGATGCAAGGATTCTTCAATATACGTAAATCAATCAATGTGATAAACCATATTAACAAATTGAAGAATAAAAACCATATGATCATTTCAATAGAGGCAGAAAAATCTTTTGAAAAATTTCAACACCCAGTTATGATAAAAACTCTCCAGAAAGTGGGCATAGAGGGAACCTACCTCAACATAATAAAGGCCATATACGACAAACCCACAGCAAACATCATTCTCAATGGTGAAAAACTGAATGCATTTCCTGTAAAATCAGGAACAAGACAAGGATGTCCACTCTCACCACTATTATTACACATAGTTTTGGAAGTCTTAGCCACAGCAATCAGAGAAGAAAAACAAATAAAAGGAATACAAATTGGAAAAGAAGAAGTAAAACTGTCACTGTTTGCAGATGACATGATACTATACATAGAGAATTCTAAAGATGCCACCAGAAAACTACTACAGTGAATCAATTAATTCAGTAGAGTAGCAGGATACAAAATTAATGCACAGAAATCTCTTGCATTCCTACACACTAATGATGAAAAATCTGAAAGAGAAATTAAGGAAGCACTCCCATTTACCATTGCAACAAAAAGAATAAAACACCTAGGAATAAAACTACCAAGGGAGACAAAAGACCTGTAAGCAGAAAACTATAAGACACTGATGAGAGAAATTAAAGATGAAACAAACAGATGGAGAGATATACCATGTTCTTGGATTGGAAGAATCAATATTGTGAAAACGACTATACTACCCAAAGCAATCTACAGATTCAATGAAATCCCTATGAAATTACCAATGGCATTCTTTACAGAACTAGAACAAAAGATCTTAAAATTTGTATGGAGACATAAAAGACCTCGAGTAGCCAAAGCAGTCTTGAGGAAAAAAATGGAGCTGGAGGAATCAGGCTCCTGGACTTCAGACTATAGTACAAAGCTACAGTTATCAAGACAATATGGTACTGGCACAAAAACAGAAATATAGATCAACGGAACAGGATAGAAAGCCCAGAGATAAACCCACACACTTATGGTCAACTAATCTATGACAAAGGAGGCAAGGATATACAATGGAGAAAAGACAGTCTCTTCAATAAGTGGTTCTGGGAGAACTGGACAGCTACATGTAAAAGAATGAAATTAGAACACTCCCTAACACCATACACAAAAAATAAACTCAAAATGGATTAGAGACCTAAGTGTAAGACTGGACACTATAAAACTCTTAGAGGAAAACATAGGCAGAACACCCTTTGACATAAATCACAGCAAGATCTTTTTTGATCCACCTCCTGGAGTAATGGAAATAAAAACAAAAATAAACAAATGGGACCTAATGAAAGTTAAATTTTTTGCACAGCAAAGGAAGCTACAAACAAGAAGAAAAGACAACCCTCAGAATGTGAGAAAATATTTGCAAATGAATCAAGGGACCAAGGATTAATCTCCAAAATATATAAACAGCTCATGCAGCTCAATATTAAAAAAACAAACAACCGAATCCAAAAATGGGCAGAAGACCTAAATAGACATTTCTCCAAAGAAGACATACAGATGACCAAGAAGCACATGAAAAGCTGCTCAACATCACTAATTATTAGAGAAACGCAAATCAAAACTACAATGAGGTATCACCTCACATCAGTTAGAATAAGCATCATCAGAAAATCTACAAACAAGAAATGCTGGAGAGGGTGTGGAGAAAAGGGAACCCTCTTGCACTGTTGGTGGGAATATAAATTGATACAGTTCACTATGGAGAACAGTATGGAGGTTCCTTAAAAAAGTAAAAATAGAATTACCACATGACCCAGCAATCCCACTACTGGGCATATACTCAGAGAAATCCATAATTCAAAAAACACATGCACCCCAATGTTCACTGCAGCACTATTTACAATAGCCAGGACATGGAAGCTACCTAAATGCCCATCAACAGATGAATGGATAAAGAAGATGTGATACATATACACAATGGAATATTACTCAGCCATAAAAAGTAACGAAACTGGGTCATTTGTAGAGATGTGGATGGATCTAGAGACTGTCATACAGAGTGAAGTAAGTCAGAAAGAGAAAAACAAATATTGTATGCTAACACATATATATGGAATCTTAAAAAAAAATTGGTTCTGAAGAACCTAGGGGCAAGACATGAATAAAGACACAGATGTAGAGAATGGACTTGAGTACACGGGGAAGGATAAGCTGCGATGAAGTAAGAGAGTAGCATTGACATATATACACTACCAAATGTAAAATAGATAGCTAGTGGGAAGCAGTCACATAGCACAGGGTGATCAGGTCGGTGCTTTGTGACCACCTAGAGGGGTGGGATAGGGAGGTTTGGAGGGAGGCACCAGAGAGAGGGGATAAAGGGATATATGTTTACATATAACTGATTCACTTTGTTATACAGTAGAAACTAACACCACATTGTAAAGCAAATATACTCCAATAAAGATGTTAAAAAAATTTATCAAACTACTTGCTGGACAGCTCTTCTTGCAAATATAATAGGTGTATCAAATCTAACATGCACAATGTTTAACTCTGATTTCCTCTGCATGCCCTGCATTTAACTTGTCCCTCTTTTAGTCTTCCCTGTCTTTTCAAGAATATATCCAAAATTGAATCCTACCATAACCATCCTATTTCACTCTAGTTCCCCATCGCTCTTTGCCTGGGTATTTCAATGGCACCTATATTAATCAGGTTTTAGTGCAATAATCCTGCCTTTAAAAATATCTTCCCAAATCTCAGTGTCTTTCAACACAGTTTATTTCTTCAGCATAGATCTACAAGTCTGCTATGGACTTGCTCTGCTTGGCTGAGCTTAGCTGAGTAATCTTGAATTGGCTGTAGATTGCCAGTCGAGTTCAGGTCTGCACCATGTCTCTCATTCTGGGACCCAGGCTAAAGCAGCAATGGCTACGTGGGATACTCTTTTGACAAAAGCATAGAGAACTGAAAATAAACTAACTGTGTCTTTTAAAGTCTTACCTTTTGACTGGCACACCGTCACTTTTCACTCACATTCTATTGGCTAAACAAGTTTAAAAGGCTGAATCCAGTGTTAGTGGGTGGGGGAAATTATACTCTGCCTAATGGAGAGGAGGACAGGGGGATGAATATTTGCTATGTAGTAATCTACCCTAGCCTCCTAATTTGTCTTCCTGTTCTTTCCCTTGCCCTTTTCAGTCTGTTGTCTACATAGCATTCAGAATGATCCTTTTAAAACATGCCAGGACCCTCCACTACTAAAAACCCATCAACAGCTACACATTTTGCTCAGAGTTCATATAATGGCCTATCATGCCTTAATCAGTCTAGCACCCGGTCACCTCTCTGATTTCATTTTCTACTATTGTCTCCTCACTCTCTCAGTTCCAGTAATGTAGGTCTCCTTACTCACCTGGAACAGGCCATGCAAATTCCTTCCTCAGGACCTTTGCACTTGTAGTGCCCTATATCTGAAACATTATTCCCCCCGTAAATGACTCTCGCTTCTTTTAGATTATTTGCTCAAATATAACCTACTTAGTGAGTTTTCCCAGAGTGTTTTATTTATCATTTCAAACATTTCAGTACTCCCTAGCCATCTTCTCTACATTAATTTTCTCCATAGCATTTAATATATTTTATTTTGTTTATTGTCTATCTCCTTCCATTAAAATGTGAACTCTAGGAGGGTAGGTAGTTTTCGTAGGTTTTATTCACTTCTGTATCCCCTTGTGCCCGTATATACTTATAGAATGAATTATCAGTAAGCTAGCACAAACAAGGTTGCTCCATTATTAAAAATAAATTCTCTCAAGCGGGAGTGCCAGTCATCCTACCAGGACTAATCTGATTTTCAGTCTGCCTCTATCCTTTGACTCCCAGAGACAACATCTAGATTGATGAAGAATTTCAGGAATCCCAGGGGAGCACTCAAAAAAGAAAAAACCCTTAAGGAATTTTTAATTAGTAAGAAAGAATATCTTTGAGGAACTTACTGCAAATTTAAAACTTATACAAACAAAAAAAATATAATCTAGGAACCTCTAGAAAGAGTACATGTTAGGACATTTGATCATTTAGAAGAGTCCAATCTGTATTATACATATTCCATATATATAATTGAATTTTCTTCAATTTTAATATGCTTGTTTCATATATATAAGGAAGTCTATAGAAAGTAAACTGTGTAGGCCAATGAAATAACATATGTGAAAGTGCTTTGTGAAGTGTAAAGGAAATTAAGTTAAAACATGTAAAATACACTTTATTACATTTTTATTATGATACTAAAAGTAAGCCAAGGAGCTGGGTTAACTGTGGGGTCTGTGCTCTCAGGACAATAAGAGCTTTAGTGCTACTGAGAAGACACACAGACTACTTTAGCCTCCCCTTCAGTCAAAGGTACTGGTAGCAGCAGAGACATGGAGTACAGAATGGAAGAGAAGGCAGCTAAGTTACATAATTAATTAGGGGTAGGAAAATTCTGGTGTCAAAATCTGTACAACATCTCTAAGCCAAATTTAGTGGACAAATGAATCACTTGGTTCTTGCTCCAAACACAGAGTCCCTCTCCACCTCCAGAGACTCTGATTGTGTAAGTGTGGGTTGGGGTCCAGGAAACTGCATTTAACCAGCACCACAGGCTGTTCTAACGGTGTGGTTGGAAAGCACTGCTCTAAGCTAAAGTTTCTCTTTCTGACAGTCCTGTTTTCCAACTTCATTTTAGGTGCTTTCTTAATAATGGCAGAAAGTGGCATGCACAACACCTAATTCCAAAAATATGTAACCAAATATACTCGTATGAATTAAAGAGTTATATTATCCAGCATATATGCCTTTAGTTCCCAATAGAGATGGCACAAAAAGACAAGTGAATGTTTAAGAGAATAAAAAGGAGAAAGGGCACATATGCCACAACTACTATCACTACCCTGACCACTAATACCACATGAGATAACACACATTCTGAGAAATTTTTTCATTATGACATTTTAGCATGTGAAAGCATTGGTTTACAGATTATTCTGGAATTCTCTTTTTTAGATATTTGTCCTCTTATGTTGTTGCTTGCTTGCTTTTTAAAATATCTGTAGCCTTCTAAGTTTTCCTTTTGAAAATGGCAGTGATGGAAAACTCTTTAGCTTCTCAAGGCATTTTATTTCAACACATTCTGTTCAGCATGCTTCTACTGAAATAACTCTTTCAACAGTTCACATGACGTAATCTTTATTTAGGCTCCTCCCCCCCATGTGTGATAAGCCTCCAGTTTAAGGCTGTGAGGAAGTGATTGCTCAGTCCAGAACCTCCTCCTTCTCCAAGCCAAAGATAAGAGAAGGGGCAGCAGCCTGGGAAAACTAAAGTGAAGAGACTTTCTAAATTGCTCTCTTCTTTCCAGTACTCCTGTGAAGTGAGGTTGGGGTCCATATGCTCTGAAGAGCAAGCAACATCTAGTGAGAGGTTATTTGTTACTCATTATATTGTAATTCTCTGTTGTTATCCCTGAACATCTGGTAAACACCATTAGGGTCTCAGCTGCACTGTGGTAAATTCTTAGCTGGGCCTTAGCTGGGCCTGGGTGCCAAAGATGGCAATGTCAACATCTTCCTTGGGGACCAGGGTGGTGGTGGCAAAAATGATTAGCAAGATACTCAAGAGGCCAAGGACGGAAACCCTGTGTGCTAGGTCCAGTTCTCCCTTCCCCCCCCCCCACAGATCCTTCCATTGCTGACCATGGAGAGTCAAAGTATAAGGAAATATATCCATGGAGGATCAAGTATAAGGAAGCTCATAGGTTTCTTTGTAAGGGCCATCATTGTTCTGGTTCTTTACAAAATTTCTAAAAGTTTGATGCAAACTCTCCACATTCTTAACATTCTCTGTGTTTTCCATGGGATCGTATTTTTGAACAAGTCTTTCAAAAGGAGCAGAGCATTTCCCTAATCATTCAAAACCATAATCTTTCAGTTAAATTACTTGAAAATGAAGCCTGGATCACCTGAATCATGGCCTGAATTCTATCCTTTACTCACTAGTAGGGACATGGCTGGAGAATAATAATAAGTAAGCAACATAGCTAAAGAACTTCATTTGATTTTTCATGAACAGAGGGCTCAAAATCTAAGCCAAGAATAACATAAAAAACAGTGATGAGGGACTTCCCTAGTGGTCCAGTGGGTAAGACTCTGTGCTGCCAGTGCAGGGGGCCCAGGTTCGATCCCTGGTCAGGGAACTAGATCCCACGTGCATGCCACAACTAAGAAGTCCACATGCCACAACTAAGACACGGTGCAGCCAAAATAAATAAATAAAATAATAAATAAATAAATATTTTTTAAAAAACAGTGATGAAAATACGTTGCACCATGAAAGTAAACCCTTATAAAAGATGGCAACCTACAATTTAATGGGCTCAGTTACTCTAATCTTTTCATCTCTAGATATCCCTCATTATTAAAAGCCATTATATGAAGGTACATATATGAATCAGGCAAAGTGACTCACAAAGGTACCCAGAGAATTTTGGACTCCTAACAACTTCTAGAAGTCTGTAGCATTACCCAGATCACAGGAGGCAACTAGATAACTAGGCAGGTAACCGGTAACTAGGCAAAAATCTACATATTATTTTCTGAACTTGATTGTTAAGACTAAACTGGTTATACATGTCTAACTTCTCCAGCTAGTCAGACATTCAAATATAGATTAAGGAAATATACTATTTGTTTATGTAGACTTGTACACGGCTATAACAACAGGTACCCCTTATTGAAAACAATATCAAAATATTTATGACCCCCCACTAAACCAGTCCCAAACATTTAACATGTTCTACTCTCCTTTGTCCCTAAGTCACCATCTTAGATTGTAATTTATACTATATGACATTACCCTTTGAAGACACCAAGATAGAATTTAGTTCTGTGCTCTGATATACTAAATTAGCGGCATTTAATTATGAAATTCTGGACTTTTGACAGTCCTCTAGCAGAAAAGTTGCAGGTTTCTATATGTCTTCTAATGTATTGCTTCTCAAACTTTATTGCATATATGAATCACATGAGAATTTCTGATTCAATAAGAATGGGTGGGGCTTGAGATCCTGTAGATGTAGCAAGCTCCCAGGTGATGCCAATGCTGCTAGCTCATGTCACAGTTACAGTGACACAGAAAAATGATTTGAAGAGTTTCAGTAGATACTGTGTTCTAAGTAAAATTGCTCTCCCTGTTATTCTCAATGAATACCTACTGCACATAGCACTGGACACATTTAACCAAAACAGGAGTAATTAAAGATCTTTAAAGTAATTAGAAATCTTGTCCTTGTAAATATATACATATATGTATGTATGTATGTATATATATATATATATATATATATATATATATATATATATACACACACACACACACAATTTCCACTAAATAACAAAAATAAATAAGACAATTTTATTTTACTGTTTTAGATATCTTTAGAGTAATCTTTTTTGAAGTAGGGAAAAATTTATTGAAGAGGAGGTACCAAAATGAAGGAAAAGAATGAAAGACATATGAGAAATGAGTTGGAATAGGAAATTAAAGACAAAAATGTAAGTTTTAAAGATGTGAGGTGGCACAACTGGACAGGAGCAGAAGTAGCAAATAAGTAACAAAATGAAGGCAGAATTGGCAGGAGAGTTTTGGGGAAGGGAAGGAAAAGTATTCTTAGTCTACATTCCAAAGGGCTCCAAATAAACAAACCAGTCACACTAAGAAGTTTCATTTGGCCTCTATTGTTTCCCTGCTTCTTCCTCTGCTCGGTTCTGCGGAGCTAAAGAATGCACATTTAGTCTTTAATATATGACTGCAACTATTACACTGGCTAAATTATAATCCAACCTCCAGTTTGTAAAAAACATCCATTCTACTCATCATGAGTCCCCACTATAAGGAAATCCTTCCTGGTATATCATTCCCAATTCCTTAAAATAATTCCTTAATTTTCCTCAAGGAAAATTGAGTTTTCCTGTCAAAATAAAGTCTATACTTGGTATTGTAAAGAAAAGGACAAAATTTTATTGCATCTTATTTTAATCACTTATTTAGAAAAAAAGTCACTATGCCAATACTTTACAAAGCAGCTTATGTCAAAAGTTGGAATATTTGGAGACCTAATTAGTTTAAGTAATTTTTATTTGTTCTATACAAAATAAAAAACATTTTACCCAAACTTAAACAATTCAGCTTTAGGAGGTAAACCAGCACCATAATTCCAATATATAACTCTTTCCTAATCCAGAAAAAGAAAGAAATAAAGTGGCATCTTTTCACCATCCTTCTGTCTCCAAAAGTAAGGAAAGAGATCACAGCCTATGAAGTATAGGAGACATGACCTAGGCCTTCTCAGAGAGCTTCAAGACACCCCTACTTCAAGAGAAGCAGCAGTTAATTAGTGGGCTGTCAGGACATCACATCCAGAAAGGACTCTCAATCAGTGCACATCACAGGAGAGGGCACTGAAGGGTTCCTAGCAGGCCCCAGAAAGCAGTTTTCCTGGGAGCAGACAATACAGACATGAACTTTAAAGGATGTTAGCATTTATTAATCTTTCCATTTCTGGTATCTTACATAGTATCTGGTGAATATAGGTACTTAATAAATGAATAAGGAAAAGACTCAAGACTTTTTAAGACTTATGATCACAGTAGATATAAAAAATAAAAATGTTAGAGTTTTTCTCCTTCTGAGATCGGAACAAAAAATGATAGTTAAGGAAAATAGTACTCAAAAGCAGTTGGGGTTTTCCTGGTGGCGCAGTGGTTGAGAATCTGCCTGCCAATGCAGGGGACACAGGTTCGAGCCCTGGTCTGGGAAGATCCCACATGTCGTGGAGCAACTAGGCCTGTGAGCCACAACTACTGAGCCTGCGCATCTGGAGCCTGTGCTCCGCAACAAGAGAGGCTGCGATAGTGAGAGGCCCGCGCACCGCGATGAAGAGTGGCCCCCGCTCACCGCAACTGGAGAAAGCCCTCGCACAGAAACGAAGACCCAACACAGGTAAAAATAAATTAATTAATTAAAAAGAAAAAAAAAAAAGCAGTTGTATTCAGTAAGGATACCTAAAGGGTCTGCACATTCATTTGTTTTTTTTTTTCTACTTTATTTTTCCATGTTTATACCTAGCAAATATTTTATTTATTGTTTATCTGTATATATATATTTTTATTGAAGTATAGTTGATTTACAATGTTGTGTTAATTTCTGCTGTACAGCAAAGTGACTCAGTTATACACATATACATTCTTTTCTATATTCTTTTCCATTATGGTTTACCCCAGGATATTGAATATAGTTCCCTGTGCTATACAGTAGGACCTTGTTGTTTATCCATTCTATATGTAATAGTTTGCATCTACTAACCCCAAACTCCCAGTCCATCCCTCCCCCATACCCCACCTCTTGGTAACCACAGGTCTGTTCTCTATGCCTGTGAGTCTGTTTCTGTTTCATAGAGAGTTCATTTGTGGCATATTTTAGATTCCACATATAAGTGATATCATATGGTATTTGTCTTTCTCTTTCTGACTTACTTCACTTAATATGATCATCTTTAGTTGCATCCATGTTGCTGCAAATGGAATTATTTTGTTCTTTTTTATGGCTGAGTAGTGTTCCATTGTATATACGTCCACATCTTCTTTATCCATTCATCTGTCAATGGACATTTAGGTTGTTTCCATGTCTTGGCTATTGTGAATAGTGCTGCCATAAACATAGGAGTGAATGTATCTTTTTGAATTATAGTTTTGTCCAGATACATGCTCAGGAGTGGGATTTCTGGATCATATATAACTCTATTCTTAGTTTTTTAAGGAACCTCCATACTGCTTTCCAGAGTGGGTGCACCAACTTACATTCCCACCAACCATATAGGAGGGTTCCTTTTACTCTATACCCTCTTCAGCCTTTGTTATTTTTGGACATTTTAATGGTGGCCACTCTGATCGATGTGAGGTGGTATCTCACTGTAGTTTTGATTTGCATATCTCTAATAATTCACGATGCTGAACATCTTTTCAAGTATGCCTTCTTTGGAGAAATGTCTGTTTAGGTCTTCTGCCTATTTTTCGATTGGGCTGTTAGTTTACCTAGCAAATATTTTAAATGGTTAAATATACATACTATGTATGTTTTATGTTCACAGAAAAATATATTGATATTGATTGGTAATTACTGATATTAATATAAAATGTTAACAATGGTTATTTTGTAGGAGGTAGAGGAGTGATACTTAGAAAATTGGGATAACTTTCACTTACTACATTTACCCACATCTGTTGAATTTTTATGTACAAACATGATTTTTTATTGGAAGAGAACCTCCATTCCCTTGCCTCGTGTTTACTTAAAGGGACCATACTAGTATTTCTTGCCCTTCTCCCTCCCTTATAGGCTCAGGAATTATCTGATAACTGAATTAGGACAAGAAACCAAGACATTTCACAGGAACTTTCTCAATCTTTTCAGAGCCAGTACGTCAGTCAGAGGCATGCATTTCTTTATTCTCTCTATTGCCCCCTTTTACCTCCCCATCCCTGACCTCCATAAATGAGTAAATAAAACCATGCAGGAGAGCAAAGACTTTGTCTCTTTTCTTCACTGCTCTGTCTCGAGCACCTAGAAAGATGCTAGCATTCATAGAATGCTCAATAAATAAATACTTTTTGAATAAGTTAATAAGTTCCCTCCACTCTACCATGTGGTGAGGGGCCTGCCCCCTCCAGAGTGGCTGGCAGTTGTGCAGCTGTGCTGGGAACTGAGCTGGTTGATGTGATTCAGAGACAAAGTTAACAAGTCCACTGAGGCTGCACGGAGGCTGTGTGTGTGTGTGTGCTTAGTCCAGTGCTGTTCAGCACTGTCTGCTGACTACTGAATTCATCTCTCATTTTGCTCCAAGTTCAAAAGAATAAGAAAGATATTATTTTGGGGTATCCTCGAATCCCAACATTTTTATCATTAAAACTTTTCATTTTAAGTGGACTTATTTTATTAGAGAGCTATATTGCTTTTTAAAAGCAATGTTAACTAGATCATGTGCTTCTATTACTCTCTAACACACATGGGTAAAGAGTATTTGTCCAATAAGCAAATATATTCATTTCTAAATGCACCATGCAAACGGGGGGCAGTAAAAAATGAGAACACTGCAGCCTTCTCACTTACCTCTCCAGGCTCTTAACAGAAAGAGTGTCCCCAAAGCCCATGGGCTCTGACTTTTAACTCCTTTCCTCTCAGAGCATCTGTGGGCCAATAAAATGTCCCTGCCCTGAGAAGGCAGGTGTGAGAAGGTACAGTGCTTGTCAGAAAGGAACACTAAGCTTCCCCTAAAAGACCAACATATTTCTGGTTTTTCTTTGTTCTCACAAAGCCAATAACCATCCACCATGCACCCTTGTGAGGCCACTTCCTCAATCCTTGCTGCAATTCCCAGGTACCTGCACACTGCAGACCAGTGAGATGCACAGTTCAGCCTCTTTAGGCCTTTCACAAATACATCTTAGATGGGATTGCAGAAGCTTGGGTTCAGTTGCTGGAATCTCATGCCTAGCAGTTAATAACCACCTCCAAAGAGTGCCTCACAAAACTACACCCACCAAGTGACGACACATGCACATGCTTATTGATTTATGCCACTGTTGACCTCAAAGATTGTTCATAGACTTAAAAATAGAGAGTGGTACAGCCACTTAGGAAAATAGTTTGACTGCTTCTTACAAAACTAAACATATTCTTACCATACGATCCAGCCATTTCTTTTCTTGATATTTACCCAAAGGAGCTGAAAACTTAGGTCCACACAAAAACCTGCACATGGATGTTTACAGCAGCTTTATTCATAATTTCTAAAACTTGGAAGCAACCAAGATGTTCTTCAGTAGGTAAATGGATAAATAAACTGTGGTACATCCAGACAATGGAATATTATTCCATACTAAAAAGAAATGAGCTATCAAGCCATTAAAAGACATGAAGGAAACTTAAATGTATATTACCAAGTGAAAGAAGTCAATCCGAAAACACTACATACTGTATGATTCCAACTATATGACATTCTGAAGAAAGCAAAACTATAGAGACAGTAAAAGATCAGTGGTTGCTGAGGGTTGGGGAAGTGGGAGGGATGACTAGGTGGAGTACAGAGGGTTTTTAGTGCAGTGAAACTATTCTATATGATACAATAATGATAGATATATTCCATTATACATTTGTCCAAACCCACAGGATGTGCAATACCAAAAATGAACTGTAATGTAAACTATGGACTCTGAGTGATTATGACGTGTCAATGTAGGTTAATCAGTTGTAACAAATGAACCACTCTGGTCAGGGGATGCTGATAATAGGGGAGGCTATGCATGTGCAGGGGCAGTGAGTATAAGGGAAATTCCTGTGCCTTCCCCACAATTTTGCTGTGAATCTCAAACTGCTCTTTTAAAAAGTATAAATAATAAAAGAGAAATCATATCCTTCAAGAACAAAGAAGTGGGGGAAGAAGGGGTACGTCTCTGTCAGGGAATTATTAGCACCACTTTCCCTTCTACTTAGAGCTCTAAGGCATTAGGGCCATATGCTACAAACAACATTCAAACCAAAATAACAAATGAAAGATTACCACTACTAAGATGAGAAAATGAATGTGTTGAGATGGGGCAGGGTGCTGAATATATCTACTTCCTTTCCCTGATGGTTCAAAACATTGCTAACTCCCTGCCAGATCCTGGTAGAGAGGCTGGATTCACACACTTCCCAAATCGTAAAATCTAGAAATACATATTCCAACAAAACTTTAACTAGATATAAAATTACTCTACAATCAAGCAAATTGGAGGTAGTATGGAATTCATTTTTAAATTGGCTGTTGGCTGAATATAAAAATCAGCAGTTTAAAGGCCCAGAATAATTTTCAGCAACTAAGGCTTACGCATAACTTAAGAGACTCATTAGCTTCTTAAATTCTTAAATTTTCAGAGCCTATGAAAGCAGTATAGCCTGGCTATATATTTCAACCAACACTCAAAGCACTTAACACCAGGTAGCGTCAGAAAATTTTTTAAGAAATTGATAAAATGCCTCAGCTGCCTGCTGGAACAGAGGGAGGAAACAGAGCAGAAAAAAACAAAAGACAAATACAACCAATAACAAAACCATTCATCTCACAAACTTTTAGACTGAAGGCCTCCCTCCAGATTCTTGCAGGATTTCCTCCTTTACCTGATTCCTTTTAGATGTAATAATTTATATGGTGATCCTATGGTAACGTTTTATGTGAGTCACCAGTTTGTTCTATATGTCAAACAACCTAATGCCTTCCACATATTCTTCTCCTGTAACTCAGAGCAGAACAAGACAGGAAACCTGTACTCTCTCAGAGACAAGACTCTGCCAACATAGGCCAACTTCCTGAGAAGATGAGGGTTCCCATATTTTTAATTTGCTGGTAACTTATTGTAAAGGGAGACTTATTTTGTTCTTTGTTTGTTTTGAGGGGACACCTAAGTTAGCTTGAAATTACCTTTGATTTCAAACTCAAGACTAAACTTTATCAGACAGAACAGGAATCTGCCCAGTTCTGCCACTTGCTAACCAGGTAACATTGGGAAAGTAACAGTAACTGAGTGTTTGCTACTAAAGCACTGTTCAAACTGCTTTACTTAGATTCATCCATTTAATCCTCAAAAAGACCCTTTGAGGTGAGACCCAAGGAGACAAGGTAACTGAGTGAGAGAACAAGTAACCCACTCAAGATCACAGAGCTGGTAAGACAAAGAACTAGGATTAAACTAAGGTAACCTTTTTGCTAAAGCCTGTACTCTTAACAACTTTACTGGTGGGTTTTAAATTTTTTAAATGTAACCCACTGTAAGAAATATTTTTACTATGACCCATAGTAAGAAATATGTTCTACAACACAACCCAATACATATATATTTTATCAATTAAGACTCACCTATAACTTGAGAGTCTTTATTATATGCATAATTGAAACCAAATTTTATGAAAATATACTTATTCATTTCATGCAGTACACTGGTATTTTTCTACTGTATTTTATTGTTTAAAATTGCTTGTCAATCCTCACCAAACTGATTTCAATTTCCACTGAAGCTCATGACCTGAACTTTGAAAAACAAGGTACTACATTTCTTTTTACCACCATGGGAATTTTGTGAGGATTAAATATGATAACGTGTACAAAACCTTTAGCACAATGCCTGACACAGACTGTGCACCCAGTGCATGATAGTGATTATTACTGATCTTGTAAATTAGCAGTAAGTAAGGGAGGTAAGAACACTTAGGGGGAAAACCTGACTGGAGTATAGATGAATTTATGGCCTGTTGGGATCTTTCCCGGGCAGTGAGATAGGGAATTTCCCCAGTATTTTAAATTTATATTGTAATGGAAATCCACATTTAGAAAGAGACCTGGCTTGTAGCTAACTCTGATTTCCTCTTCTTCACTATAAAGGACAATTTACAAGTTGCTATGCCTCTCTGCTGGAACCCTCAGTAAACCCAATTTATTCATTTATGTTCCCATCCCACACTACTCTGGACACTATGAGCTTTACGAAATTGGTCTTCAGCTGGGGAGGTACACTCATTTCCTACTGATGCTTTATTAATTACCACTAACTTAGTGGCTTAAAACACAAACTTATTATCTTACAATTCTAAGGGTCACAAATCTGAACCACATCTTACTGGGCTAAAAGCCTTTCTGGTGGCTCTGGGAGACAATCCCTTTCTTTATGTTTTCCAGCTTCTTTTTAGACGCCAGTATTCCTTGGTTCTTCTTCCATCTTCAAAGCCTGCAACAGCAGGTTGACTCCTTCTCTCATCAAATCACTCTAACTCTGACACTGATTCTTCTTCCCTGAATCTTCTTTCTTCGTCTTCCATCTATAAAGGATCCTTGTGATTATACTGGGTCTACCTGATAATCCAGAATAAGTTCCCTATTTTAATATCTTTGATTTAATCACATCTGCAAAGTCCCTTTTGCCATGTAAGGTAACATTCAGAGGCTCTGGTGATTAGGATGTGGACATTTGGAGGGGGAAGAGGGTCAACTATTCTGCCCAACACAGGAGACAAACCATACAAAATAGCAAATAAGATTTAACAACAACAACAATAACACAAAGCATTTATTGAACATTTACTATACAGTAGGCATTGTGCTGAGTGCTTTACTTGATAACTCATTTCCTTGTTGAGAAACCAAGGCTCCAAAATATCAGATAGTGTCAAACCTAGGTGTGCCTGACTTCAAAGATCATGCTCTCAACCACTTGACTACATAGTTAAGTACTAGATGTGTGTACATTTAATGGTTTGCAACTTCTCCCCAGCAAGTACTCCTTTTTCTCTTTCCCCCCAAGAACGATATTTTGAAAAATTGTGTATGTTAATTTTTTTCATTAATCAAAGATAATTGTAACAGCTGATAGCTTTGAGCTAACCTTTTTGCCTCTTTGGATTTATATAGTTACAGTCAAATAATGCAACTTAATATTTTATTTAACATATTTTGGCATCATTTTGGAATACTGAAGCATAACTCACTTTGTAGATGCCTAGGAGTTCAGAGAAGAAGGAAATCAATGGGGGTGGGTGGAGCAGTCAGAAGAAATAGGGTCTAACTTCAGTCTCAAAGAAGCAGAAATTTCAGGTAGACTAGAGAAGAGAGACGATCATGAATGAGAAGTGAGAACAAGTACATGTAGGAATGAGACATAGGGAGCTTGTTAGGAGAACTGGAAAAAAGAAATTAAAGAAGAATAAATAAAGCATTGAGGCTTTGAAAGATAGGTAAATAAAGTTAAATTTAACCAGACAGTAAAATGCAGAAGCTGGAAAATTTCTGAGCAGGAGCCTTTGGGCTTGGGGAGATTAATCGGCTAGAACAAAGAGCATGAAAGGAGGAAGTGAGAGACTGGCAATTGTAATTCACCTTCCAGGAGGGAAATTGGTGGCTGGGAGGCATAGAAAGGGGTAGAGACTAACTTTTCACTATACCCCTTTTGATTCTTCTAAATTTTATACAATGTACATGTATAAGTTAATGTAATTATAGATACATATATGTAATATATATAATGTATAAGTAACATATAGAAGCAGACATGTATGTAAGACTATCATTACTGACCCAAAATACCATATAATAAAACTACACATCTACTGTTAGCACACTTAAGAATTAAGGATAAACCACTCCTCAGTTGTACTCTGCACCCCTCAATGCCTGCCCTGAGTAGAGCAACTTCAGCAATTTTCTCATTGGTTTAAAAAATTGATCCTTTAGTATCTGTCTACCTACCTCATCCTAAGCATCAACTCCAGGTTGGGCTAGTGCCCAAGCAATTATATATTGCTCTTACATGTTTGCCCAACTTGAATGAGAACCTACTTCAGAACTGACTCAGAAATCTCACAGGATGCTGTCATTCACCCCCAGGATCAATGATCGATAATAGAGTTATATGGTCTATACCTCCTGACCCAGCTCAAGGTCCTGACTCAGACAATGCCTGCTAGCTGCCCTCATCCCCACACCCGAGGCTCCACTTCATCACCAGTGTATTGGCATCAATATTTATCTTTTCAAAGGAAATTTTTTATCTCATAAATCAATAGGTATCCTGTTGTTATCCAGTTGTTTTGTTTTTAAGAGATAATTAATGAAATAACTTCATCAAAGTTTTTGTGGGAAGATGTTGAACCTTTGTACTTTCTGAATAATCTATGTTTTACTTGTAGTGTTAGAAAGCTCAACAGTGAAAGCAAGTACCCCATAATGCCTAGGCACACAACCTGCTGCATTAGTGCTCTGAGCAGTAACTGAGACAAATGGAGGACTATAGAATTATTCAAATGTTTTGAGGTTTAGGGAGAGTTGTATTAGAAAACAATTCCTTAATCATACTGTGACTTAATTACATTCAAAGCCATAGTGTCTAGCTCTTGCAGTTTAGAAGTTATACATGAAGATTACATAAATAAATACAAGTTACAGCAGGCAGAGGAGAGAGATAATAAACCAAAACTGACTGACACAGCTAGATCCTAAAAGCCAGTTTGGTTACTCTTTGAACATTTTGCCAATTTTCATGTGTAAGATAACATGCTATATTGTATGAATGAAAGTGTTATATCTAATTATTTGATCTGCCTGTCTTATGTTAGTCAGTGGAGAAATATTTATTGAGCTCCACACAGATGAGTAATTTTAGAAACCATGTTAGTAAGGAAACATCCAAGGGTGGAATAAGTGCTAAGCCTCTAAAAACTGTTCTCTCTTTTCTTAAAACTCCTGAAAGGCAGGAAATACCCTGTGTTTTTCTATATGTGCCTTGTCCAGTGTTCACCCTCAAATGACACTAAACTAGAACAAAGAAAACCTTAAAGAAGAGCCATGATTCAGAACTAAAATTAATTAATATGTCACAGTTCATAAAGTACTTCCCTTACGGATGAGGAAAGCAAGTTTCAGTAAGGATAAGCAATGCAGGTACTAAAATAGAGACTGGGGTTAAAACCAAACATGATCCTGTTAACGTGTTTTTATATGTGTGATTAAGGCCAAGCCTTTGCCCATCTACCCACAAATTATAGATAAGATGTTACAAACTCATATTATGGAACCTTAAAACATTTTATTGCCCCAGAGTGTAGTGAGGTACAGACTTCATTCACCATGCTATTGCTTCTTTGCAACATGCAGACCCACCAGTTGTCCTGGTGGGACATGGTTCTCATACTTGGATTTTGTAGCCCTCTCTAAAATGTACCAAAAACTCTCTGGAAGCAGCTAAAAATGATTCTCTCCTTTGAACTGACCTTCAGATCACCTCTTTCTGTAAGTTTTTCTCAATCATTTCATTTACACTCTACAAAATAATAGTGATTAAATTCCTCATTCACTAACTCTCTGGTAACCTCCATACTTCAGCATGAATATAATTGAACATCTTTACAGTGTTTCTGTTAAATATTTGTGTGCATAAACATATGTACACTCTATTACGTCTCCAATGATAGCTTCTTAATAACTGAGATATTTCAGGCATTTAATTCAGATGTATGCACCATTTGAGTACTCACTAAATAAAAATATATTCAATGCTTTTATTCTAGTAAGTTCATTACCTCATCACAAAGCAAATATAAAGAAAGCTGCAAATTTATGATATTCGGCTCTGACTTTTACATGTATAGGTCCTGGTTTTACTGTGATTCTAGGATACTATATCATGTACCTCATTAATAAGGGCCCTCTGATAAACCTGAAATAAACCATCTGGTTTACTCCCAGTTCTATCACCTTTTACTTGTAATACTTGAAGCTAGTCAATCTACTCTTAGACTTAGTTTTCCCATCTTTAAAATGGGAATTGTTGGGGAGAACACTTACCACCATCCCCTCATTCCAGGTATTTTCTTCCAGGAGGAGTTCTTTCGCTGGAATAACATACCCAGGCTCTCGCTGTACCATCCATTCCCCTTCCCTCATCAGGCCAGTACTCCTTCCTAGGGGAAGAGGAGTACCTTACCTGACTTGTAGGTTTGGTAATGTAGTAGCTCATCTTTTTTTCTTCCCTTTCTATTTGGAATCTTCCTGCCTTTATAATATCATTTATTAGCCCCATCATATCTCAATAGGGATAATAGTTACAACTCAAGCTTGTCTTAATGATATTGTATTTGGTAGAATGTAAAACACTTTTATGTGTGAAAAGTTAGTATTTCAATTTTAATACTTCTTTCATCTATTTATTTCATAATAAGTTTTTAAAGAAGATTGATATATTCATTCAATCAGATGACTAAGTTTTCACTAAATCTACTAAAAGGAATAAACTTAATACCTAATTATGCTTAAAATAAAATATCTTTTATCTAACATATTCAGTTGCACATGGTTTCTTTAATAATATTTTAATTTTCTAAGTAGGTGAAAGAAGATACTACTGCTACTTAGACTACAGTCTAAGAGTTTAGAGATAGAGTTTAGATTCAGAGAGTTATCAGAATATTGGCTGCAAAGATTTTTAAAAATCTGGTACTTTTGTCATAATTTTACCTCTATGAACTATAACGATTTTTAAACATGAACTTGTAACTTTGAAAAAACAAAAACTTGAAGTGAGCACACCAGAGAATTCTGCATGCTTTTCACCCAAGAACTGCAGTCTTCTACTGGCTGTAACATCCTTCCACAGCCTAAGGTGATAGTAGGTGGATTATTATCACTTTCATTGTCCTAGGCACTGTTGAACAAAACAGATATGGCCCATGTCTTCAGAGAGATCACATTTGAAACAAGATCATGCCTACACAGTTTTTAAGTCATTTTTCACTAATTCATAAGCCAGTCTTGACAATCATAAAGTTGATAATTCTCACTTAGACTAAAATTGGCAAGGCCCAAATATTTTACTTTGAGAAAGAAAACTAATACTTATTGGGTATAATCTTAGGCACATTATCCTATTTAATTCTCCTAACACCCTTAAGAAAAGTATTATTTTCACTACTTAATATATGAAGGAAATGAGACTCACTGAGATTACAAAATACTGAAGAGGTCAAACACATAGATTAATGAAGAAGGAGACTTTTAACTCCATTGGGTGCCAAAATCCCATATTTTTCTGCTAGAATCAGATCAGTTAATGTCAATTATATTCCAATTCCAAGTTGTTATTATAATAAGGAAGATTTCTAAACAATAAAAATGATGTATATAAAGACTTAAGTCAAGAGATTAACCAAGATGGTGGAGTAGAAGGAAGTGCTCTCACTCCCTCTTGTGAGAACACCAGAATCACAACTAGCTGCTGGACAATCATTGACAGGAAGACACTGGAACTCACCAAAAAAGATACCCCACATCCAAAGACAAAGGAGAAGCCACAATGAGATGGTAGGAGGGGCACAATCAGATTAAAATCAAATCCCATAACTGCTGGGTGGGTGACTCACAGACTGGCGAACACTTATACCACAGAAGTCTACCCACTGGAGTGAAGGTTCTGAGCCCCACATCAGGCTTCCCAACCTAGGGGTCTGGCAACGGGAGGAGGAATTCATAGAGAATCAGACTTTGAAGCCTAGTGGGAATTGATTGCAGGACTTCGACAGGACTGGGGGAAACAGAGACCCCACTCTTGGATGGTGCACACAAAATAGTGTGCACATCGGGACCCAGGGTAAGGAGTGGTGATCCCGGGGGAGACGGAACCAGACCTACCTGCTAGTGTTGGAAGGTCTCCTGCAGAGGAGGGGGTTGGCTCTGTTTCACTGTGAGGACAAGGACACTGGCAGCAGAAGTTCTGGGAAGTACTCCTTGGCATGAGCCCTCCCAGAGTCTGTCATTAGCCCCACCAAAGAGCCCAGTGTTGGGTTGCCTCAGGCAAAACAACCAACAGGGAGGGAACCCAGCCCCACCCATCAACAGTCAAGTGGATTAAAGTTTTACTGAGCTCTGACCACCACAGCAACAGTCAGCTCTACCTACCACCAGAGCCTCCCATCAAGCCTCTTAAATACCTTCAAACACCAGAGGGCAGCCAGCAGAAGCAAGAAAAACTACAATCTTGCAGCCTGTGGAACAAAATTCACATTCACAGAAAGATAGGCAAGATGAAAAGGCAGAGGGCTATACACCAGATGAAGGAACAAGATAAAATCCCAGAAAAACAACTAAATGAAGTGGAGATAGGCAACCTTCCAGAAAAAGAATTCAGAATAATGATAGTGAAGATGATCCAGAACCTCAGAATAAGAATGGAGGCAAAGATTGAGAAGATGCAAGAAATGGTTAACAAAGACCTAGGGGGGAGGAAGAAGATGGTGGAAGAGTAAGACGCGGAGATCACCTTCCTTCCCACAGATACATTAGAAATACATCTACACGTGGAACTGCTCCTACAGAACACCCACTGAATGCTGGCAGAAGACGTCAGACCTCCCAAAAGGCAAGAAACTCCCCACGTACTTGGGTAGGGCAAAAGAAAAAAGAAATAACAGAGACAGAAGAATAGGGATGGGACTTGCACCAATGGGAGGGAGCCGTGAAGGAGGAAAGGTTTCCACGCACTAGGAAGCTCCTTCGTGGGCGGAAACTGTGGGTGGCAGAGGGGGAAGCTTCGGAGCCACAGCGGAGAGCACAGCCACAGGGGTGCGGAGGGCAAAGCGGAGAGATTCCCGCACGGAGGATTGGCGCCGAGCAGCACTCACCAGCCCGAGAGGCTTGTCTGCTCTCCCGCCGGGGCAGGCAGGGGCTGGGAGCTGAGGCTCGGGCTTCGGTCGGATCCCAGGGAGAGGACTGGGGTTGGCAGCGTGAACACAGCCTGAAGAGGTTGGAGCACCACAGCTGGCTGGGAGGGAGTCTGGGAAAAAGTCTGCAGCTGCTGAAGAGGCAAGAGACTTTTTCTTCCCTCTTTGTTTCACGGTGCGTGAGGAGAGGGGATTCAGAGCGCGGCCTAAACGAGCTCCAGAGACCAGCGCGAGCCGCGGCTATCAGAGTGGACCCCACAGCAAAAGGGGCGCAGAGGGATAAGCAGAGAGATTCAAGCACAGAGGCTCAGCGCCAAGCAGCACTCACCAGCCCGAGAGGCTTGTCTGCTCACCCACCTGGGCAGGCAGGGGCTGGGAGCTGAGGCTCGGGCTTCGGTCGGACTGCAGGGAGAGGACTGGGGTTGTTGGCGTGAACACAGCCTGAAGGGGTTAGCGCACCACAGCTGGCTGGGAGGGAGTCCGGGAAAAAGTCCGCAGCTGCCAAAGAGGCAAGAGACTTTTTCTTGCCTCTTTGTTTCGCGGCACGCAAGGAGAGGGGATTCAGAGAGCCGCCTAAATGAGCTCCAGAGATGGGCGCGAGCCGCAGCTATCAGCGCAGACCCCAGAGACGGGCATGAGATGCTAAGGCTGCTGCTGCCACCACCAAAAAACCTGTGTGCGAGCGCAGGTCACTCTCCACACCGCCCCTCCCAGGAGCCAGTGCAGCCCACCACTGGCAGCCTCCCGTGATCCAGGGACAACTTCCCTGGGAGAACGCACAGCGCGCCTCAGGCTGCTGCAACGTCACGACGCATCTGACGCCGCAGGCTGGCCCCGCCCCCTCCGTACCGCTCCCTCCCCCCGGCCTGAGTGAGCCAGAGCCCCTGAAGCAGCTGCTCCTTTAACCCCGTTCTGTCTTGGCGGGGAACAGACGCCCTCAGGCAACCTACACGCAGAGGCGGGTCCAAATCTAAAGCTGAACCCCAGGAGCTGTGTGAACAAAGAAGAGAAAGGGAAATCTCTCTCAGCAGCCTCAGAAGCAGCGGATTAAAGCTCCAGAAACAACTTGATGTGCCTGCATCTGTTGAATACCTGAATAGACAACGAATCATCCCAAATTCAGGAGGTGGACTCTGGGAGCAGGATATATTAATTTTTCCCCTTTTCCTTTTTTTGTGAGTGTATATGTATATGTTTCTGGGTGAGATTTTGTCTGTATAGCTTTTCTTTATAATAGCTTTATTTTACTTCACTATATTTTATCCTCTTTCTTTCTTTCTTTCTTTCTATTTTTTCTCCCTTTTACTCTGAGCCATGTGGATGAAAGGCTCTTGGTGCTCCAGCCAGGCATCAGGGCTGTGCCTCTGAGGTGGGAGAGCCAACTTCAGGACACTTGTCCACAAGAGACCTCCCAGATCCACGTAATACCAAATGACGAAAATCTCTCAGAGATCTCCATCTCAACAAAAAGACCCAGCTTCACTCAACCACCAGCAAGCTACAGTGCTGGACACCCTATGCCAAACAACTAGCAAGACAGGAACACAGCCGCATCCATTAGCAGAGAGGCTGCCTAGAATCATAATAAGGCCACAGACACCCCCAAATACACCACCAGACATGGACGTGCCCACCAGAAAGACAAGATCCAGCCTCATCCACCAGAACTCAGGCACTAGTTCCCTCCACCAGGAAGCCTACACAACTCACTGAACCAACCTTAGCCACTGGGGACAGATACCAAAAACAACAAGAACTACGAACCTGCAGCTTGTGAAAAGGAGACCCCAAACACAGTAAGATAAGCAAAATGAGATGACAGAAAAACATACAGCAGATGAAGGAGCAGGGTCAAAACACACCAGACCTAACAAATGAAGAGGAAATAGGTAGTCTACCTGAAAAAGAATCCAGAATAATGATAGTAAGGATGATCCAAAATCTTGGAAATAGAATAGACAAAATGCAAGAAACATTTAACAAGGACGTAGAAGAGCTAAAGAGGAACAAAGCAACGATGAAAAACACAATAAATGAAATTAAAAATACTCTAGACGGGATCAATAGCAGAATAACTGAGGCAGAAGAACAGATAAGTGACCTGGAAGATAAAATGGTGGAAATAACTACTGCAGAGAAGGATAAAGAAAAAAGAATGAAAAGAATTGAGGACAGTATCAGAGACGTCTGGGACAACATTAAACGCACCAACATTCGAATTATAGGGATCCCAGAAGAAGAAGAGAAAAAGAAAGGGACTGAGAAAATATTTGAAGAGATTATAGTTGAAAACTTCCCTAATATGGGAAAGGAAATAGTTAATCAAGTCCTGGAAGCACAGAGAGTCCCATATAGGATAAATCCAAGGAGAAACACGCCAAGACACATATTAATCAAACTGTCAAAAATTAAATATAAAGAAAACATATTAAAAGCAGCATGGGAAAAACAACAAATAACACACATGGGAATCCCCATAAGATTAACAGCAGATCTTTCAGCAGAAACTCTGCAAGCCAGAAGGGAGTGGCAGGATATACTTAAAGTGATGAAGGAGAAAAACCTACAACCAAGATTAATCTACCCAGCAAAGATCTTATTCAGATTTGATGGAGAAATTAAAACCTTTACAGACAAGCAAAAGCTGAGAGAGTTCAGCACCACCAAACCAGCTTTACAACAAATGCTAAAGGAACTTCTCTAGGCAAGAAACACAAGAGAAGGAAAACACCTACAATAACAAACCCAAAACATTTAAGAAAATGGGAATAGGAACATACATATCGATAATTACCTTAAATGTAAATGGATTAAATGCTCCCACCAAAAGGCACAGACTGGCTGAATGGATACAAAAACAAGACCCATATATATGCTGTCTACAAGAGACCCACTTCAGACCTAGAGATACATACAGACTGAAAGTGAGGGGATGGAAAAAGATATTCCATGCAAATGGAAATCAAAAGAAAGCTGGAGTAGCAATTCTCATATCAGAAAAAATAGACTTTAAAATAAAGACTAGTACAAGAGACAAAGAACGACACTATATAATGATCAAGGGATCGATCCAAGAGGAAGGTATAACAATTGTAAATATTTATGCACCCAACATTGTAGCACCTCAATACATAAGGCAAATACTAACGGCCATAAAAGGGGAAATCGACAGCAACACAATCATAGTAGGGGACTTTAACACCCCACTTTCACCAATGGACAGATCATCCAATATGAAAATAAATAAGGAAACACAAGCTTTAAATGATACATTAAACAAGATGGACTTAATTGATATTTATAGGACATTCCACCCAAAAACAACAGAATACACATTTTTCTCAAGTGCTCATGGAACATTCTCCAGGATAGATCATATCTTGGGTCACAAATCAAGCCTTGGTAAATTTAAGAAAATTGAAATCGTATCAAGTAACTTTCCGACCACAACGCTATGAGACTAGATATCAATTACCGGAAAAGATCTGTAAAAAATACAAACACATGGAGGCTACACAATACACTACTTAATAACGAAGTGATCACTGAAGAAATCAAAGGGGAAATCAAAAAATACCTAGAAACAAATGACAATGGAGACACGATGACCGAAAACCTATGGGACACAGCAAAAGTAGTGTTAAGAGGGAAGTTTATAGCAATACAACCTACCTCAAGAAACAGGAAACATCTCAAATAAACAACCTAACCTTGCACCTGAAGCAATTAGAGAAAGAAGAGCAAAAAAAAAACCCAAAGCTAGCAGAAGGAAAGAAATCATAAAGATCAGATCAGAAATAAATGAAAAAGAAAAGAAGGAAACAATAGCAAAAATCAATGAAACTAAAAGCTGGTTCTTTGAGAAGATAAACAAAATTGATAAACCATTAGGCAGACTCATCAAGAGAGAAAGGGAAAAGACTCAAATCAATAGAATAAGAAATGAAAAAGGAGAAGTAACCACTGACACTGCAGAAATACAAACGATCATGAGAGATTACTACAAGCAACTCTATGCCAATAAAATGGACAACCTGGAAGAAATGGAAAGATTCTTAGAAATGCACAACCTGCCAAGAATGAACCAGGAAGAAATACAAAATATGAACAGACCAATCACAAGCACTGAAATTGAAACTGTGATTAAAAATATTCCAACAAATAAAAGCCCAGGACGAGATGGCTTCACAGGCGAATTCTATCAAACATTAAGAGAAGAGCTAACATCTATCCTTCTCAAACTCTTCCAAAATATTACAGAGGGAGGAACACTCCCAAACTCATTCTACGAGGCCACCATCACCCTGATACCAAAACCAGACAAAGATCTCACAAAGAAAGAACACTACAGGCCAATATCACTGATGAACATAGATGCAAAAATCCTCAACAAACTACTACCAAACAGAATCCAACAGCACATTAAAAGGATCATACACCATGATCAAGTGGGGTTTATCCCAGGAATGCAAGGATTCTTCAATATACGCAAATCAATCAATGTGATACATCATATTAACAAATTAAAGGAGAAAAAACATATGATCACCTCAATAGATGCAGAGAAAGCTTTCGACAAAATTCAACACCCATTTATGATAAAAGCCTTGCAGAAAGTAGGCATAGAGGGAACTTTCCTCAACATAATAAAGGCCATATATGACAAACCCACAGCCAACATCGTCCTCAATGGTGAAAAACTGAAACCATTTCCACTAAGATCAGGAACAAGACGAGGTTGCCCACTCTCACCACTATTATTCAACATAGTTTTGGAAGTGTTAGCCACAGCAATCAGAGAAGAAAAAGAAATAAAAGGAATCCAAATCGGAAAAGAAGAAGTAAAGCTGTCACTGTTTGCAGATGACATGATACTATACATAGAGAATCCTAAAGATGCTACCAGAAAACTACTACAGCTAATCAATGAATTTGGTAAAGTAGCAGGATACAAAATTAATGCACAGAAATCTCTTGCATTCCTATATACTAATGATGAAAAATCTGAAAGTGAAATTAAGAAAACACTCCCATTTACCATTGCAACAAAAAGAATAAAATACCTAGGAATAAACCTACCTAAGGAGACAAAAGACCTGTATGCAGAAAATTATAGGACACTGATGAAAGAAATTAAAGATGATACAAATAGATGGAGAGATATACCATGTTCTTGGATGGGAAGAATCAACATTGTGAAAATGACTCTACTACCCAAAGCAACCTACAGATTCAACGCAATCCCTATCAAACAACCACTGGCATTTTTCACAGAACTAGAACAAAAAAGTTCAAAATTGTATGGAAACACAGAAGACCCCGAATAGCCAAAGCAATCTTGAGAACGAAAAATGGAGCTGGAGGAATCAGGCTCCCTGACTTCAGACTATATTACAAAGCTACAGTAATCAAGACAGTTTGGTACTGGCACAAAAACAGACATATAGATCAATGGAACAGGATAGAAAGCCCAGAGATAAACCCACGCACATATGGTAACCCTATCTTTGATAAAGGAGGCAAGCATATAGAGTGGAGAAAAGACAGCCTCTTCAATAAGTGGTGCTGGGAAATTGGACACGTACACGTAAAAGTATGAAATTAGAACACTCCCTGACACCATACACAAAAATAACTCAAAATGGATTAAAGACCTAAGTGTAATGCCAGACACTATCAAACTCTTAGAGGAAAACATAGGCAGAACACTCTGTGACATAAATCACAGCAAGATCCTTTTTGACCCAGCTCCTAGGGAAATGGAAATAAAAACACAAATAAACAAATGGGACCTAATGAAACTTAAAAGCTTTTGCACAGCAAAGGAAACCATAAACAAGACCAAAAGACAACCCTCAGAATGTGAGAAAATATTTGCCAATGAAGCAACTGACAAAGGATTAATCTCCAAGATTTACAAGCAGCTCATGCAGCTCAATAACAAAAAAACAAACAACCCAATCCAAAAATGGGCAGAAGACCTAAATAGACATTTCTCCAAAGAAGATATACAGATTGCCAACAGACACATGAAAGAATGCTCAACATCATTAATCATTAGAGAAATGCAAATCAAAACTACAATGAGATATCATCTCACACCAGTCAGAATGGCCATCATCAAAAATTCTAGAAACAATAAATGCTGGAGAGGGTGTGGAGAAAAGGGAACACTCTTGCACTGTTGGTGGGAATGTAAATTGATACAGCCACTATGGAGAACAGTATGGAGGGTCCTTAAAAAACTAAAAATAGAACTACCATACGACCCAGCAATCCCACTACTGGGCATATACCCTGAGAAAACTGTACTTTAAAAAGAGTCACATACCAAAATGTTCATTGCAGCTCTATGTACAATAGCCAGGACATGGAAGCAACCTAAGTGTCCATCATTGGATGAATGGATAAAGAAGATGTGGCTCATATATACAATGGAATATTACTCAGCCATAAAAAGAAAAGAAATGGAGGTATTTGTAATGATGTGGATGGAGTTAGAGTCTGTCATACAGAGTGAAGTAAGTCAGAAAGAGAAAAGCAAATACAGTATGCTAACACATATATATGGAATCTAAGGGGAAGAAAAAAAAGGTCATGAAGAACCTAGTGGCAAGATGGGAATAAAGACACAGACCTACTAGAGAATGGACTTGAGGATATGGGAAGCGGGAGGGGTGAGATGTGACAGGGTGAGAGAGTGCCATGGACATATATACACTACGAAATGTAAAATAGATAGCTAGTGGGAAGCAGCTGCATAGCACAGGGAGATCAGCTCGGTGCTTTGTGACCACCTAGAGGGGTGGGAGGGAGGGAGATGCAAGAGGGAAGAGATATGGGAACATATGTATATGTATAACGGATTCACTTTGTTATAAAGCAAAAACTAAAAAAAAAAAAAAAAAAAAACTAACACACCATTGTAAAGCAATTATACTTCAATACAGATGTTTAAAAAAAACAAAAAACAAACAAACAAACAAACACCTAGAAGAATTAAAGAACAAACAAACAGAGATGACCAATACAATAACGGAAATGAAAACTACAGTAGAAGGAATCAATAACAGAATAACTGAGGCAGAAGAACGGATAAGTGACCTGGAAGACAGAATGGTGGAATTCACTGCTGCGGAGCAGAATAAAGAAAAAAGAATGAAAAGAAATGAAGGCAGCCTAAGAGACCTCTGGGACAACATTAAACGCATTATAGGGGTCCCAGAAGGAGAAGAGAGAGAGAAAGGAACAGAGAAAATATTTGAAATGATTATAGTCGAAAACTTCTCTAACATGGGAAAGGAAATAGCCACCCAAGTCCAAAAAGTGAAGAGAGCCCATACAGGATAAACCCAAAGAGAAACACACTGAGACACATAGTAATCAAATTGGCAAAAATTAAAGACAAAGAAAAATTATTGAAAGCAGCAAGGGAAAAACGACAAATAACATACAAGGGAACTCCCATAAGGTTAACAGCTGATTTCTCAGCAGAAACTCTACAAGCCAGAAGGGAGTGGCATGATATACTTAAAGTGATGAAAGGGAAGAATCTACAACCAAGATTACTCTACCCAGAAAGGATCTCATTTAGATTTGAAGGAGAAATCAAAAGCTTTACACACAAGCAAAAGCTAAGAGAATTCAGCACCACCAAACCAGCTCTACAACAAATGCTAAAGGAACTTCTCTAATTGGGAAACACAAGAGAAGAAAAGGACCTACAAAAACAAACCCAAAACAATTAAGAAAATGGTTATAGGAACATATATATTGATAATTACTTTAAACGTGAATGGATTAAATGCTCCAAACAAAAGACACAGGCTTGCTGAATGGATACAAAAACAAGACCCATTTATATGCTGTCTACAAGAGACCCACTTCAGACCTAGGGACACATTCAGCCTGAAAGTGGGGGGATGGAATTAGATATTCCATGCAAATGGAAATCAAAAGAAAGCTGGAGTAGCTATACTCATATCAGACAAAATAGACTTTAAAATAAAGAATGTTACAAGAGACAAGGAAGGACACT
Organism: Balaenoptera acutorostrata; assembly: GCF_949987535.1. Classification (NCBI taxonomy): domain Eukaryota; kingdom Metazoa; phylum Chordata; class Mammalia; order Artiodactyla; family Balaenopteridae; genus Balaenoptera; species Balaenoptera acutorostrata. Next base: position 49,526,960 of record NC_080080.1, on the reverse strand, counting down.
ACATAATGATCAAGGGATCAATCCAAGAAGAACATATAACAATTATAAATATATATGCACCCAACATAGGAGCACCTCAATACATAAGGCAACTGCTAACAGCTATAAAAGAGGAAATTGACAGTAACACAATAATAGTGGGGGACTTTAACACCTCACTTACACCAATGGACAGATCATCCAAAATGAAAATAAATAAGGAAACAGAAGCTTTAAATGACACAATAGACCAGATAGATTTAGTTGATATTTATAGGACATTCCATCCAAAAACAGCAGATTACATGTTCTTCTCAAGTGCGCACGGAACATCCTCCAGGATAGATCACATCGTGGGTCGCAAATCAAGCCTCAGTAAATTTAAGAAAATTGAAATCATATCAAGCATCTTTTCTGACCACAATGCTATGAGATTAGAAATGAATTACAGGGGAAAAAACGTGAAAAGCACAAACACACGGAGGCTAAACAATACGTTACTAAATAACCAAGAGATCACTGAAGAAATCAAAGAGGAAATCAAAAAATACCTAGAGACAAATGACAATGAAAACACAATGATCCAAAACCTATGGGATGCAGCAAAAGCAGTTCTAAGAGGGAAGTTTATAGCTATACAAGCCTACTTAAAGAAACAAGAAAAATCTCAAGTAACCAATCTAACCTTACACCTAAAGGAACTAGAGAAAGAAGAACAAACAAAACCCAAAGTTAGTAGAAGGAAAGAAATCATAAAGATCAGAGCGGAAATAAATGAAATAGAAACAAAGAAAACAATAGCAAAGATCAATAAAAGTAAAAGCTGGTTCTTTGAGAAGATAAAGAAAATTGATAAGCCATTAGCCAGACTCATCAAGAAAAAGAGGGAGAGGACTCAAATCAATAAAATCAGAAATGAAAAAGGAGAAGTTACAACAGACACCGCAGAAATACAAAGCATCCTAAGAGACTACTACAAGCAACTTTATGCCAATAAAATGGACAACCTGGAAGAAGTGGACAAATTCTTAGAAAGGTATAAGCTTCCAAGACTGAACCAGGAAGAAACAGAAAATATGAACAGACCAATCACAAGGAATGAAATTGAAACTGTGATTAAAAATCTTCCAACAAAGAAAAGTCCAGGACCAGATGGCGTCACAGGTGAATTCTATCAAACATTTAGAGAAGCGCTAACACCCATCCTTCTTAAACTCTGACAAAAAACGGCAGAGGAAGGAACACTCTCAAACTCTTTCTATGAGGCCACCATCACCCTGATACCAAAACCAGACAAAGATACTACAAAAATAGAAAATTACAGACCAACATCACTGATGAATATAGATGCAAAAATCCTCAACAAAATACTAGCAAACAGAATCCAACAACACATTAAAAGGATCATACACCAAGATCAAGTGGGATTTATCCCAGGGATGCAAGGATTCTTCAATATATGCAAATCAATCAATGTGATACACCATATTAACAAATTGAAGAATAAAAACCATATGATCATCTCAATAGATGCGGAAAAAGCTTTTGACAAAATTCAACACCCATTTATGATAAAAACTCTCCAGAAAGTAGGCATAGAGGGACCCTACCTCAACATAATAAAGGCCATATACGACAAACCCACAGCAAACATCATTCTCAATGGTGAAAAACTGAAAGCATTTCCTCTAAGATCAGGAACGAGTCAAGGATGTCCACTCTCACAACTATTATTCAACATAGTTTTGGAAGTCTTAGCCACGGCAATCAGAGAAGAAAAAGAAATAAAAGGAATAGAAATTGGAAAAGAAGAAGTAAAACTGTCACTGTTTGCAGATGACATGATACTATACATAGAGAATCCTAAAAATGCCACCAGAAAACTACTAGAGCTAATCAATGCATTTGGTAAACTTGCAGGGTAAAAAATTAATGCACAGAAATCTCTTGCATTCCTATACACTAACGATGAAGAGTCTGAAAGAGAAATTATGGAAACACTCCCATTTACCATTGCAACAAAAAGAATAAAATACCTAGGAATAAACCTACCTAGGGAGACAAAAGAACTGTATGCAGAAAACTATAAGACACTGATGAAAGAAATTAAAGATGATACCAACAGATGGAGAGATATACCATGTTCTTAGATTGGAAGAATCAATATTGTGAAAATGACTATACTACCCAAAGCAATCTACAGGTTCAATGCAATCCCTATCAAATTACCAATGGCATTTTTTACGGAGCTAGAACAAATCATCTTAAAATTTGTATGGAGACAGAAAAGACCCCAAATAGCCAAAGCAGTCTTGAGGGAAAAAAACAGAGCTGGAGGAATCAGACTCCCTGACTTCAGACTATACTACAAAGCTACAGTAATCAAGACAATATGGTACTGGCACAAAAACAGAAACATAGATCAATGGAACAAGATAGAAAGCCCAGAGATAAACCCACGCACCTACGGTCAACTAATCTATGACAAAGGAGGCAAAGATATACAATGGAGAAAAGACAGTCTCTTCAGTAAGTGGTGCTGGGAAAACTGGACAGCTACATGTAAAAGAATGAAATTAGAACACTCCCAGCACCATACACAAAAATGAACTCAAAATGGATTCAAGACCTAAATGTAAGACCGGACACTATAAAACTCTTAGAGGAAAACATAGGAAGAACACTCTGTGACATAAATCACAGCAAGATCTTTTTTGATCCACCTCCTAGAGTAATGGAAATAAAAACAAAAATAAACAAATGGGACCTAATGAAACTCAAAAGCTTTTGCACAGCAAAGGAAACCATAAACAAGATGAAAAGACAACCTTCAGAATGGGAGAGAATATTTGCAAACGAATCAACAGACAAAGGGTTAATCTCCAAAATATATAAACAGCTCATGCAGCTCAATATTAAAGAAACAAACAACCCAATCCAAAAATGGGCAGAAGACCTAAATACACATTTCTCCAAAGAAGACATACAGATGGCCAAGAAGCACATGAAAAGATGCTCAACATCACTAATTATTAGAGAAATGCAAATCAAAACTACAATGAGGTATCACCTCACACCAGTTAGAATGGGCATCATCAGGAAATCTACAAACAACAAATGCTGGAGAGGGTGTGGAGAAAAGGGAACCCTCTTGCACTGTTGGTGGGAATGTAAATTGATACAGCCACTATGGAGAACCATACGGAGGTTCCTTAAAAAACTAAAAATAGAATTACCATATGATCCAGCAATCCCACTACTGGGCATATACCCAGAGAAAACCGTAATTCAAAAAGATACATGCACCCCAATGTTCATTGCAGCACTATTTACAATAGCCAGGTAATGGAAGCAACCTAAATGCCCATCGACAGATGAATGGATAAAGAAGATGTGGTACATATATACAATGGAATATTACTCAGCCATAAAAAGGAACGAAATTGAGTCATTTTTTGAGACGTGGCTGGATTTAGAGACTGTTATACAGAGTGAAGTAAGTCAGAAAGAGAAAAACAAATATCGTATATTAACGCATGTATGTGGAACCTAGAAAAATGGTACAGATGAACCAGTTTGCAGGGCAGAAGTTGAGACACAGATATAGAGAACAAACGTATGGACACCAAGGGGGGAAAACCGCAGTGGGGTGGGGATGGTGGTGTGCTGAATTTGGCGATTGGGATTGACATATCTACATTGATGTGTATAAAATTGATGACTGATTAAAAAAAAAGACTTAAGTCATCATGATGTATATAAAGACTTTAGTCATCACTTTTGTAGATAGCATTGTAGAGCTTATTTATTCTGTAGATAGCAATGTAGAGCTTGTGTCCCATACTACATACCAACGAGCCATTCACATCATAGACAGTCAATAAATGCTGAATTGAAATGTTAATATGTAAAAGAAAAAGCAAATTATAGCCAATGGAATTAGTTCCATAAAGTTTAAATTATTCCTAACAGACACTATTATTAAAGAGACACATCAACACTTTAATATTGCTAGACTGAACTTCTTTAAAAGATATCCTTGCTCACATATAAAATAACTCTTCATATAAAAGTGTGTTGAGTGGTGCCAAATCATTCACACTCCATCTCTCAGTACTCTATTACTTCATGAGAACAGATGAACTGATTCAGAATACAGCAATATAATTTCCTTTGTTCAATTGCTGGCTATGCCTCTTAATAGCTGTGGGACCTTACACAAGTAATTAACATCTCTGTGCCTCAGTTTCTACATCTGCAAAGTTAGAGTGATAATAGCATCTATTGCATAGTGTTGGTGTACTAAGTGAGTTACTCTATGGAAATTGCTTAGAAGAGTCCCTGACACGTAGCAAGCATTATATAAGTGTTAGGGTTTTTTTTTTTTTAATTCATTTATTTATTTACTTATTGGCTGCATCGTGTCTTCGTTGCTGTGCGCGGTCTTTCTCTAGTTGCGGCGAGCGGGGGCTACTCTTTGTTGCGGTGCGTGGGCTTCTCATTGCGGTGGGTTCTCTTTGCTGTGGAGCACAGGCTCTAGGCACGTGGGCTGCAGTAGTTGTGACACGTGCACTCAGTAGTTGTGGCTTGCAGGCTCTAGAGAGCAGGCTCAGTAGTTGTAGCGCACAAGCTTAGTTGCTCCGCAGCATATGGGATCTTCCCGGACCAGGGCTTGAACCCGTGTCTCCTGCATTCGCAGGCAGATTCTTAACCTATAAGTGTTAGTTATTATTGCTGTTGTTGATATTGTTGTTGTTGTTGCTGTTTTAGAAATTCAGTACCTCATGTCCATATCCCCATAATCCACAAAGGACTTGAAGGGTGATATTATGGCCAACCAGAATCTCTTCCTCAGGAGTTCTGGGCTATGAAAAAGAACCAACACCGTAGACAAGTCCCTAGAGAAGTTAGAGGAGCCAGTTCTTTAACTGAAATGCAGATAGTGTGGGCTCCAGGCTGGGTAATAACTGCTCTATGAATCTGCCAATGTCCTCTATCCAAAGACCACCAGGAACACATCTGCAGTTCTATAAATCTGGGTTTACTGACTCATTGCAAGCAGGAGTTATGTGTACCATGAAGAATCAGGACATCTCAGTAATAGGATGTTTGTTAGAAATAATTTATTATAGGATTTGGACTTCTTGTAGGTGATTCTGAGGAGCATTCAAGGAAACAGGTATCTTCCCTGCATTGGATGCTCTCCGGGAGCAGGAGTGATTCTCTGATCAGGTATCTTAATAATTTATATCTAGACAGTGAGAATAATGAAATTGAGATAAAGCTATAATTGGTAAAGAAGAAGCAGGTACTCATTATTAGCCAGGAAAGGGCAATGTTTGCTCATTTTTGTGGTTTGAACAATGTTTTTACCTCTGTCTGTTCAAACATGATAATGAAGTGGTCTTATTTTTTCTTGCTCCACTACAGTGACAAAATAGTCTTATCTAAGGTTGGTGTTCTATGAAAGTGTTTATATTGAACAGGAGAATGCCACAGATTCATTGGGAGTGCCAGGCCAGCTCCCAGCTAATAAGGGTTGCTTTTCTCTTTCTTAAACTAGGTAAGAATGTTTTGCTTGAAGGGCAGAGCTGGCCAGGAAAATAACTATTATGATTATTATCTACATAGATTGACAGGTTTATAACTTATAAAGTTCTTTTATATTCATTGTATAACTTGAGTCTCTCAGAACAATCCTAGGAGATAGGTAGGCTATAGGGCCTCCACATCGCACAACTCTAGGGGGCCCATTCATAACGTATTCCACATGAATGGCACCTCCCCACTGTGAATAGTGTCCTTGGCAGGAGTTGTGCAACAAGGTTTCCCTGGCAGGGCAGACATTTCTATTCCTTTTTACAATTATAAAAATTAAGTCAAAGAAGCTTCCTGAGTGTTCCTTAGTTCCCAATAAACCTTAGAGTTCTCTCTGGCAACCTGTTCAGCTGCTGACGTTGGATCCCTGCTTCAGTCATGTTTCCGATTCCAAATTGCACCAGCTGGCGCTGTTATGACCTAGACTAGAGGTCCCCAACCTTTTTGGCACCAGGGACCGGTTTTGTGAAAGACAATTTTTCCACGGACTGGGTGGGGGGAATGGCGAGCAATGTGGAGCGATGGGGAGCAGCAGACGAATCTGTGCTCGCTTGCCCGCCGCTCACCTCCTGCTGTGCGGCCCAGTTCCTAACAGGCCACGGACCGGTACCAGTCTGCAGCCCGGGGGTTGGAGACCCCTGACCTAGACTATATTGGCTACTACAGTAAGAAAAGCTCTGCCTTCTTCCACAACTTTGTCTATGCTTGCCCAAAAAAGGATGCTAAAAAGGGTTACTGAATTTATAATCTCTTTCATATAGCCACTGCCTAAAGCAGAAAAAAAAAAAAAAAGGTGTGTCTTTGTCTCTGTGTGTGTGTGTGTATATATTGCCTAAAAAATATATCTTAGTATATTTTGCTTACAAGCTAGGAGTGACAGCTGGAGAAAATGATTTTGAGTTCTGAAGACATTTGAAAAAGCAAAATATCCTGCTTAATTCAGGAGCTAACATTTTTAAATGCAGACTGTGCTACTGGTAACATATCTTTCCACACTCTTGGAAACCTGCCAAGTAAAATGTCAAAAGAAAATGGAATTTCCCATGAAATGTCCATTAATTATAAATTTTTGTCCATCACTGTCTTTTTGTAGCTGGGAAATTCCCTCTTGCTACTAAATTCCTCTCCTGAGACATCATATAAAGTGAAACCGAAAATGTACTACCCTAGTGATACAGCAAGCAGCTCCCGGAAAGAATATGAGCTTTAATTCAAATAGATTTGTGCAGGAATCACGTCTCTGTAATTTAAAAACTCTATGACTTTGGGCAGTTTGCCTTACCTCTCTTCATTAAATTACCATGCATTGCTTCTTTCCCCTAATTTCTGAGTGTGCCCTGGACTTCACTATCAGACCCTGGACTTCCCTATCAGAACATTTATCGCACTCTACTGTAATTGTATGCTTAGGTTCTATCTCCCTTAGAACGCTAAAAGCATTTTAAGGACAGAGACCATGTGTCTTTTGTTATCCCTGTATTTCCAGCACCTAGCATTATGGCACATAATATTTGTTAAATTTATTTGTTGTCTTAGGGGAGGTGAACTGGAGATCTGAAGAATCAGGAAGGCTTACCTTTCATTTACATACCTTTTTATAATTCTTGTGGTTCTTTGTTATGGCAGTCCCTGGAAACTAATACACCCAGGTACAACTTTTTAAAACTTTTTATTTGGACATAATAATAGACTCACAGGAAGTTGTAAAAATAATACAGAGCGGTCCCACATATCCTTTACCCATTTTCCCCCAATGGTTACCAGATGCTTTTAGACCAAAAAATAGAAAAAATTAGAATACGAGATGTTTTTAATTCTTGCATTTGTACTTTTTTAAGTAGTTTATTTTTCAACTTTTCGGTCTTGTTTCTAATTTAAAAGACTATGAGATATATCCCCTCTTTTTTTGGATTTCCTTTCCATTTAGGTCACCACAGAGCATTGACTAGAGTTCCTTGAGCTATATACAGTAGGTTCTCATTAGTTATCTATTTTATACATAGTATCAATAGTGTATATATGTCAATCCCAATCTCCCAATTCATCCCACCCCCCCACTTCGTCCCTTGGTGCCCATACGTTTGTTCTCTACGTCTGTGTCTCTATTTCTGCTTTGCAAATAAGATCATCTATACCATTTTTCTAGATTCCACATATAAACGTTAATATATGATATTTGTTTTTCTCTTTCTGACTTACTTCACTCTTTATGACAGTCTCTGGCTCCATCCACATCTCTACAAATGACCCAATTTCATTCCTTTTTATGGCTGAATAATATTCCATTGTATATATATACCACATCTTCTTTATCCATTCCTCTGTCAATGGACATTATATGTATACATATAGCTGATTCACTTTGCTGTACAGTAGAAACTAACACAACATTGTAAAGCAACTACAATAAAAATTAATTTAAAAAATAAAATTAGAAAAATAAATAATAGCACTTACAGGAATAAAAGGCATTGAAGCTTAAAAAAACAAACAAACAAAACAAAAAACAGACTATGAGAGATTTCAAGCATGCCATTTGAAGCTACCATGTCCCTAAAATAGCACATGCAGATATAAATAACCTTTATTCTCAGTAAATGGAAAATATGACTTAATATGATTCTACAGAATTTTGAATAGATGAATTCAACATACAGGTGCTGAGGCTTGTTTTTTAGCCTAATTTGCATAATTTTTCTCATTTTTTTGTTTCTCATTTAGGTGATGTAGTTTGCATCAGTATTCTTTAGGTTTTCTGTCATCAGCCTTTCATTATGGGCATTAATTAAACAATGTACATATCACTAAGAATACATATATTTTAAGCTGTATAATGGTGAAACTATCATGAAAGCTAAAGGTTTGAGGTTGTGATAAACAAATTGAAGCCAGATATTTAGAAGGGCTGCAATAAAAAGAATCTTAGCATTTAAATGAGTTTAGAAGCACTGAAATCCAGGAATCAGCAGATCAACATTATACTATCTATCTCGAAAAGAAATGAAAGAAGGTGTGTGGAGAAACAGCACTCTCATTTGTCTGCAGAAAAAAAAAATTGGAAGAACCTCAGTGAAGATCAATTCAACAATACAAACCAAAATTACAAATGAACATAACTCTTTTGTCCAGCAATTCAGCTTCTAGGACATATATATGGATACACTTGCACATGTATGAAATGACATATGTAACGATTACTTATTGCAGCATAATTTGTAATAGTAAATATGTGGAAACCAGCTAAGTGTCCACCAATGAGGGGTACATTATGGTATATCCATCATCTAAAAAAAAAAAAGATGAGAAAGCTTTTTATGCATTTGTATGGAAAGACATCCGAAATAGATTACTAAGTGAAAGACAAGCAAGGTGAACAGGTATATACTGTAATACTAATTAAATAAAAGTAAGAGACATAATATACACCCACATATATTATTTATTTTGTATTTAAACCTATTAACCTTTTATTGAAGTATAACATATATATATATACAGAAAAGTGCACATTGTATAACCTCAAAGAATTTTCATAACTGAACATACCCATGTAACTGGCACCAAGAGTCTAGGTCCTAGATCAAGAAACAGAACATTTCTATCACCCCAGAGGCCTCATCATGTCCCTTCTAGTCACTATGACCACCCTACAAGAGTAGACATTATCCTGATTTTTAAAAGCATAGGCTAGTTTTGCTTATTTTTGTACTTAATAGGAATTGACTCATAAAATGTATACTCTTCTGTGTCTAGCTTTTTCATCCAGTATTGTATTTGTGCAATTCATCAATATTGTACACTGCTCAATATCATTGCTGTTTAGTATTCCACTGTGTAAATGGGCCACAAATCATTTACCCATTCTACTATTTATGGATATTTGGGTAATTTCCAGTTTGAAGCTATTATAAATAGCACTACTATGAACCTTCTAGTATATGCATATGCATGTCCATATACCTAGGCAAGGAATTGCTGAGGATCTGCATATCTGCAATTTTAATAGTACTGCCATACAGTTTGTAAAATTGATTGTACCAACTGACACTCCCACCAGCAATGTACAAGAGTTCCAATTGTTACAAAACCTCACCCACACTTGCTATATTCTGTCTTTTTAATTTTAGTTATTCTTGTATTTGTGTAGTGATATTGCACTGTGGTTTTAACTTGTAGTTCTCTAATGACTGATGATGTCGAGCACCTTTTCACATTCATTTGCTATTTGCTATTTAGATATACCCTTGTGTGAAGTATCTAGGTCTTTTGCCTAATTTTCTATTGAATTATCTGTCTGTTACACTTTTAAATTTTGAACCATGTGAATACTAATTTTTTAAAATTTAAAAGTAATGTAATTAAAAATTTAAATAGGGGTTTCCCTGGTGGCACAGTGGTTGAGAATCTGCCTGCCAATGCAGGGGACACAGGTTTGAGCCCTGGTCTGGGAGGATCCCACATGCCGCGGAGCAACTGGGCCCGTGAGCCACAACTACTGAGCCTGCGCGTCTGGAGCCTGTGCTCCGCAACAAGAGAGGCCGCGATGGTGAGAGGCCCGCGCACCATGATGAGGAGTGGCCCCCGTTTGCCGCAACCAGAGAAAGCCCTTGCACAGAAACGAGGACCCAATATAGCCAAAAATAAATATAAAAATAAATTTTAAAAATATATAAATAAATTTTATAGCATTCTATGCTGCATGTTCTCTCCTTCTGGAATTATAATATACTAGTATTTCAGAAGCTCTAAAAAGTCTTAAAGTTTTCACCACCACAGAACAGTTGGAGAAACGCTGTTTCCATTCTTGTCTAATTTTTAGTTTTCATGGAATTAATAATTGCTTCCTTTTTTCACTTGCTTATATTTTTTAAGTTCTCTCTCGAATTTTATCACGTATTTCTTTAGATCTATCAAACATCTATCAATATAACTACCCAAATACTCAAAATTAGTAATCTAAATAAATTCAATTACACTAACCAGTCTTCCTTCTTGGAGTCTGCCATCTTCCTTCTCCAGTGAAAACGATTGCTAATTCTGCCACATATCTTTCACCCTGGCATTTCCCTTCACATTCTCCTGGTCCTTTTTTCTGGATCCCATGTCTTTCTCTTTCTTGTCTTGCTCTCATGTTTTGTTGGAGCACATCCTCTAGTAACTTTCCCTAAAAAAAAAAAAAAAAAAAGGTGGATGGATGGATGGAAAATAAATGTTTTCATCCTTGTATATGTGAAAATGTTTTTATTCTACTCTTATACTTGATGGATAGTTTGACTATAGGATTCTAGGTTGGAAGTTATTGTCTTACAAAACTTTAAATTTCACGGTAGTGTTTTAGCATAAAAGTGTTATTGTTGAGAAACCCAATGCCATTCTAATTCCCATCCGTTTATTCCTGCTTCTTCCCTCTGAAAACTTTTAGAATCTTCTCTTTGTTCTTAGTGTTCTGATCTTTTTAATGGTGTGCTTTAACATAGGTCCTTTTTCATTCACTGTGGGTAGCTGGTGGGCCCTTTCAATATGAAGATCTTTGTCTTTTGGTCCTGGCAAAAATTCTTGAATTATTATTTTGATCATGTCCTCCCTTCTTAATTTTTGTTCACTTTCTCTAGAATTCTTAGTTTGTAAACTGACGGGATGAATGAATGAATGGGAAAAGTTTTCTGAGCCCTTTTTTAGCAAAAAGCTTATTAAGGAATGAACCACAGATTATCAGACCATATTTTTAAAGCTAAGTATTTTATTTTAAATTACCAAATTTTAAAACACACTCTTTCATTACAGCTTCCATTTATTGTAAAATGTAACACTGCTACTCTCATTTCAGGCAATACAAAAATACAGGAAGCACTGATTTTCTGTAGGCAGAAATCCCTGATTGAAGTCAGGCATTCCCTATTACTTTTGCTTTAGAATTCATTAAATGCCTAGCATGGACTTGGTCTTGTGTATAATATTTGCACCACACTTCGCAAAATAGTCATTTCAGGTGTAGAAAAGTGTTTGTTTAAGGTAAAAAGATCTTTGCAGTCTTTTTTGGTTGGCATTAAACACCGCATTCTTCCCAGATCTATAAGAAAGAAATGTTTGCAGTCTTACCTGGAATCAGGGGAGGGACTCTCTCAAGGTTACTTTTCAATCTCTGTCTATAATTATGGACGTCAGGAGAGAAAAAAAAAAAAAAGAGTCAGAAAAATACGTCCCTAGTAGAGAAGCACTCAACAGGAACTAAACATCTGAACTTTTAGACAGGATTAAACTCTGACAGGGCTTATCAGCCACCCCCACACGACTGAAGTAGTTGGAAGTGAGGTTAGATTGGAGTCCAGATAAGCAAGTGAATCTACACCCCTACCTGACTCACCGGGCTGAGAAGTGCGGAGCCCTAGTAAGTCAGGACCGCACTCCCTCAAAGGGCTTTCCGCGCAGGCGCGGAGTCAGGAAACGGCAGCTGCCACACCCACCCCGCTACCTCCGGTGTTTGGCGACTCCCGGAAGACGCCCCGATGGGACCAGAGGAGATCCCTCCTGGATGGGAGGGTCCGCTGACTGGGTGTGAGGCTGCGGAGAGGAAATTTCCCCAAAAGAAAACCTTTCCAACCTAGCGGGTTGGGGGGAGAGAAGACAAATTGAGCGCCCCTGACTCACTTCCCCACTCCCAAGCCCCCGCCCGAGCCCCGCCGGTGTGGCACACGTCGTCTGGGCACCACAAAGCGGAGATCTCGGGCCTCAGGCCGAGGCGGGAGCCTTGCTGGGAGGATCGCGGGCCAAGGGCCCTCATCCACGCCTCGGCATCCGCCGCTGACGTCGCCTGAGAAGTCTGGGGAGGGAGGAGCTCCGACAGGCGGGCTCGGGTGGCTGGCAGCGCCTGGGAGGGCCAGGTCGGAGAGAGGAAGCTCTTCCCCTGTGCGCCCCGCCGCCGCAGAGTTGACCCGTCTCTAGAAGAGAAGAGTCCGCTCCGGCTCCGGGTAAGCAGCGGCTTGGCGTGGGCTGCGCGGGGAATGGACGACCTCGTGACCTAGTGTCCCGCAGCCTGTAGGGCCTGCCGACCCGGCTTGCGCAAGGGGTGGAGCCGCGGGAGCGGCGGGCACTTCCGGAATCGACCGGCTTGCCTGAGTGCCCGCGCCACCCGCTACCATGAACGAGGAGGCCATCTGCAGCGCCCTGCCCACCATCCCGTACCACAAGCTCGCCGACTTGCGCTACCTGAGCCGCGGCGCGTCCGGCACCGTGTCTTCTGCCCGCCACGCAGACTGGCGCGTTCAGGTGGCCGTGAAACACCTGCACATTCACACCCCGCTGCTCGACAGGTAGGGCGCCCCGGCGGCTCCACCGCGGAGCCCCGAAATCTGCGTCCCCCACCCCACTGGCTCTAACCCCGGGCAAGCGGGCTCTGAAGCCCAAACGACGGTGACCACTTGGGATCGGCCGCACACCTCGTCACCTCTAGGCAGCCGTTCAACGCTTGGGCTAACATGGTGGGGAGAGCAGGCTTCGCTGGAGATGCAGCAATCACGCTTCTTTTCACTGCCCTCTCCTTTTTTTCTTACTCCTGGGCCTCCTTTCTCCAGACACCAAAAATCAGCAATCACAGCCCAACTCTAAACGTCCTCTTTATTGAAATTGGGTTTTTGTTTGCTTTGTTTTTCCCTTTTTTTTTTTTTTTTTTTCTGAAGTCGAATTCTAGGGCTGCACTGCCCAACAGGTAGCTCTTAGCCACAGGTGGCTATTACTTTTTTTTAAAGTGGCTATTAGAAAATTTCAAATTGTATATGTGGTTCACATATTTTTATTGAACAGCACTGCTCTAGAGTCTGGGACGTTTTGGTTTGGGCTTTTTGTTGTTTTTGGTTTACACATGTAGGCATGAAAGTTTAGATATCAAACTCAATTTAGTTTCTCCTCTTACCGTCACAGGGAAGGAGACCTGTCTCTAGAGGAAACTTGTATTATTTTTGCTAACAATAAACTGAAATCAGAAAGCTGTTAAATGACCAAAAATTTTGAATGTCTCTCCCATCCTGGAACAATTTTAGTGCAATGTCCAGATTTCAAGGGAAGGCTAGATTAGTTCCTGTTTCCAGAGAAACCTTTCAACCATATATATTAATCAGTGAGTCTAGTCACTAGTCTTGTGTATTTTCCTTCCAATAGGAATTTAACTAGGCCCTGCATTCAATTCTTAGTGAGTTAACATCCACGATTGCAACATTCTCCTCTCCTCCCCCTATATCTAAAGTGAAAATATGTCATGCTAGATGCCTGATTAACCAGAGGCTGTCAGTATCCAACAGCAGATAAATTCCTCAGCTTCAGCCCTGCTAATGTTATTGACTTTCATCTGCCTGTGGCTTTTATTTGCTCTCTTGCTATCAGGCTTGGATGGGCTAGATCTCACAGTAAGTTTGAGACACCTCTAGAAATTGTTCCCGCTTTTAGTGTACCATAATCCTGATTTAGTGATATACAGGGTATATTTACCCTGGGTCTTGAATTCTGTGGAGCAATTACTGGGAAATTATGTGTATGTGTATGTAGTCAACTTTGAAGGGTGGTGGTTGATTAGAGAGGGTAGATGTATTTTAGAATCAACTATTAAAATATATGGAGATCTAGCACTGATGGACTCATTAGGTATTTTAAAGGAGATTGATCCTCCTATTTTGGATGCTGCTTCTCAAGATTTTAATTTATCTAAGTTTTGTGCCATTTGGGGCCAAGAAATGAAGAGAGTTCCCTTTCGTGCTCATTAACAATTTCATAATCTAAAATTCTTCACTAAATCGGGTAAGAAATTAATTCTGCTGTCAAAGAAGCCATAAGGACCAGTGCAACACTCTGGCATTACTGTATCACATTTTTTCTTCCACTTGTTACCTAGAATGTTAACATTAGCAGTATTTATGTAGTCTGAGCATAGGACTGGGCTATGCAGTTGACTCACAGGGTGTCTTATGTCCTCACTTACAAAGTGGGAATAACAGATACATGTACTTCTTGGCTCTGGTGTGGATAATGTTTGCATTGTTCTTTGGGATCACAAAAGAAAAATAAGTTTATGTGCTGTAACATGTTCTTATTTTAGTGATTGGTGAATTATTCTCTGTAACCTGACTTCTGCCCAGTGAGTGGACCTTCCCGAACAATCTCCCAACTCCTTATGGTAGATGAGTCTGATAGGTTGTTCAAATACCTTGTGTAAACAGTGTAACTGTTTTGTAACTGAAATTTGCTATGGGTAATTTTGGTAATATGTCTATAAAAGCTGTTTTACATTTTTATTTTTTAAAATATAAAAACCTATTTTTAAACTGTTTTGGCTTTTTCTGTTTTCCCACTCATTCTTCCTGAAATCTGACTTCAAGAATTTTCCTTCTTTGATTAAGCAGTGAGTGGAAAAAACAAAGGCTTTAGAGTCCCACAATTGCAATTCAAATCTGATTCCAAATCCGCCACTTACTGTTGGCATGACCATTAGAAATTATTAATTTATGTGAGCCTTAGTGCTCTCATATATAAAGTAGGGATAATGAAACCAACTGTAGTAGAGTGGCCGACACATAATAGGATCACAAGAGAAGGAAGATTACATCATACTCTTAATGGGAGGAAGAATTAGTATATTAAGTATCACTAAGATATCCCCTAGCATGCCCTCTCTATAATTCTTTCTCAGAGTATCCAGGAATCTTCCCGGCAAAGGTGCCACTCAATAACTGTCTTGTTGACCTACATTTCATGAGGTAAATACAGACCTGTTTCAGCTTAGGAAATATAAATTTAATTAAAGCAGGTCTCACAAATTGGTATAATTGGTTGCCTCACAGTTGGGATATTAAGTGGCTAAAGGGCAGGGAGAAGAAGAGAAACTCTTTATGCATTCTTGTAATTCTTGTATTTTGAAACATGTAAGTATATTACCTATTCAAAACATAGATGACTAAGATTTTTTTGCTTTATTTTGCTTATTGTTTGTTTTTAAAGGAGGCTTCATAGTCTGGTCTGGAATGTCTGTTGCTTTTCTTATTTCAGCAGCCATTCATCAAGAGCTTGGGTGGTTTAAGCACCAACTAATCATCATCGCTTACCTAATAAGCTTCTCCTAGAGACAATTCTCTTTCTATTACTGCTGCTACCAATACCAAATCATCCATGGTAAAAATTGATGACAAATCCAGTTCCCTTCATATATATATGTACACACACACATACATACACACACATATACACATATATATATATGTATATACCTCCCTTAGTCAATCAGGTCAGTCAGTCAGCCACCAGAGCCTGGGTATTCTATTCAGCTCGTGTTTTTCTTTCTATTTCCACTGCAACCTTTATAGTTTCAGACTCTCATTGCTTCACATCTTAACTAGTATTATAATCTTCTAACACCTGGCTTTCAAACTCTACCTCCTTCTGCTGATCCTACACCTTGCTGCCAAGTTAATCATCCTAAAAGTTTGTTCCACTCATGTCATTCCTGTGCTCAATAACCTGTAGTCACAACTCAGTGACTACCAAATAAAGTGTAAACACTCTCACCTGGCTTTAAGGCTCTGAGATGAGGCGCTACCCTACCCTATTCACCTTCACTCCCTTTACACACGCTGTTACACATCCTGATTCATATTAAACAATTTGCCATTTTCCAGATATAGCCTGTACTTTAACTTCCTTGAATTCATTTGATACACATCTATTAGACAAATTCTGTGTGCCAGGTACTGTTCCAGATCCTGGGGATACACAGATGAAAAAGAAAGGCAAAATCTCTCCCATCTTGGAGAGGGACCACATATCTTGGATGCCCTTTTTCCAATGGTTGAAATTCTATCCATCCTTAAAATACTGTTGACATCTCTCTCTAAAGGCTGTAGCAACTCCCTTAGCCCAAATTTACTAGTTCTCTGAGCTCCCTATATTTATTTATTTATTTATTTGCTTGCTTGTTTGCTTGCTTATTTACTTGTTTTTGATGGCACTTATCACATTCTGCCTTATATTTTAAGTATTTGGTTTGCTTTTCTTATTTGCTTTTCTTATTTTTTAACGTTATTGAGGAATAATTGACAAATATAATCATATATATTTAAAGTACAAAACATGATTATTTGCTATACATATACATCATCATGGAATAATTACCAATATCAATATAATTAACACATCCAAAGACATACAAATGACCAATAGGTATATGAAAAGGTGCTCAACATCACTAATCATTGGAAAAGTGTAAATCAAGATCACAGTGAGTACTTATTTTTCTTAAAAAGATTTCTGGACAGTTTGAGGTCACAGACTATGTGTTTTGGTTTTTGTTTTTTTTAAACTTAATAGTCTCCATAATGCTGAGCACAGTTCTTTATTCATAATAAATGTTCAATATTTATTTGTTTTATGAATGAAAAATCAAATGAACCTGGGATCCAGAGTTAGCCCAGGGATCCATTATAAGCATTTACCTGTTCTCAGTGTCCTTTTCCTGTGTTCCAGTATATAATTTCTAAGCATTATTGACCCTATGCAACTATTATCATCTAGTCATTAAAATCTACAACATTTAAGTGTTTTAGTATTCAGGATATTTAGAAAATTTTTACATGGTATGCAACCATAAAATTTAATATAACAGTCTAATCAAATTTGATCATTTTTATACAACATAAACTTAATGTAATTAGTTCAAGCACCTATCATTCTAATATAGATAGACTTTATAAACTTAAACATTGTATTCTTTCCCTTTCCTGAGAAGAGTACAATAATAATCTGTATGTAGCACTTTTTTCTGTCAGTGGCTTATACAGGTATTTTGGTCTCTAAACAGACCTATGGAATATATAGGGTAGATATTATCCCTACTTTAAACACGAAGAAACTGAGAGAAGCTACATAATTTACATGAGGTCAAAAGCTAATGAATGAAAAAATCCAGGATTAATTAATATTTATGGGCATGATTGTATATTTTTCATTACTTTGAAATAATTATACATTTTCTTTCTTTAGTGAAAGAAATGATGTCTTAAGAGAAGCTGAAATTTTACACAAAGCTAGATTTAGTTACATTCTTCCAATTTTGGGAATTTGCAATGAGCCTGAATTTTTGGGAATAGTTACTGAATACATGCCAAATGGGTCATTAAATGAACTCCTACATAGGGTAAGTATTATACATTTTCAGTGGTTATAATTCTGTTATTCAACCTATATAGTGCTTTGGTTTTACAAATGATCAGATTATTTGGGGATATATAGATGAATCAAAATAAGAATAATGAAAAACGTCACCATTTATGGCTTCTTTTGTGTTGTTAAAAATACTGTGGAGTCAGACCCTGCATTCTAAGTGACCTAGATTATTTTGCTTAGGTTACTGTTCCTGAGGTTTGCACTGAATTCTAATATCCACATGTATATATATGTAGGAGAGGAGCAGGAGAGAGAAAAGATAAACTCTGCACATCATACAATTTATTGTTAGTTTAAGCCAGATTTCATTTTATGTTAAAGACAATTTAGGGTTCAAATTAAATGTTAATAATACCAGTTCATAATGTTCTGAATTAATAGGCCAAATAAATCTGAGTATCAAATATATGAGCTTTTCCAATAATAGACAATGGCATGAGCCATGTAACTTTTTCTCAAGGTATCAGTTATCTGGCTTTAATTGTGAATCCCATCAGTAAACAAATATTGCCGGGGTGGGGGGGTGTCCTCATTCTCAAAATGTGTGTATTCATCTATTGTTGTTTGCTTGATCTCATATTACTAAGATTATCTCTAGCCTGCAGTTTCTGTCAAGAAATATTTTTCAAGAACTCGGTCTATTTTGTGAGGGTTGCTTTAGTTAAAACTGAGTAGTAACATAATCTGTAAAATCTAGTCACTGGACACTCCTAAATTCTGATACATCACAGTGTTCTATAAGCAAACAAGGGAGAATGGGTGCCACTGTCACCACTCATGGAGTGACTTCCTCTTTATTTCAGGATACTACACATTCTGTTTGTGACAGGACCATCTGAAACAAGGGCAGAGTAAAGTAACTAGTGTCAGTGTATAAGATTTGTGTAACCAACACAGCAAGTAAGATACAAATACTAATTAAGCACAGTTTCCTTTTGTTAAATGAGTATAAGCATAAATTCTAATGTTGTCTTCCCATACCCCAGCACCCCAGTAGATGCTCTGGTACCCAAATTTGGAGCCCATTAGAAATTCTAGAGCCTCCTACAGGGGGATTGCTAACTCCTGGAAGGAATCATAAAATACATAGTGAGCACTCATCTACCTTCCTCTCCATGATCAAAAGCTTCCATATAGCACTATACTGCAGAGAGGCCTTGTTACTTCTTTAAACTATATAATTTTCAGAAAAAGTTACCTTTTTAAAGATTAAAAGATTCAGTTACTCAAGGGGATGGGAACCTGTGTATACAAGAGGAATTAATGTTGAACATTTGTGTTTTGTGTTTCTTTTGGTGTCCTGTATTATTAGGTCAGGATTTATCTTGAAGCACCTTCCCCCAACCTCACAAAAGATTGTTGAAAAAAATCAAAATACTATGTAAAGAGAAGTATTTTGAGCCATTCCCCTGCCAAGTTAGTTAAGCTGACCCATTTGCAGAAAAATTCTTAAGAACAGTTTTGAGCTCAGTGGAAGCATACTTTTTCATATTATTTAGTAAAATGTACCCAGTGGCATTGTCCCTGATGATTCATTGTTGGATTTTCCCAAATTATCTAATTTTTCTGAGTATGTTCATTCTCCTGGGAAGCTGTATTAACTTTTATGTTCAGAAAACATTTAAGAAAGTTCAGATGACTATCACTTGTAAGTACCAGGAAATATGAAGATGATTTTTGTCTCCTTCACAAAAGCAAAACTCCCAAATGCTAATTTTTCAAGCTGAAATGCAAGTAAATATATGATTTTAAATTATGAAGTATTAGTGCTTAGTAAATAAATATGGTCATAATTTTAATTGATGCAGTGGTTATCATAATCAAGTATGGTTTTATATTAATAGGAAATTTAAAATATAAGTTTTGAATAGAAACAAATTGTGTGTGTGTGTGTGTGTGTACACATTCATGGGCACAAGTTATTTGATAGAAGCCATAGAATGGGAAGATGGGTATGAGTATAAATATATGTCTGGGTATTATACAGATAAAAAATAATTTAAAACTGTCTCAACTGAAGAAAGACCCCATACCATGTAGTTGCATTACCAGTATAAACTAAAAGGAAATATCAGTACTGTAAAGTCATTATTTTCTCTAAAAATTGAGGAAAGTAAGATACAAGGATGTTAAATAACGTCAAATTGATACTGTATAACAAAATGAGTATTTTTTGCCCTGAATTTAGTTATACCAGATATTTAGTTTAATACTATATTTCCTCATGGAATATTTCATTTTCTAAGTGGAAATAAATTTGGCCACTAATTTTAGTTTTGTTTCTTTCCATATATATGAAGAAAAATGAATATCCTGATGTTCCTTGGCCATTAAGATTTCGTATTCTGCAAGAAATTGCACTAGGTGTAAATTACCTGCACAATATGAATCCTCCTCTACTTCATCATGACCTGAAGACTCAGAATATCTTATTGGATAATGAATTTCATGTTAAGGTAGTTACTTTTTTTAAAAAAAAGCTTATCTGCATCCTTGTGTTTAATAGTTTTAAAGACTTTTTAGTTATTTCTTCTACCTTGCCAATTTAATATCTCTGCCTTTTCCATAGCCCCTAATTCAGTGCTACTTCTTCCTGCTGCAGTGAGTTAGTTATTCCTAGACTACAGACATTGGTAAAATTATGGTTCAAAATATAGTCATTATGTTCTTAATTTAAATTGTCAAGTAGACCTTTGTTAACTTTTTATTTTGAAATTATTATAGATTCATAGATGGTTGCAAAGATAATACAAAGAAGTCCCATGTACCCTTCGCCCAGTTTCTGCCAGTGGTTACATCACATATAATTATAGTACTATTTCAAGACCAGGAATTTGGCATTGGTACAATGCATGTATATAGTTCTGTATTACTTTAACATGTGTAAATTTGTGTAACCACCACAGCAATCAAGATATAGCAGTACTCTATCACAAGAAAGATATCACTTATGCTTCCCCTTTATAGTCATACCTTCTCCCCTCCATCATACCTAACTACTGTCAACCACTAACCTGTCTTCCATCTCTATAATTTTGTCATTTTGAGAATACTATATGAATGGAATCATACAGTGCGTGTTATTGTGAGATTGCTTTGTTCACTTAGCATAATGCCTTTGAGATCCATTTAAGTTGTTGCTTGTGTCAATAGTTGGTTTCTTTTTCATTGGTGAATAGTATTCCATGGTATGGGTGTACAAAAGTTGTTTAACCGTTCACCTATTGAGAGATATTTTGGTTACTTTTAGTCTTTGGTAATTACAATAAAGCTCCTATGAACAGTCCTGTGCAACTTTTTGAACAAACATAAGTTTTCATTCCTCCTAGATGAATGCCCAAGAGTGTAACTGCTTGGTCATATGGTAAGCATATGTTTAGCTTTTTTTTTTTTTTTTTTTTTTTTTTAAAGTAGAGTTTCTTTTTTTTTTTTTTTTTTTTATACTTTATTTATTTATTTTATTTATTTATTTATGACTGTGTTGGGTCTCTTAGTTTTCGTGTGAGGGCTTTCTCTAGTTGCGGCAAGTGGGGGCCACTCTTCATCGCGGTGCGGGGGCCGCTCTTCATCGCGGTGCGCGGGCCTCTCACTATCGCGGCCCCTCCCGTTGCGGGGCACAGGCTCCAGACGCGCAGGCTCAGCAATTGTGGCTCACGGGCCCAGCTGCTCCGTGGCATGTGGGATCTTCCCAGACCAGGGCTCGAACCCGTGTCCCCTGCATTGGCAGGCAGATTCTCAGCCACTGCGGCACCAGGGAAGCCCATGTTTAGCTTTTTAAGAAACTACGTAGCTACTTTCCACAGTGGCTGTACCGTTGTATATTCCACCAGCAATGTATGAAAGACCCAGCTTTTCTGCACCCTCACCAGCATTTGGTTTTATCATAGTTTTCTATTCTAGCATTCTAGTAGATGTATAGTGATATATCACCATGGTCTTAATTTTCATTTTCCTATAATGTTGAATATTGTTATTTATTTATTTGCCATCTCTATATCCTTTTCAGTGAAACATCTCTTAATATCTTAAGACCATTTTCTACTTGGATTCTTTGCTTTTTTACTATTGGGTTTTAAGAGTTCTGTATATTTTTTAGATATAAGTCCTTCATCAGATATGTAGTTTGCAAAAATTTTCTGCCAATCCAAAGTTTGTTCTTTTCATCCTTTTAACAGGGTCTTTAACAGAGCAAAAGTTATAATTTTTTTCTTTTATGATCATGCTTTTGCTGTCATGTCTAAGCACTCTTCACCAAGCCACAGGTATTGCAGATTTACTTCTATGTTATCTTCTAAAAGTTCCATAGATTTATATTTTACATTTAAGTCTGTGATCTGTGATCTATTTTGAATTAATTTTTTGCATAAAGCATAAGATTTAGATACCTAAAGGCACCAGAGGAGTAGTGATTTCAGTTACCCTATATGTAACTGATGACAGCAAATAAAAAGTAGTTGCTGAGGGCTTCCCTGGTGGCGCAGTGGTTGAGAATCTGCCTGCTAATGCAGGGGACACGGGTTCGAGCCCTGGTCTGGGAAGATCCCACATGCCACGGAGCAGCTGGGCCCGTGAGCCACAACTACTGAGCCTGCGCGTCTGGAGCCTGTGCCCCGCAACGGGAGGGGCCGCGATAGTGAAAGGCCCGCGCACCGCGATGAAGAGCGGTCCCCGCACCGCGATGAAGAGTGGCCCCCACTTGCCGCAACTAGAGAAAGCCCTCGCACGAACCGAGGACCCAGCACAGCCAAAAATAAATAAATAAATAAATAAAGCAGCTATTAAAAAAAAAAAAAAATGAGGATGGGGAAAAAAAAAAAAAAAAAAGTAGTTGCTGAGAAATTAATACTAAATGTAACTCACTTTATTTTTGCATAGTATTTTGCTACACTTCTTCAAATAATATACATAATTGAAGATTATTATAAGTATCCAAAAATGTTCAAATAAGTAATAAGGAAGTTGGAACAATAGAAAAATAAATATAAAAAGTGTGAGAAAAGTTGTGAAAAAATAAACCTTTATTGAAGGCACTTCCTCTCCCTAGAATAAAATGGAAGGAAAAGGAAGAGAGAAGCAAGCTGCTGCCTCAATATTGCTTAAAAAAAAGAGACAAATCTATTATATCAGTTACAGAACCATACAGGTAGAAGTGACTTATTCTAGTCCCCTGATCAGCTGGTCCCCTGAATCCTCACTACAACAATCCCTCATCTCCCAAGGGAGTTACCCTGTGACAGCAGAGTCTTTAAGATCCATAACTGAATGACTGTGACATTTTTTTATATGGTCAGTCAAAACTCCTTCTCTGTTGCTTCCACTCAGCGGTCCTAGTGATAAAGTGAGTTCAAAGTCCAATTTTATTTCCACCTGACAGCCCTTCTGAGATTTGAAGTTAGCTATAATCCCCCTACTTCTCACATACACTTCTCCCTTATACACATCTTTAGTTTATTCAACCAATTTCCTTATTACATAGGTTTTAATCCCAGGTGCTATCTAGATGCATCTGTGTTTAAATCTCTTAATTTTTGATCCTCAGAACTAAACAAAGCACCCATATTACCTAACACAAGTTTGTGTGGCCAACACATAGTGAGGTCAAACAAACCAAAATGTCAGAGTTTGGAGCAGAGAAAGGTTTATTGCAGGGCCAAGCAAGGAGAAGAGGTAGCTCATGCTGAAAAAACCCTAACTACCCAAAGGGTTTCAGCAAAGCATTTTTAAAGGCAAGGTGAGGAAGGGGCACACCTTGGGTATGTGGTCAGCTCTTGCACAAATTCTCTGGTTGGTTGATGGTGGTCAATCCTTAGGTGCTAGAAGGTCTGGGGGTTACATGCCCATGATCATCAAGTAGTTAATTTCTTCCATTTGGTGGTGGTTTTAGCATCTGAAAAACTCAGGAAATATGCATCGGATACTATTATCTAGGTAGTTTAGAAAGGCGCTAAAGCAGAAGATATGGGGTTGGGGGGGAGGTCTATCCCAGGAAGGCCTCATAGGGTCGTGCTCAGTTACACCCTTGATGTGGTGTGATAAATGTAGAATGGTCCTTAAGTACTTTACTTCGTATTCATAGTTCCTTACTAATTCGTCTTTTGGGGGGCAGTCCTATAACAACATTCAAATTGGGCTCAGTGTCAACAAAAAGCACTGAGAGGTTTTCTTTCTTTTTTTTTTAATGTATTGTTACTTAAGTCATGTCTCCTTGTCATGTACTTTACAGAATATTTTCTGGACATCATCAAAGTTTATCTTGTTAGATTTGGGTGATAACTTCAGCTCTTAAGACCTTTTTGAATGTTTTTTCTGTAGTCCAAGGATTTTTAACTTTGTCCTCCAGCTTTGTGTCATCTTCAAATTTAATTAGCTGCTTTTTTGTATCTTCAAGTCATGATTAACTATTAAGCAGTACAGAGCTCAAATCAGAGCTACACAACATGGTCTGAAAACCTCCCTTCAGGTCAATATCAATCCTTTTATTAATTAGGACTTTTGGAGAATAAGCATTCATTTTGTTTGGAATACTAAAAGAGCTGTTATACAGCCCATATTTCTCCATTTTTTTCCATTAGAATATTACAAAAGTCCTTGCTTGACTGCTTTCCCAGGTGTCCTTGTTACCGAGTCCAAGTTCATACTGCTCACTGCAGGACAGGGCCAGTAAATCAACAGACGAGGTGTTGGGGCAAGGAATAGCAGCTTTATTCAGAAAGCCGGTAGACCAAGAAGATGGTGGACTAGTGTCCCAAAGAACCACCTTACCCAAGCTAGAATTCAGGCTTTTGTTTTTATACTAAAAGGGGAGAGGGTGTGGTTGGTTGTTGCAAATTTCTTGGAATCTTTTGTTCTTGCAGCAGTCCATGTAGGTCAGGTCTTGATGTTCCTGTAAACCTCCAACAAGACAAATGTAATTGTCTGTTCTGTAACTTTTTTTTTTTTTTTTTTTTTAAGGATTTTCTTATTTATTTATTTATTTATTTTTGGCTGTGTTGGGTCTTCGGTTCGTGCGAGGGCTTTCTCCAGTTGCGGCAAGCGGGGGCCACTCTTCATCGCGGTGCGGGGACCGCTCTTCATCGTGGTGCGCGGGCCTTTCTCTATCGCGGCCCCTCCCGTCACGGGGCACAGGCTCCAGACGCGCAGGCTCAGCAATTGTGGCTCACGGGCCCAGCTGCTCCGTGGCATGTGGGATCTTCCCAGACCAGGGCTCGAACCCGTGTCCCCTGCATTAGCAGGCAGATTCTCAACCACTGCGCCACCAGGGAAGCCCTCTGTAACTTTTTTATCTCTGTATGAATAGAAAAGTGTTATACCCTTAAAGGTCAGAGCCTTGAGAATGGGCTGTCTTGTATATTTCAGGCTATAGGCAACATTCTTAATTTGTAGCAAAAGCAATAGAATACAAAGGTTAAAGTAAAAGAAACAGATCCAATATGGAGTCAGATTTATTCTTCCTTGTTACATACTCATGACTTACTCCCTTTCCTTTTCTTCCTCATTATCAGAGTGGCTTTCCCTGACAACCCACCTAGTTCCTCTGTATCCTCATACCTTGATTAATGCTTCTCTGTAGTATTTTTCACCATCTTACAAAACATTTTTTATTAATGTGTTTATTGACCATCTCCCCCAATTATAATATAATAAGCTTCACAAAGACTAAAATTTAGTCTGTTTTATTCACTGCCACCTGCTTAGCATATGCCATGTAGAAGCATTCAATAAGTAGTTGTTGAATGAACAAATGAATGAATTCCAGATCTTCTATATATACCCAATAGGCCTGATAATTTAATAGTCAAGGATATTATTAAAGTACCTCAGAATGTTTTATAATATACAAACTGTTTTAACGTTTACTCTTTGACAGTAGTACTACTGACAAAAAAGGAAATGAAGTCTGTCATTCCTTTATTAAGTGTTTGTGGAGCAACAGTGTTGTGCTAGATACCCCAAGTACTTGGGATATGTCACATGAGGTCTGAAATTGATCACTGGGCTGATATAATTTTTCATTAGTTCTTTCTGGCTCTTTTATCAATTAGTCATAAAGTAACCCTTTCATTAAATTTTCTAAATTTTTAAACCTGGGATTAAGGATAGTCTCTGCCAATATATAGATTTGCAAAATCAATATTATTTTCCCTTTTTAAAAATCAGAATGACATTTGCTTTTCTCGTATCCTGTAATACCTCCATCACCATGGAGGTATTTGCAAGTATTCTAACTAAACCTGAAATACATGTAAAATGACCTGAGATTTGTACTTTATAAACTTTTCAACCTCCTTGGACTTTATTTTCTTCATCTCAGTTCAGAAACTATTCTTGATAGAGAAAACAGAAGCAAAGTAATAGGTGATGATGATCCCTACTTTCTCTTTTTCATTGATCAGTAGGGTACCCATGGTCTTTCTTTGAAATAAATAGAATTTAAAATAGTTTGGCTTTGTGTGTATTTTTAACTTTTATTAGCTTTAGCACATACAAAACTGTGACCTTTCTAATACTATTCTTATAAATTATGACACTCTTTTATATGCATCCTGTGTGTCTCTACTTTTTATTTTATAAATGTTCCTTAAAAGTCAAAGTTTAGGGGCTTCCCTGGTGGTGCAGTGGTTGAGAATCTGCCTGCCAATGCAGGGGGCACGGGTTCGAGCCCTGGTTTGGGAAGATCCCACATGCCGCAGAACAGCTGGGCCCGTAAGCCACAATTACTGAGCCTGCGCGTCTGGAGCCTGTGCTCCGCAACAAGAGAGAACACGGTAGTGAGAGGCCCGCGCACCGCGATGAAGAGTGGCCCCCGCTTGCCACAACTAGAGGGAGCCCTCGCACAGAAATGAAGACCCAACACAGCCATAAATAAATTAATTAATTAATTAATAAAAATTAAAAAAAAAAAAAGACTACAGGGCTTGTTGATGGATGGGGAGTGAAAGAAAGGGAGTCAAGGATACTTCAAGTTTAAAAAAAAAAAAAAGTCAAAGTTTATCAGTGACTCATGAAAAAGTAACAGTTACCTGATCTACCTATCTTCTTGGAAGGGCCTTTAGATGAAGTGCAAAAAATCTTTTAAAATACTTAATGAAATTAAATGGAAACACACCTTGCTACAGTTTTTTGAAGTAAATTTTTATACTGGAATGCTAACCAGAAACATAGTATCTAAAAGAAAAACATTTACTACCAATTAAGATCAACCAGGACTTTTCTACTTTAAAAAGAATACATTCAATTTGTTTATCTGCTGGTATCAATTAGTGTACCTTAAATACAAATGAACCTGTGGTAGACTTATTTGAAATAAATATTTATATGTACCATGTTTGATTTCTCAACTGTTCTGTCCGTCATGTGTGGAAACCAGAATACTTAGAAGTTATTCCTCATAGCTTCTTACTGATAACTTTATAATTTTACAGACATGTATAGTATTATGTAAATGAAAATAGGTATTCCGGTAGGGTAATAAGATTATGGATGATTTTTATGAATAGTGTGTTTTAATTTCCTCTAGTTTTTTAATCTTTTTTTAAATTGAAGTATAGTTGATTTACAATATTGTGTTAGTTTCAGGTGTACAGCAAAGTGATTCAGTTTTATATATTTTTCAGATTATTTTCCTTTATAGGTTATTTTGAGATACTAAATATAGTTTCCTGTGCTAATACAGTAAATTCTTGTTGCTTTTATCATCTTTTTTAACTAAAAAGAACCTTTACCTTTGAAATGCATGTTAAGATCTTGTATAGAATAGAAAAGTTCCTATTCTCTGTCTTCATTGCTGAATGATATCAGGACCCTCAAGAAATCATGGAACTTGTATTCCTCTCATCATATTCTTCACTTTTTTTTCTTCTCTGGAAGATCCAGATTTAATGAATCGTGTCTTTGGTATATGGTGTTTGTAATAGAGAAGGGGAAGAAATATGGTTCCATGTAAAAGCCAAACTAAATTAGCTGATAAAGGGAATTCTGATTCAGTTTTCTAGGTGAGATTTGAAAACATAGATGAAGACCTTAGGTGAAGTAAAAGGAGCACATAAGGAAGCAAGCTCAGAATACATTTTCTCCAGCACTGTATTCAAACCAGTATTTAGCCCAGTAGTTTGCAATTTGTGGGTTAGGTATAAGATGGACCACATCCCAATTTTTTTTTTTAACATTTCTCACTGTGGCACAGAAATAAACTTTGCTTCTCATAGTAATGCTTATTATCCTAGAAGATGTGCAACTGAAGTACTGTTTTTGCTTTTAGAGAATGAGTGGGAGGAATAAGAGTTTGTAGTGGCAAGTAGAAGTAGGATATACAGTTCCCCAGTCTTAATACCACCTCAAAGTGTATTAAAGACCCTGAAACTATGTACTGTGCTTGTTGGTATTGTATGAATAAGAGCAATCTTTAGAGGTTTATTCCCATGTACAAAACATTAATAATACTAATACACAGGGGTCATTTACTATGTGTCAGATACTGTTCTGAGTGCTTCACTTAGAATAACTAGTTTAATTTTCTCAGTACAACCCTGTGTTATGTTATTATCCCCAGTTTAAAGATGGGTAATCTGAGGCACAGAGAAATTAGAAAACTTGTCCAAGGTTGCACAGCTAATTAAGGGGTAGAAATGGAATGTAAATCTAAGTAATCAAGGCTCTAGAACCCATGTTCCAGAACACATATTATATTGCCTTTAGAAATCAATCCAACTTATCTTCATGTAGTGGCACCATGTTTCCTCTTGGTTTTTTCTAATTTTTTTTCTTAGACTTACCCTTTTATTATGATAATGTATGAAAGATTCATATAGGCTACCCCCTCCCTTTTTGGAGTGGGGCCATAATTTTTTTTTCATCTCAAATTCATCTAAACACTAAATAAATTATTTCTTCTCTTAAAGCTAGTAAACATTTTAAGAGTTAAATGATTGAACCACAAATGGTGTGCTGGATGGAGCTCATTCCACTCTGTTGACTCCTAAATTGTGCCGCATAAAGGTCTAAGTGATTTAAATTAAATGTCTTCAAAGTTTTCCTATACTCTTTTGTTCACTAAATATTGTTTCTGTTCTTATATTTTTGTCTCCCTTTAAAAAAAAAAACATTGGAACGTTTAGATACTTAGTTATAAGATATTGTGTATTGATAGTATCTGCACAAAATTTACAAGTGAAGTAAAACTGTAAAGGACATATCAAAAGTACAGAATGTTTGTCACTGATAATGCTTTAGGCACTCCTTGTCATGGACATAAATATGTTTTATATGCTAACTATACTATTGTCAACAGGTATTCTTTTAGTGGTAGGCATAAATCATATAATAATGAGTTATACTACATTGGAATTTTACTTATTTCAAAATTTAAGGATACTATTTTTAGCACATTATAAATAAGAACATATAAACCTGAGTTGTAAACAATACCCAGTGACAATCATATTAGATATGAGTAGTTTAGCAGTTCTGTGAGGTATAGGTAAATTTTGAAAGCACATGATATAAAGCTACTTGTCACAAAAAGTGAAGTGTATATACTCGTTCAGAATAAAAGGCAAAAATACTCCTGTTTAATTTTTCAAAACTTAGTCTCTTTTAAAATTTGTAATATTATGCTGAACTTCAAGTCAGTTTATATTGCTTTTAGAGTTGTTGGGTTCAGCACTATGGAATCCAATTTGTTAAGAAACTAATAGACTATTATAGAAATAAAATATTAATATATATAGCATTTACTCTGGTCTCATGTTTAAATATAATAAATATAAACAAAAACAATCAATTCTTGAATTTTTTTAAAGAGAAAATTTAAAAATTCAATTACTCTTTTCCCTTCCAGATTGCAGATTTTGGTTTATCAAAATGGCGCATGATGTCCCTCTCACAATCACGAAATAGTAAATCTGCACCAGAAGGAGGGACAATTATCTATATGCCACCTGAAAACTATGAACCTGGACAAAAATCAAGGGCTACTATCAAGCATGATATATATAGGTACACCATGTTACTTTTGCTCAGAGTTAACCTTGTCTAAAAAACAAGATTAATCAATCAGAATTTTGAAGCTACATTTTAAAAGTATGATTTTTATGCTTCTCTCATAAGTGTGGTGAAAATAAATTAGAGACAGTGGTTAATGTTTTTCAGATTAAAGATGCCTTGCTTTGGGAGTTCCCTAGTGGCCTAGTGGTTAGGATTTCAGTTTTCACTGCCGTGGCCCATGTTCAATCCCTGGTCAGGGAACTGAGATCCCACAAGCTGTGTGGTACGGCCAAAAAAAAATAAAAAATTAAAAATATGAAAATAAAGATGCCTTGCTTTTTTAAAAAAAAAATATTTATTTACTTATTTATTTGGTTGCGGCAGTGGGCTCCTTAGTTGCGGCACATGGGCTCCTTGATTGCAGCATGAGGGCTCCTTAGTTGCAGAATGCATGTGGGATCTGGTTCTCTGACCAGGGATCAAACTCGGACCCCCTGCATTGGGAGCACGGATTCTTAACCACTGTGCCACCAGGGAAGTCCCGATGCCTTGCCTTAAGCTACTTTTACATCCTTAAAAATTATTAAAGCATATCTTATTGTCCTATCAATTTATAATATTCAAGGGTTTTTATCATATGTGACCTTGATAGGGGGAGGGAAACAGTACAATTAACATTTAACACTACCAAAAGAGACAGTACTTACACCAGAAAAAGAGTCAATAGAATAGGGCTACATGAGACAGCCTTTTTTATTGCTCTTTATTTTGTGTGAATAATAGAATCATGTAATTAAAGGGCATAGCTTATCTAGGTGTTAAAGAATCATCCACAAGTTATCCTTGCCTATAACTTCAAGTTTTTATTACAGTAATTTCCTGATTTTTCAAATTGAATTAATTCCCTTTCAAAACAAAAGTGTATATGAATATTCATCATCTTGGTTCTATATAGTGATTCTTTAAGCAGCATTTCACTACATTATTACTTTAAAAAATGGTATCTCCACAGTCAGCTTTTAAAATCAGTACCATTTTAGTTTATTATGAATAGTTTATAAAGTACTATATGTATATTTTTATCTTAAACAGCTATGCAGTTATCACATGGGAAGTCTTATCTAGAAAACAGCCTTTTGAAGGTAAGTGTACTTTGACTTCCTTATTCTAGGTGACATCATATTGGTAAGTCATACTCAGAACTATCTGAATAAAGACCACTTATTTTAAATCTGCCTAACAGTCATTTTGTGGAAAACACACTAGAAAAACATAACAATTTATCAATGTGAATCCACTGTATGTTGGAAAGTACTGGATTAAGGATCAGAAAAATGTAGATTCTTCTTGTTCTGATAGTAATTAACTCTATTATAAGCCACTGAATCTCTTAAGTCCTCATTTTTTTTTCATCTGCAAAGTAAGAATTTTGAATTCTTATTTCTAAGATTCATTCCAACTATAAAATCGTTTGTATGAAAATTTAACTAGTGCTTCTTCTAAAGACCAGCAAACACTGAAGAATACTTCTCAAATTTTCTGATAATAGTGTCTCTTTCTTTACTTTGAGGTTCATTTCGGTCAGTTTGCTGTGTAACAACCTCAAAATCTCAGTAGTTTACAAACTAAACATTTATTTTTCATTCACATTCAGTTATTAGTTGCTGTGGCCCTTCTTGGCTCTGCTAGGTTCTGCTCAGCTCTGCTGAGCTCTGTTTTACTCTACTCTCTTCATACTCCATTGGCCAAATCAAATCGCATGGCCAAGCCCAGAATTAAAGAGGTGAAGATATAAACTCCTCCCATGAGAGGCAGCAAGTCTGGCAATAGCTGGGATATAAATATTCCTTTGACAGAAAGGGAAGTAATGAATTATTCCTAAGATTTTAAGATTCCCTCATGCTCATTTGGTTGGCTTTAGAATGTATTTAATATATTAAATCATAATATATTTCTAATGAATGAAATATATTTGTTTTGACAGAAGTCACCAATCCTTTGCAGATTATGTATAGTGTGTCACAAGGACATCGACCTGACACTAATGAAGAAAGTTTGCCATTTGATATACCTCATCGAGCACTTATGATCTCTCTAATAGAAAGTGGATGGGCGCAAAATCCAGATGAAAGACCGTCTTTCTTAAGTTAGTGTACAGTTTTAATCTGGACCTTTTGAATTACAAAAATAACAAATACGCTATAAATAAAATATTCCTTGAACAACTATACAAGTTAGATGACAAGCTCAAAGTTTTTTTTTAATTCAAAGTTGTTTTTATTTTATGAGATGAGCTTGAAGTGGTAAGGAGAGGCTGTTGACTATCATCATAAAAAGGTTAGAAATTTATTCCAAGTACAATGGAAAGCCATTAAAGTGAGTTTTTCAGGGAAATAACATGATTAAATTTAAGTTTAGGAGATATCACTCGCTGCTATGTATAAAATTGATTGGAGAAGGGCAAGAGTAGAATTTCCAGACCAATCCTGGAGATCGAAAAATCAGATAGAATTAAGATTTATTTCAGAGGTAGAATGAATCATGACCTAAATGTAAACATAGAAGAAAATCTTCATGATCTTGGGTTAAGCAAAGAGCTCTTATATATGACATCAGAAACAAGATCTGTTAAAAAAATTCTTTGATAATTGAACTTCAAAAAAATTGAAAAATTTTACACTTCAAAAGATGCTATAGAAAATGAAAAGACAAGCTGTAGACTGGGAATCTTCTTTCCAACTAAAAAAAAAACAAATATATTTTCCATTCAAAACTTATGTCTAGTGCTCATCAGCATTGTATTTTAAAAAAATCAAAAGTTGCTCTAATAATGGATTAACATTTTATCTCTTATCTCCCAGAGCCATGTAATAGGGTGTGTGTGTGTGTATGTATGTGTATATATATGTATACATATGTATGTATGTATTGGCTTAGCCAAAAAGTTTGTTTGGGTTCTTCTATAAGATCTTAAAAAAACCTGAACGAACTTTTTGGCTATCCCAATATATATCTCCTTTGTCCCCAGTGCCACTTCCAAACTGTAATTTCTTCTCCATTCCCTAAAGACTCCAGCTCTTCTGAAGATCATGCCATTAGGCAGTACTTCTCTACAAACTTCCTGGTTTTTCCCTATTGTTCATTGCAGAACAGTGGTTTTTGGCTTACTGACTTCTACATCCTGCATTGATCAGTGCTGCTGAATATTTGAGAGGAACGCTCTGCGGATCTCTGGAGTTCTCTCTTTGTGTACCTCTCCTCTTTGGTGCTTTGTCCTATAAACTCTATCTGCCTCCGTCTACCCTAACTCCCAGCCCTGTCTCTTCAACTCTGAGCTTCCACTGGGCCCCGCCTTACTTCCCTACCCTGTAGTATAGCTGGAAACTCTCCCAAGGCAGTAAGCTTGGGTAGTCAGGCTGTCATAAGGCTGACCTGCGTTGTTTCCTATCACTTAGAGATCACTGTCCTTTGTTGCCTGATATCTAGTGTCTTGAAAACCACTGTTTCATGCATTTTATCTGGCTAATGGTTGTTTAAGGCAGGAGGGTGAATTGGTCCTTGTTGCTTCATCTTGGCCAGAAATGGAATTCATTGTTTTCTTTTTAAATTAATGGCTAAAACTGGGCACTAAACACTACTTAGCAATTCTGTTATGTTTCTCAAATACATCTACTATTCCATTCTCATAGATC
Source organism: Balaenoptera acutorostrata (assembly GCF_949987535.1). NCBI lineage: Eukaryota > Metazoa > Chordata > Mammalia > Artiodactyla > Balaenopteridae > Balaenoptera > Balaenoptera acutorostrata. The sequence continues at coordinate 49,493,508 of NC_080080.1, read as the reverse complement.
ACCTGTTCTTAAGTTGTGGTGCAGGGACCTCTGGAGGTGGGGTTGGTTCCTGAGACTTATAAGGGGTTCATAAAATCAAAACTTTTCAAAATAATAAATATTAAAGTATTATCTTCCCTTTTTACTCTCATCCTCTGGAAAAATCTTTCCAGAGACTAAATTAAGTTTGATGATATCATTGCTCCAACAGATAATGGAATGTGTTTTCATATACTCTGATGTGTTAAAATTTTGTTTTAATCTAATGTAGTAAATATCAATAGATATGATCAACATATACAAAAGCTCTTAATAATTTTGAAGAGTTCTGAGACCCAAAAGTTTGAGAATTACAGACTTAGATGATCATCTTGTACTACTGTAGGAGATGCGTAAGTCCCATACGTCATGTTTCCAAAGTGAAGATGAAATTCCATTTCAATCCCCAGAAGGAAAGCATGGGAGGAACATTTCTAGGTCCTATCTGCCCCTCAGCACTCCTCCTCATCTGTTAGTTTTAGAGAAAAAGAAAGCACACTTATCTAGTCCCTTCTCAGTTTTCTCCTCCTTTTAGAAGTAAGCTTGTCTAAAGAATGCACATTTTGTGCTTCCCCATATGGAAGCAGATGAGGCCTGTAGCTGAGTGAGTAAAACTGTCAACTGAAGGGACAAAGTATTACTAAGCCCATATGCTACAGATCTAAAAAGGGACATATTCCAATTAGCTTTATCAGTAATAAAGGTGATATTTTGATCATCATCTATCATTATTGTGTGGCCTTTCTTAATAGATTCTGAACTTAGGAAGAGAAGACAGGGGTAATGCATATTGTACCTTATCTTCCCTTCTTAAACCTCCTACACTCTATGTTCTGTATTTCTTTTGAGCATTGAGAAAGTAGAAACCATGAGAGAGCACTCCCTCATAGTTTCACTACCAGATCTATAAACTTAATTGTACTTGACCTGTCTTTCCTGCTTTATCTCTTTTACAGTGGGAAAAAAGTGTACTTATACAATTGTAAACAGTATTACTTGCGCTCTGGATGCCATTCCCTTACTCTCTCCAGCATTCTGTTCCTTATATTCTCTCTCTGCTCTTGCATTGCCAATCTCTGCCTGTCTACTGGATCGTTCATCTGTCATACAGATCTATGCTATTATTATATCCTATCTTTATATAGGAAAAAAATTCTTGACCCCATATCATCCTTCAGCTACCACCTCATTTTTCTACTCCCATTTAGATCTAAACACCTTGTAGGAATTGTCCATACTTATTGTCTCTACTTCTTCATCTCTAATTCAATTTTTAACAAACTTGCATCAGTCTTCTGTTTTCATATCTCCACTAAAGCTGCATTTGTTCAAGTTACCAAGGATGGCAATTTTGGAAAATACTGCTTATCTTACTTGGCCTCTCAGCAGATTAGATATGGCTGACTCTTCCCTCCTTGAAACTTTCCCTCTGATAGCTTCCAAGACACAAGAGACCATACTCCCTATTATCCTCTCTTCCTCTATCTCTTTTTTTCTTCCTCTGCTCAGTTTCTAACTGTTGGAATGCCTCAGAGCTCTAATATGGGTCCTTTACTGTTTGCCATCTGTACTTTCCCCCTAGATGATCCAGACCAGACCATGGCTTTTATACCATCTATATGTTAGTGATGCTCAGTTTTATATCCAGAGCCCTGGCCTCTCCCTTAAGCAACAGGTCCATATATTATTGTAGTAATAGTGGTAATTATGATTGTTTCTACTCGTTGGCTATTATGAATCATGCTGCTATGACTGTTCATGTGCAAGTCTGTGTGTGAACATATATGTTTTCATTTCTCTCAGGTAACTACCTGAGTGGAATTGCTTGGTTGTATGGTAAATTTATCTTTCATTTTTAAGAAACTGCCAAACTGTCTTCCATAGTGGCTGCATCATGATACATTCCCACCAGCAATGTGTGAGGTTTTCTGTTTCTCTACATCATTGTCAATACTTGTTATTTTCTGTCTTTTTAATTATACCTATTTTAGTGGGTATGGAGTGATGCCTCATTGTAGTGTTAATTTGCATCTCCTAATGACTAATGGTGTTTAAGCATATTTTCATGTGCTTTTTAGCTATTTGTGTGTCTCCTTTGGTGAAATTCAATCTTTTACCCATTTTTAAATTGGTTTGTTTGTCTTAAGTTGTTAGAGTTCTTTTTATATTCTAGATATAAGTTCTTTAGCAGATACATGATAGGTAAAAGTGTTCTCCTAGTCTGGGGCTTATCTTTTTGTTTTTCTAAATAGCATCTTTTTAAATGCCAAAGGTTTCACTTTTTTTGAAGTCCCATTATCAAAAAATTTTTATGGATCCTGTTTCTGATGCCATATCTAAGGATTATTTGCCAAACTCAAGGTCATGAAGATTTTCACCTATATTTACATTTAGGTGCATAGTCCATTTCAAGTTAATTCTATGTATGTTGTGAGGTAAGAATCTAAATTTTTCTGTTTTTGTGTGGATATCCAACTGTCCTAGTACCATATGTCGAAAAGACTATCCTTTCCTCATTGAATTGCCTTGGCAACTTTGTCAAAAAACAATTGCCCATACTTGTAAGAGCTTTAGACTCTCAATAATGTTCCATTGATCTATCTTTAGATATGTCTATCTTTATGCCTGTACTAAACACTCTTAAGACAGTTGAATGTCATCAGTTTGGGGAAAAATTTACTTAGGGCCTTATCAGTTAAATATTAGCGTTTATGTTTTTCATTTTAATGGTTATAAGCAACCTGAACTCATTTTTTTTTTTCTGAACTCATTTTATTTATCTTATTTAGAATGTTTAATAGAACTTGAACCAGTTCTGAAAACATTTGAAGAGATAACTTTTCTTGAAGCTGTTATTCAACTAAAGAAAACAAAGGTAAATTGTTAAATGTAATACCGGAAATTAGAATGTTAAATCATGGAGAGTTTTAGTTTAGTTTAATTTAGTTTTTTTCTACATACCTTCCACAGATACAAGCTACAGTACTGGGGCAGTAGTTATCAGAGAGTATGAACGCTGTCTTGAATCTGTCACCAAAGAACTTTTCCATTTCATTCAAACAGCCACCTCCAGATTTCAAGGGATTTTCAGACCTCTCATATAGCAAATGTAAATTTAAGATGTGTAATGAGTGCCAGTTGTATACAGTTAATGCCCTAAATTACTACAGTTGTTGTTGTTTTAAATCTATGTTTATTTCTCTGAAGTTTTGATATATAGAGAGTAAAAGATGTCTGGGTTATTGCACTTTATTGCCAAGTTAAGCTGTAGAATTTTTATTAATAATTGAGGCCCAAATGTGTATTTTCTATGGCTTGTTTATATCTTTTTGTTTTCCTACTCAAACACTCCATGTTGCATAGACCAAAGTAGCAGTTGATATGAATTACCTAGAACAATTGTCTTATTTACTCATTCTGCTCTTGTAGATCAGAAAAACAATTGAAGGAACCCATTACTGCAAGGTTTTCTTGCTGCTATCAAAAATTGTTTAGAAAGCAACTACAGTCCTTTAGGGACAAAGTTAGCCTAGTTTAACACTTTCTGGGTTTCATTAAGTTGCATTTGAGATATGATAATAAAAACCATCAGTTATTAGCCAATCTCTTAGGTTGTGAACAGGCATAATCTACAATTGATTTATCACTAAATGACATTGCTTGCCTCTTGCAGTTTGCTGTATCTGTTAACATAATCTTTGGTTTAAAAGGGAAGTGCATAAAGGAAACAACTGCCCTTAACCAAACTTAAAATTGATGGTGGCAATATTAGTGCCTGAGTTTTTTAAGGAACTGAGGAGGAACTGTGCTTTAATCCTTTGATAAGTTTTCATTGACTTCTCCGCTTCTGAGTAGGTAGTCTTTTCCAGAACATTCCAATCTCTCCACTTCTTAGTAGATACAAACTTCTGTTAACATTTATTTTTGCTTTGTCTTTTCAGTTCCCTTTTCTCTCTTCACAACTTTCTCCTCTTCTGCCAAGCAAAGGTGGATAGAAGCGTCTGTTTTCTTGGTTCTAAGAAACTGAACTGGAAGAGAACCAATTCAGTTCCTTTTTTTGTCCCCAACCAACTTAAATACTAGGATCTATATTTAAAACTGTGAATTTGGGGGAGAAATTTTGCTTCTTAAATAAAGTAATTTTGTGTATACTTTTAAATACTTGAGTATCATTTAATAGCATTACTTTCTTTGGTCACTGTTTTAAAGTTGCTGTATTGTTTTCACTCAGAGTTGTTGTTATTTTTTTTCTTTTTTTTTTTAAATCCTTGTGTTAATTCTGTAAAACTGTTAGGGAAAGAATATCATCTCCATTTTATAGATGAGATAACTGAGGTATAGGGAAGTGAGTCACATAACACTCTACACAGCTAACTAATGGCAGGGCCAAGGGTAGAATGCAAATTTATTAAGATAATAAGATTTTTCATAAAGAAATTTCTGAAAACAAAGATCACAGTTTAGGGTGACTTGTTTTGTTTGAGTTTCCTACATTTTTTTCAGTTCTTTGAACTGGCTCCTATAATTCATGTTTTCACAAATAGTATCTCTTATGTCTTGAGCAGTAAAAACTGAATCAAAAAAAGTTTTTCTTTGATATGTCATTTTATTTCTTTCTAGGGACTGACTCACTAGTTCATAAATAATTTGAATTATCATTAACTGATCGGTTATGAAAAGTGATGTTAGTAATTAATGATACTGTATAACAAGAAATATTTTAATAAATTTAAAAGAACAGAAGAAATTTATATAACAGAAATGGATCCAAAGATGAATTTTAAAGGTTCATATAAAAATGTATTTAACAAATGTTCACTGGACTGCTGTGTGTAAAGTACTATGCCCCATAGATTATATACATAGATGAATAGTAGTTTTTTTCTCAAAACTTCTTAGACATGTTATGGAGCAGACAGTTGTTGAGTATGAATAATGAAGGGCTGGGTGTGGATCCCACCAATTTCTAAAGTTCTGTAGAGCATTTGACGTTATGTTGGTTTGGGGAAGAAAAGCAGACTAATGGTTTTGTTTTTAAATCACTCAATAGTGATGGCAGCTAATCCAAGTCTGGCTTAAAGAGACAGGAGTGAATCACTAAACAATTTTAGTACAAAGGCATAGTGTTTAAATAAATCATCTGTTTAATAGCTACCATTTATTGAATGCTTACAAAGTAATCTTAGGGCCTCTGCATATATTATAATCCTTCTTACAGTGATCCTGCAAAATATGTATTCTCATCTCCAGTTTACAGATAAGTAAACTAAGTTTAAGTCTCATGCCCAAAGTCAAACAGGTATCCTGGGATCTAAACCAGATCTCATTGGCCCCCATTGTTCCATTAGGGCACTCTGCCTCCTTTAATTAGTCCAGCCCTCAATTTCTTATCTATAAAATGAAAATAATAATAGTACTTAGAATCATGGTGCCTAAATTATAGTAAATGCTTAATAATTATGGATAGATAGATACACACACAAATTGAAATATATTAAGTACCTAGTTTGAACCAGATACTTTATATTCATTATCTCAATCTCTAGAATGATCCTGCATGTAGATATTATTCCATTTTAAAGGATGAATTTGCTCAAGGTTACCAGTTAATATGAGGCAGGATTCAAAGACTGTGTCTCTAAAGTTATTTCCCCTATTCTACACTATCTCTACCTTTAAGTTAGATATTATATTCTCAACTGATTGAGATTTTCTTTCTATTGATTTTGTATAAACATATAAAATATGTTAAGTAGATTGTATTTTACTCATATAATTTTCTAATTATCTCTAATTCAAGTACATATATTCATTCTTATTACAGAGTGCTTCAAGTACCATTCACTTATGTGACAAGAAGAAAATGGAGTTATCTCCGAACATACCTGTAAATTATGGTCCGCAGGAGGTAAAAATAATTATGTTGATTAAACTCAAAATGTGAGCAGAATATGAGAAATCATTTAGTCTATCTCAGTCTTTTATAGATGGGAAGCTAAAGTCCAGGGAGATTTTAGGATTTTAGAATGGGAATCTCCAATTTGAAATCCAGCTCTTCTGATTCTTAGTTCATTGTTCATCTCATCAAATCACAGTCCTTTCTTTCTTGGGCATTGACTTCTATCCCTGTCCTTGTTTTATGTAATGGATGGTGTTCCAGGGTAGTACATAGACAAATCATTGGTACAGTTCTGCCACTATATTTATACCTTCTTATTCAAATGTAAAAAAGCTATAATACCTGCCTTGTTCTTAACCTCTTACAATGATTAATAGAAAGAAAATGTCATTTGTGTGGCTATCCAAAAAGAAGGATTTCTTTAGTAGCATTTATTCAGAATTATTTCATATTAATGATTTCTTTTAAGAATATATAAGATATGTTCTCTTTACAGATTCAGAAAAGTAATAATACCTTCAAAATGAATCTTAAAACACAGTATTTAGTCTTTGAATCACCTTTATATTCACTATCTCATCACTGGATCTTTGAGCCCATACATGCTCATTTTTAGATAAATACACAGAAAAAGAACCTGAGAGCCAAATTATTTAAATGCCTTGTCGAAGCTTAGGTAGTAATTCCATGACAGAGCTAGGATTGGATCCAACTTCTATATTACTTTTTCCATGGATTCCCACTCCTCCATGTTGAAGGAACCTGAGGCATTGAGAATAGGCATGTGCTCTAAATCAGTAGGTAATCAGAGTTGCAGATCTCAAATTTCTCATGAGCTGGACAGAGTCTCTGAGATTATGTACAAAATATTGAAAAAATAATGATTTCTAATATATTTAACTATTGCCCCACCCATCCAATTGACCTGATAAAGAAATCAAGTTCACTTTTTTTGTTACTTCACATATGTGTTTAATTTTGTAAAGTGTAATTTGTATTAGTTTTGATTCTTTGTTTATAATAAGCCAAAAGCAGGAACTGTTTAGAAATTAAAGCTGTATAACTTTTAAAATGATTTTTCATTAACCTAAGTCATTTATCTTCTATTTATTTTAGGAATCATGTGGATCCTCTCAGCTCCATAAAACTAGTGTTTCTCCTGGAACTTCAAGGTCCCTGTCAGCTCCTCAAGACAATGATTTTTTATCTAGTATGTAAATTTTTCAGTCAGTATTACTTGCAAGTTTTCAGTTTTCTTTCAAGATCATAATCTCGCAAACAGTCTTGGTTTGTATGGAACATGTCTTTCATTTGCATTTATAACTCATTTTTTAAAAGTGACAGTCTAAAGATGTGAAAATAGTAGTGGGATGTTAAACAAATTATTTAAGTATTAAAAGCATTATGTTAGACACTACAGAAAGATATTTTTAAAAATCTCTTGTAAGAAACAGGAGAAATGTTTCTAAGTCACCATAATATTAGACAAAGAGCAATGTATTGTAAAAGATATAGGGATATAGAACTATGGTAGTATAGTGGAAGAGTAACATTTTTTACAAAGTACTGTCACAACAACCTTGTGAGGGAGATATTCCTCATTTTACAGATTCTTAAGATCAAGACTTCTGGATCACATAGTTAGTAGCTGGCAAATCCAAGATTCGAAGCCAGGTCTTTTTGATAAATATTTTCATGTCACTACTACACCATGTTATCATCATGAAGAAATTATTTCTGGCTGAAGGTTGGACCTATAGTTATAAAGGATGGGCATTCCAGGCAAAAGGAACAGCATAGAGGCAAAGAAGCAAGAAAACAGAGAACAGTGAGTAGTTGGGTTTAGCTGGTGAAGAGGGTGAATGAAAGGTGATAAAAGATCAGGAGGGTGGAGTCATATCATGATGAATTCTAATACTATGCTAAGCCAGTCAGGCTCTTTTGCTTGGGTAGGGAGCAATTACTGCAAATTTTTGAGCAAGGGTGTGACATGATAAAATTTTTTGCTTTAGGAATATTTATCCTGGCTGGAATATGTAGGATATTTTGGAAGGGAAAAGGAGATTCAAGGTGGGGAGACCAGTTAGGAGACAATTGGTCTATTATTGTACTACAGATGAGAGATAATGAGACCTGCTCCAGAGTGTGAAGGAGAGAATAGTGTGAGAGATGTTACAGAGGACACACTTTTCACTTGCAGGAAGGAAGAGAGAAAACAAGATAAAGCTGAACAAGTTTAGCTGGAAGAACATTGGTGCTATTAACAGAAATAGGAGTTGAAACACGTTTTAAAGTTAAGATGAATAATTAAGTTTTTAATTTTTTTTCTTTTTTAATTTGAGCTGTTGAAAATGTAAGGTTCACTGAAGACAGAAAATTTAATTACATGGATTTGGGAAGGGAGGTGACAATTGAGGCCCTGAGGTTGAATAAGTTTACCAAAGGAGAGTGTAAAAAGACACATCATATGTAAATTTAGAGGACACATTTGAAGTGCAGAAGGAGGAAGATGACACAGAAGAAAAAATATGGTACCACACGAAGAAGTAAAATTCTATGATTTATAATTTACATAAGACAGAAATATGGTAAAAACATTAAGCATAAACCTTTTTGTTCCAAAAAATATTTACTTGTGGAATTAGGTTTATGAACCAGCTTATGCAGTAAAAAATTAAGAGACACTGAATACTACCCTCTCTATGACCTGGATGTTCATATTTTAGCTAATAGGAGTAGCTAAGGAATATTCTACCCTTAATGAAAATGTTGTGTTTTATAGGAAAAACTCAAGACTTTTCTGTGATGCATCAATGTCCAGTAAATCACAGTTGTGACAGTAACATTTCTGTGGCTCAAAGAGCAACATTCTGTGATCACAGGGCTGCTCCATGCTCTTTAGCAATAATAAATCCACTCTCAGCTGAGGGAAATTCAGGTAAATATGTACTATGAGATACTTTGTAAATGATGCCATTTATCTCACAACCATATGTTCAGTAGATCTGCTATACGATGTTTTATTTGTCTTTATTTCTTCAGTATGATATATACATACCATAAGTAGGAAAGCACTTCCAATCCCCGAAGACATGAGTGTTGATATGTAATAATAGGCCAAAGTGGTATTCCATGAACATCTATCTAGGGAGGGAGTGCTAAGAGGAGGTGTGACTTAATATGTTACTAAAGGTAAATATATTTTTGTTTATCAAATATGCAAGTATTCTTTATGTTTAAAAAAAAACCTGAGAAAAAGTGACATTTGCCCCCATGATTTATAGTGTATAAAAATGCAGTGCTTTTTCTTGGAGGGAAAGGGAAGAGATAACCCAACTATCTGAATGTTTCTTGAAAATAAATAGCATCCCTCAAAATACTGGTGTTCCATATGAGCACAATCATAGTAAAGTTAGGTTTTATGCCTTATTATTTTGTTTTTCATCTAATGTTACTCATAGCTATATATCTGTCCCCACCTTCTTACTTGTCATCCCTTGCTTTTCTACAGAGCGATTTCAGCCTGGTATAACCCAACAGTGGATCCAGAGTAAAAGGGAAGATATTGTGAACCAAATGACTGAAGCCTGCCTTAATCAATCTCTAGATGCCCTCCTGTCCAGGGATTTGATCATGAAGGAGGACTATGAACTCATTAGTACCAAACCTACAAGGACCTCAAAAGTCAGACAATTATTGGATACTAGTGACATCCAAGGAGAAGAATTTGCCAAAGTTATAGTACAAAAATTGAAAGATAACAAGCAAATGGGTCTTCAGCCTTACCCAGAAATACTTGTGGTTTCTCAATCTCCATCTTTAAATTTATTTCACAATAAAAGCCTATAAGTAACTCTTTTTCAAGAAGAAAAGTCAGTGCATAAAAGGGTATTTTATATTTCTTTTGCCTTGATAATGTTGTTTTTATGAGATTCATATGAATATTAGAAACTTTAATGAAATTTCTTCTTCAGATAAATATTAGTCTCCTTCCAAGACATTATAGTATTTTTAAAATTAATACAGTAGAAAGTTTGATTTTTGCTGCATAGTTCAATTCTTTTTGTCTCTGGTTAATTGATGCTATTTTTTCAATGTAATAATTATATTTTTATTGTACAAAACAGTGTCTTCAGGTTTCATGTGTTTCTCATGGAAACCATTTTCACATATACTTTCTTTGTGGATTATTTATTGTTTAAGATGCTTGACTTTCTGAAGACTTAAAGAAACTTTTAAATGTTATTTATTGAGTTCTTTAGAAAATTGTTTCAAAGATAAGGAATGCAAAGTGTATAAAGAAAAAATCCTTCAACATGTGTTTCTACTTCTATTTCTAGCCTCAACTAACAACCAAGGTAACAACCAAAGTTAACAGCATGATGTGTATCGTTCTATCCCTTTCTTCCTGCTCATATTTAAAGTATATGCCCGGGGGGGACCTTCAAGATGGTGGAGGAGTAAGACGTGGAGATCACCTTCCTCCCCACAAATACATCAAAAATACATCTACATGTGGAACAACTCCTGCAGAACACCTACTGAACACTGGCGGAAGACCTCAGGCTTCCCAAAAGGCAAGAAACTCCCCACGTACCTGGGTAGGGAAAAAGGAAAAACAGATACAAAAGAATAGGGAGGGGACCTGCCCCTCTGAGAGGGAGCTGTGAAGGAGGAAGTTTCCACACACTAGGAAGCCCCTTCACTGGCGGAGATGGGGGGTGGGCAGTGGGGAAGTTTCAGGGCCATGGAAGAGAGCACAGCAGCAGGGGTGCGAGGGCAAAGTGGAGATATTCCCACACAGAGGATCAGTGCCTACCAGCACTCACCAGCCAGAGAGGCTTGTCTGCTCACCCGCTGGGGCAGGTGGGGGGCTGGGAGCTGAGGCTCAGGCCTCGGAGGTCAGATCCCAGGGAGAAGACTGGGGTTGCTTGTGTGAACACAGCCTGAAGGGGGCTAGTGATCCACAACTATCTGGGAGGGAGTCCGGGAAAAAGTCTGGACCTGCCTAAGAGGCAAGAGACCATTGTTTCAGGGTGTGCGAGGAGAGGGGATTCAGAGCACCGTCTAAACGAGCTCCAGAGACAGGCATGAACCACAGCTACCAGTGTGGACACCAAAGGCGGGCATGAGACACTAAGGTTGCTGCTGCAGCCACCAAGAAGCCTGTGTGCAAGCACAGGTCACCATCCACACCTCCTCTCCCGGAGCCTATGCAGCCCGCCACTGACAGGGTCCCGTGATCCAGGGACAACTTCCCCAGGAGAACACACAGCGCGCCTCAGGCTGTTGCAACCTGACAGTCAGGCTCGCCCCGCATTCCGTACCCATCCCTCCCTCCCGGCATGAGTGAGCCAGAGCCCCCTAATCAGCTGCTCCTTTAACCTCGCCCTATCTGGGCAGGGAACAGACACCCTCAGGTGACCTACACGCAGAGGCGGGGCCAAATCCAAAGCTGAACCTCAGGAGCTGTGCAAACAAAGAAGAGAAAAGGAAATCTGTCCCAGCAGCCTCAGGAGCAGTGGATTAAATCTCCACAATCAACTTGATGTGCCCTGCATCTGTGGAATACCTCAACAGACAACAAATCATCCCAAAATTGTGGCGGTGGACTTTGGGAGCAACTGTAGATGTGGTGTTTGCTTTCTGCATCTAATTTGTTTCTGGTTTTATGTTTATTTTAGTTTAGTAGTTAGAGCTTATTATCATTGGTAGATTTGTTTATTGATTTGGTTGCTCTCTTCTTTTTTTTTTATATGTATTTTTTCCTTTTTCTCTTTTTGTGAGTGTGTATGTGTATGCTTCTTTGTGTGATTTTGTCTGTATACCTTTACTTTTACCATTTGTCCTAGAGTTCTGTCTGTCCATTTTTTTGGTTTTTTTGTTTTGTTTCTTTTTTTCGGATAGTTTTTAGGCTTTTAGCATTGGTGGATTTGCTTTTGGTTTGCTTGTCCCTTTTTTTGGTACATTTTTTTAATTTAAAAAAATTGTTTTTTAATTTTTTCTAATTATTTTACTTTATTTTATTTTTTTCTTTCTTTCTTTTTTATTCTCCCTTTTCTTCTGAGTCGAGTGGCTGACAGGGTCTTGGTCCTCTGGCCGGGTGTCAGGCCTGAGCCTCTGAGCTGGGAGAGCCGAGTTCAGGACATTGGTCCACCAGAGGCCTCCCAGCCCCACGTCATATGAAATGGTGAAAGCTCTCACAGAGATCTCCATCGCAATGCTAAGACCCAGCTCGACTCAACAACCAGCAAGCTACAGTGCTGCACACCCTATGCCAAACAACTAGCAAGACAAGAACACAAGCACCCATTAGCAGAGAGCCTGCCTAAAATCATAGTTCACAGACATCCCAAAACACACCACTGGACGCAGTCCTGCCCACCAAAGACAAGATCCAGTCTCATCCACCAGAACACAGGCACTAGTCCTCTCCACCAGGAAGCCTACACAACCCACTGAACCAACCTTAGCCACTGGGAGAAGAAACAAAAGCAATGGAAACTACGAACCTGCAGCCTGTGAAAAGGAGGCCCAAACACAGTAAGTTAAGCAAAATGAGAAGACAGAGAAATACACAGCAGATGAAGGAGCAAGGTAAAAACACACCAGACCAAACAACTGAAGAGGAAACGGGCAGCCTACTTGAAAAAGAATTCAGAATAATGATAGTAAAGGTGATCCAAAATCTTGGAAATAGAATGGAGAAAATACAAGAAACGTTTAACAAGGACCTAGAAGAACTAAAGAGCAAACAAACACTGATGAACAAAAATAAAATTAAAAATTCTCTAGAAGGAATCAATAGCAGAATAACTGAGGCAGAAGAACAGACAAGTGACCTGGAAGATAAAATAGTGGAAATAACTACCGCAGAGCAGAATAAAAAAAGAATAAAAAGAATTGAGGACAGTCTCAGAGACCTCTGGGACAACATTAGACACACTAACATCTGAATTATAGGGATCCCAGAAGAAGAAAAAGATTAAAAAAGGGATTGAGAAAATATTTGAGGAGATTATAGTTGAAAACTTCCCTAATGTGGGAAAGGAAATAGTCAATCAAGTCCAGGAAGCACAGTGAGTCCCATGCAGGATAAATCCAAGGAGAAACACTCCAAGACACATAATAATCAAACTATCAAAAATTAAATAAAAAGGACAAATTTTAAAAGCAGCAAGGGAAAAGCAACAAATAACATACAAGAGAATCTCCATAAGACAGTTTATCTTTCAGTAGAAACTCTGCAAGCCAGAAGGGAGTGGCAGGACATATTTAAAGTGATGAAAGGGAAAAACCTACACCCAAGATTACTCTACCCAGCAAGGATCTCACTCAGATTCAACAGAGAAATTAACACCCTTACAGACAGAAAAAAAGCTAAGAGAATTCAGCACCACCGAACCAGCTTTACAACAAATGCTAAAGGAACTTCTCTAGGCAGGAAACACAAAGAAGGAAAAGACCTACAATAACAAACCCAAAACAATTAAGAAAATGGTTATAGGAACATACATATCAATAACTACCTTAAATGTAAATGAATTAAATGCTCCAAACAAAAGACATAGACTGGCTGAAAGGATACAAAAAGACCCGTATATAGGCTATCTACAAAAACGGAGCTGGAGGAAACAGGGTCCCTGACTTCAGACTATATTACAAAGCTACAGTAATCAAGACAGTTTGGTACTGGCACAAAAACAAGAAAGATCAATGGAACAGGATAGAAAGCCCAGAGATAAACCCACACACATATGGTCACCTTATCTTCGATAAAGGAGGCAAGCATATACAATGGAGAAAAGACAGCCTCTTCAGTAAGTGGTGCTGGGAAAACTGGACAACTACATGTAAAAGAATGAAATTAGAACACTTCCTAACACCATACATAAATATAAACTCAAAAGGGATCAAAGTCATAAATGTAAGGCCAGACACTAAAAAACTCTTAGAGGAAAACATAGGCAGAACACTCTATGACATAAATCACAGCAAGATCCTTTTTGACCCACGTCCTAGAGAAATGGAAATAAAAACAATATTAAATGGAACGTAATGAAACTTGAAAGGTTTAGCACAGCAAATAAAACCATAAAAAAGACAAAAAGACAATCCTCAGAATGGGAAAAAATATTTGCAAACAAAGCAACTGACAAAGGGTTAATCTCCAAAATATACACGCAGCTCATGCAGCTCAATATCAAAAAAACAACCCAATCCAAAAATAGAAGACCTAAATAGACATTTCTCCAAAGAAGATATACAGATTGCCAACAAACACATGAAAGGATGCTCAACATCACTAATCATTAGAGACATGCAAATCAAAACTATAATGAGGTATCACCTCACACCAATCAGAATGGCCATCATCAAAAAATCTACGAACAGTAAATGCTGGAGAGGGTGTGGAGAAATGGGAACCCTCTTGCACTGTTCATGGGAATGTAAATTCATACAGCCACGATGGAGAGCTGTATGGATGTTCCTTTAAAAACTAAAAATAGAACTACCATCTGACCCAGCAATCCCACTACTGGGTATAAACCCTGAGAAAACCATAATTCAAAAAGAGTCATGTACCACAATGTTCATTGCATCACTATATACAATAGCCAGCACATGGAAGCAACCTAAGTGTCCATCAACAGATGAGTGGATAAAGAAGATGTGACACATATATACAATGGAATATTACTCAGCCATAAAAAGAAATGAAATTGAGTTATTTGCAGTGTGGTGGGTGGACCTAGAGACTGTCATACAGAGTGAAGTAAGTTAGAAAGAGAAAATAAATACCGTACGCTAACACATATATGAAATCTAAAAAAAAAGGGGGGGGTTCTGAAAAACCTAGGGGAAGACAGGAATAAAGACACAGATGTAGAGAATGGACTTGAGGACATGGGAGAGTGAAGGGTAAGCTGGGACAAAGTGAGAGAGTGGCATGGGCTTATATATACTCACAAATGTAAAATAGCTAGTGGGCAGCAGCCACATGGCACAGGGAGATCAGCTCGGTGCTTTGTGTCCACCTAGAGGGGTGAGATAGGGAGAGTGGGAAGGAGATGCAAGTGGGAGGAGAAATCCAGATAATTGTATATATATATAGCTGATTCACTTTGTTATACAGCAGAAACTAACACACCATTGTAAAACAATTATTCTCCAATAAAGATTTTAAACAGAAAAAAAAATATCCTATGATAAACCATAATGGAAAAGAATATTTAAAAAAGAGAATGTATATATATGTATGACTGAGTCACTTTGCTGTGCAGCAGAAATGAACACAACATTGTAAATCAACTATACTTCAATTTTTAAAAATTAAGGTTAATAAATAAATAAATAAATAAATAAATAAATATATGCCCATTTGGGTATGGATCTTTTCTAATATTATCATCCTTATAACACATCATACTGCAACCTGATTTTTGCGCTTAATAGTATATCATGTGCAGCCTTCCAGATCACATATAAGCTTAACTCATTCATTTTAATTGCCACATAATATTATCAGGGATGCTTTTTTCATTTTCTTAACTCTTTCACACCAGTAATATACAGTGTGAGTTCTTTTTTTGTTTAGTGTGTTATGTCACTAATGTGAAAACTTACAAGTAGTAATAGCCCTTTTCTGAAAATGTTTATTAGCAGTGTCAGCAAAAAGTGTGATACAAGATAAATTTGAAAGTACAAGTTTTCAAGTTGGGATATACAGTATGACCCACAGTTTGAAAAAAGAAAAGATGAGTAAAATAACTAGATGGCATTGAGGCAATTAAATATTTTATTAAAATAAGTATTTTAATCTCCATTTTGGAGCTGGACCTGTGGTGCCTCATTACTGTATCTCTGAGAAATATGGAAATTACTAGGGAAAGTTGGAAACTAAGCATATGAATTATCTTTTATTATATCTTATTTTTTTAAGTGTTTGGATAAAGATTATTTTGGGAAATGGGAGGAAAAATCTTTTGGAGGCTTTACCCGTTTCTCTATACAACTTTTTAAGTATTTTGAATCTTGATGGTTTCAAATTGACTTTTATCATTTGATGATGTGGTACCTGGATTGATAAAGTGAACTTTGCCCTTTTTTTTTTTTTTTCATTTTCTGCGTAGATCTAAAAACTCAAGATTTCCAATCAGTCTGTATGCTTATGGCTCCATGCATACCAACCACTTTCTTCCATAACTTAGGGAGGCACAGATGGAGTCATCCATCATTGCAGCTCTGCAAACTTTTTCTGCACAAATAACAACAATGTACAATGAAGAAGATGATGACAAGGATCAAGGTGAATCTACAATGAGCTCTCAGCCATTAGTAGAATTGTTACAGTCTCAGCAACCAATGTTCATTATACCAGTAATTGATAACACAGTGATGTTTAGGGGAAGGTGCAACAAGGTATTCTGAGTATGACCTGTCAGTATAGAACAGGGCCTGGCGTAGACACTTTCTAAATATCTCTTTAATGAATGGTTCAGTGGAATGAAAGCAGGAGAAGGGAGGAGGAAGATGTTTCCTTGCAATCACATTTCCCAGGATGTAATGTGAATACAGCTGGTAGTAAATGGGATTGTTTTAGGTAGTACCCAGACAAACAGCACTAAATTAACATTTGACTCACAGAGGAATTTCTTTGTAATTGTTTATCAAGTCATCTAGTTAAGTAAAGCAGAATGTTACAGTTGTGCTATCATGCTTTATTGTTAACAAAAAGAGACTAGGCTTCAGGAAAAATAGTAGGAATTTTTATAATTTTAAAAATCATATTTCATTTGAAAATTACATATAACAAGTGGTACTGGTTTTCTACTTAAATAAAATTTTCATTTTATAATATTTAAATAAAAAATATGAAGTACTAAATTATAGGTGGTATACATGAATGTGAACAATAGAATTAATAAGAAAATGACTAAGATTCAATCACTCTAAGAAGGGGCCTAAAATTTTATAATAATCTACTTTTTAACTAGATAGTAATAGGTAATGCTAATGCATTCTTTGCACTGTATGTTAAGGCAGTGCTACGCAGAGGAGTAGTCCACAGAGCAGCTGCATTAGCATCACCTGGAGCTTGTTAGAAATGCAAACTCATGGCCCCTAACAGACCTTTTGAATCAATCTCTGGTAGTGAGTCCAGGAATCTGTTTTAACAAACTCTCCAGGCCATTATGCATGCTATAGTTTGAGACCCTCTGTTTTAAGAAACACATAGAGGAGGGGATCAAGATGGCAGAGTAGAGTGATATGGAACTTGCCTCCTCCCACAAATACATCAAAAATACATCTACATGTGGAACAATTCTCGCAGAATACCTACTGAAAGCTTGCAGAAAATCTCATACAACCTAAGCTACAAGTAAGACTGCCACATAACCAGGCAGAATGAAGGGAAAAGGGAGAAGAGGAATCAGGATGAGACCTGCACCCCTGGGAGGGAACTGTGAAAGAAGAAAGATTCCCTCACCCTGGGAACCTCCTTCACTGGCTGGGAAGTCTGGTAGGACAGATAGGGAGCTTCAGAAGCTCAAGAGGAGAGTGCAGAGCTGGCTTACAGCCCTGCAAGATAAAGAGAGGCCAGCACAGACAGTCCGTGACACATCGCCACACTTCCCTGCCCCAGAGGCGCACCTGCTGACGTGCACAGCTACTCAGTGCTGATATTCAGGCTTCAGCAGACAGATCCAGGGAGGGGACTCAGTTTGGCTGCACAGAAACAGCCTAAGGGCCTGGAGTGTGGCCCAGCTGCTACCTGGGTTGTGCACAGGACAGAGCATAGGTCTGCTATAGGAGCCCCATTGTCAACACAGGAAGGGAGGGGTGGGGCGTGGGTTCACCATAGCAGCCTCATTATCAGCTTGCTCATAGTGAAGCGGGGTGCCAGTCACAGCAGGTTTTGCCAACTTTGTGGGTGTGAACACATGGAGGCAGGCTGAAATCTGAGCCGATTACTGGCACTCCCACAGTGGGCACAGGGACCAGCTTCTGCAGGTTTTCATGCCAGTGGCTCTGTGAGTGCACATGCCTGCCTAAAGGACCTCCAAGCCAATTACCGGCACTCCCCAGTGGAGGTGGCCACGGACAACAGTGCCAGCAATTGTGATCTTTGTTGGCGTGCACACCAGGTGGCAGGCGGCATCACAGAGTCACACTTACTAGCAAACAGCTCCTGGAGAGAACACACAGCAGCTCCTTTCCCAGAGGGAGCCCTCCAGTCCTGTCTACATCACACCACAGCTTAGAACTCTATCTGGAGGCTTCTACTCCAACAACTGGGGAGCAGACACTGCCCCCAACAGGTTTGTGACAACCACAAAGCAAAGAGGAAGCCCTGTGCAACATCCATTGCAGGCACTGGTCACCATGGCACCAGTCACACCCTCTATCAAGGGGACAAGGGCCAGCACACCCTGAGGAAAGATGTGGCAAGCATCCACGCTAAAAACAGACCTCACACCAAAATATTGGACTCATACAGTCTACAGAGGTTGCTCCCACATAAAAACAGCCCTTCAAGACCATAGTAGATAACTGTTTCTCTTAAATTCATAGAGTCAGAGCAATATAAGTAAAATGAAGAAGCAGAGGAACTACTCCCAATTAAAAGAACAAGAGAAATCCTCTGAAAGAACAGTGAAACAGACCTCTCCAGTCTACGAGACCCCAAGTTCAAATAGGTGGTAATAAAAATGCTGAAGGGATTAAGAAAAGACTATCAATAGAAATGCAGATCACTGTAACAAGGAGTTAGAAACTTTAAAGAGGAACTAATCAAAATTAAACAACTCAATTGCTGAGATGAAAACTGAGCTGAAGGCAATAAATAGCAAACTAAATAATGCAGAAGAATGAGTAAGTGATCTGGAAGACAGGCTAAGGGAAATCATCAAATCAGAATAGCAGGCAGAAAGACAAATTTTAAAAATGAAAGCAACATATGAGATCTATGGGATAAGTAAAGCACGTCAACCTACACATAATAGGAATCCCAGAAGGAGAAGAGAGAGAAAAGGGGATCAAAACTGTATTTGAAGAAATTATGGCTGAAAACTTCTCAAACCTAAAAAAGGAAACAGATATTCAGGTACAGAAAGCACAGAGGGTCCCAAACAAGATGAACCCAAACAGATCTACTCTAAGACATATCATAATTAAAATGGCAAAAGTTAAAGATGAAAAAGAGGATTCTGAAGGCAGCAAGGGAAAAACAAAGAGTCAGTTACAAGGGAGCCCCCATAAGGCTATCAGCTGATTTCTCTCCAGAAACTTGGTGGGCCAAAAGGGAGTGGCAAAATATATTCAAAGTCTTGAAAGGGAAAAATCTGCAACCTAGAATACTGTACTCTATCCAGCAAGATTATCATTTAGGATAGAAGGAGACACAAAGAATTTCTCAGAGAGGCAAAAACTTAAAGAATAAAGCAATACTAAACCTATCCTAAAGGAAATATTGAATGGTCTTCTCTAAATAGAAAAAAGCAAGAATCTATAGGAAAGGGGAAAATCTCAACAATTCATCAAAAAATAAAATACCTAAGAATAAACCTAACCAAGGAGGTGAAAGGCTTATACACTGAGAACTATAAAACATTGATAAAGGAAATTAAAGATGATTCAAGCAAATGGAAAGATATACCATGTTCTTGGATTGGAAGAATTAATATAGTTTAAATGGCCATACCACCCAAAGCAATATACAGATTTAATGTGATCTCTATCAAATTACCCATGACATTTTTCACAGAACTAGAACAAATTATCCTAGAACTTAGATGCAACCACAAAAGACCCAGAATTGCAAAAGTAATTTTGAGGAAAAAGAACAAAGCTGAAAGCATAACCTTTCCAGATGTCAAACAATACTACAAAACTACAGTAATCAAAACAGCATGGTATTGGCACAAAAACAGCCATATGGGTCAATGGAACAGAATAGAGAGCCCAGAAATAAACACACACACCTACAGTCAGTTAATATTTGACAAAGGAGGCAAGAATACACACTGAAGAAAAGACAGTCTCTGCAGCAAGTGGTGTTGGGAAAGCTGGACAGCCACATGTAAATCAATGAAGTAAGAGCACTCCCTCAAACCATATACAAAAATAAACTCAAAATGGCTTAAAGACTTAAATATAAGACATGACACTGTAAAACTCCTAGAAGAGAACATAGGCAAAACATTCTCTGACATAAATTGTAGCAATATTTTCTTAGGTCAGTCTCCCAAAACAAAAGAAATAAAAGCAAAAATAAACAAATGGGACTTAATCAAACTTACAAGCTTTTGCACAGCAAAGGAAACCATAAACAAAATGAAGAGAAAGCCTATGGATTGGGAGAAAATATTTGCAAATTGTGTGACTGATAAGGGCTTAATTTCCAATATATGCAAACAGCTCATATGACTCAATAAAAAAAAAAAAAAAAACAACCCAATCAAAAAATGGGCAGAAGACCTAAATAGACATTTCTCCAAAGAAGATGTACAGATGCCCATCAGGCACATGAAAAGAAGCACAACATCACTAATTACTAAAGAAATGCAAATCAAGACTACAATGAGGTACCACCTCACACAGGTCAGAATGGCCATCATCAAAAAGTCTACAAATAATAAATGCTGGAGAGGGTGTGGAAAAAAAGAGAACCCTCCTACACTGTTGGTGGGAATGTAAATTGGTGTAGCCACTATGGAAAACAGTATGGAGGTTCCTTAAAAAACTAAAAATAGAGTTACATATGATCCAGCAATCCCACTCCTGGGCATATATCTGGAAAAGACAAGAACTCTAAATCAAAAAGATACATACACCCCAATGTTCATAGCAGCACTATTTACAATAGCCAAGACATGGAAACAACTTAAGTGTCCATCAACAGATGAGTGGATAAAGAAGATGTGGCATATATATGGTGAAATATTACTCATAAAAAAGAATGAAATAATGCCATTTGCAGCAACATGGATGGACCTAGGGATTATCATATTAAGTGAAGTAAATCAGACAGAAAAGATAAATAATAGTATATGATAGCACTTATAAGTGGAATCTAAAAAATAGTGCAAATGAACTTATTTACAAAACAGAAACAGACTCACAGACATAGAAAACAAATTTATGGTTACCAAAGGCGAAGCAGAGGAGAGATAAATTAGGAGCATGGGATTAACAGACACACAATACCATATATAAAATAAACAACAAGGATTTACTGTATAGCACAGGGAACTATATTCAATATCTTGTAATAACCTATAATGGAAAATAATCAAAAACATATATATATAAATATATATATATATAACTGAATCACTTTGCTGTACACCTGAAAGTAACACAATATTGTAGATCAACTATACTTCAATAGAAAGAAATTTTTAAAAAGAAACAGGATAGAATTGTGCATAAAATAATTTCTCTTTGGTTCACAGATCTGTTTTCCTTATGTCTGATTGCCACACTTGTCTTCAGAATGTAATCTCAGAACTGAGGTTTAATTTAAAATTTTTACTATTTTTTCATCCAACTTGAATTCCTAAAACAATTTTAGTTATATTTTGCATTTTGGAAAGATCACTTCATGTTAAACATGATAATCAGATCAGTGGATTAGAATCTGCAACTCAGCTCTTTAAGGAAGAACTTCAGAAGGGACAAACGAATTATGACAGTAGAAAAGCAGAGCTGATGTGGGACAAGACAAAATGCAAGACTAAATTATGCTGAAAGTTATACTAAAGAAATTGACATAATTATGAAAGACTAAGGTGTTGCATCAGCAGTATCAAGCAGTAGGGGGTGGTTTATATTTCCCTCCTTTGTCATTAATCCTCTGCCCACCCTCAGCCCCCTCAGTCAAATACTTAATTTCCTAATTTATGAAGAAAAATTAGGACCAATTGGGAGAACAGGAGAATCAGAAAACTTCCATGTTTATCCATTCTCACAAGCAACTCATTAGTTTCAGAAATGTGTTTCTTCTCTAAAATTGCACTTCCCATCTTTCATAGAGCCTACTTCCCAAACTACCTCCTGCCATTTCTCTCACTCTCCACTGGACCTTTTTTTTTTTTTTTTTTCCCAAAACCCGGATTTTCCTTAAAAATAAAATTCCTTTACTTGATCTGTTCTTCCCTTCTAATCCTTTTCCAGAAAATTTATTCTACAGTGCCTCTACTCTTGTTACCAATTTTGTCCTTAATCATTTTAAATTTGGTGTCAGAATTAACGATTTTCTAAGGTTGAAAGGAAAAATTATGCCTCAAATTCCTCTACAGCGAAGATGTTAAGTATGCATGCATGTATCATGATTAAAAACTTTCATTGATGATGGGGGACCTTATTACCTATCGAGGCAATGTATTTCATCTCCAGACCATTCTATCAGATAGTTCTTTCCTATATGAAATAAAATTGTTGTTAAGGCAGGACAAGAAAATTTTGACATAAAATTCTCTCTCTGCCTTTTTTAAGCCACTACTCCCTCCTCTGCAGTGTGCATTGTACATCTGCAATATACATTAATTAGATCTCCTTAGAAGACACAGGAATGCCTGCTGGCCAAAAACAAGCAATATCTTCCTGGAGCCAGCAAGGTAACTCCTTAGAAGATAACATTCCTTTCTCAATCCTGTAAGGGGTCATGATGATCCACTATTTGCCTTGTTGGACTATGTAAACTGTCAATATGTTACTTTGTTGTCTCAAAAGCTTATATAACTGTGCTTTCACCTCTAATGGACAGAACAATCCTCAGAGCTTTCTGAAAGACTTTCCCAGGTTATAATCTTCAGCTTGACTAGAATAAAGTTATCCATTTCTTTCTTAGATTGACTGTTGATTAATTTTTTTTCGATGACACCAACACCTACACTGATTTAAAAATCTATTTCCCTGTTGTATGTATCTATTGGTCCAAACCTTGGAACAGTATTGTTAAAAAGAAAACCACAGGCCCAAAATGGAGTCACTTGACCCAGGCTCACATCAACAAACTGGGGCTTAATAACTAAACTAATTGCAGTTTCAGCCTTCTCTAGGAATGTAATCTTAACTGGTCAGTATGGAATTATCTGGTCAGCACCAGTGAGGTAATCTGCCACATAGACCCTTTTTGTTCCCAAAAGGAAAAGAACCTCACCCAAAACAATCCTTTTGTTTGTTTGTTTACGACTTCCTTGTCCTACCTTTAAAAACCTTTCCCTTTCTGTAGCCCTTTGGAGCCCCTCTCTAGTCACTAGATGAGATGCTGCCTGACTTATGAATCATTTAATAAAACCAATTAGATCTTTAAAATTTACTCAGTTGAATTTTGTTATTTAAGATTATGGAATAAATCTAATCTCTCTTCAATATGACAGCCCTTTATATGTTTCCAGGCAACTTCTGTTCCTGATGACTTATTTTTCCTGCTTCAACATACTCCCTCTTTCCTTCAATGGCTATTTAAGAAGAGGCATGATCTCTATTCCTCTTAAAGTATGGTACCCATAACTGTACACAGTGCTCCTAGTCTAGTTAGGTCTTACCGGCATGGTTGGGATATCTCTTCCCTTATAGTTAATATACTAAAAACCTATTTTTAGCAGTCACATTTCATTGCTGAATTGATATTTAAATATTACCTAAAAATCCTTTGTCTTTTTATATCTATGCTATTTTGCCTTATTTCTACTTGGGTTTTTAGGCCCATATGTAACAATTTGCCTTTATCTCTCTTAAATTAATTTTTCTAACTTCATCCCTAGTTCCAGTCATTCAATATAATTTTGATTCCTAAATCTGGAATCTCCCAGCTTTTCATCCACAAATTTCACAAAGTTGCTCTTGGTAATTTTATCCACCAACTTTTCATTTTACTAAATAAAATGTTGAGTGATTCTGGGCCAAAGTCTGGAAAATGCCACAGGCTTCCTCCCATTAACTTGACAAAGCTCAATTAATCATCACTATTTAGGTACACCCATTCATCTAGTCACTAATGAACATAATTGAAATATTTTTAGTGTTTACATATTATTTATCATAAAGAATATGAAATCTACAAGTTTAATCAAAATAATTTCTATGTCCAGGTCAGTTTTTAAAGTATTGGCTTGTTTTTTCAATCTGAAATATGTATTTAGGGACTTCCCTGGTGGTGCAGTGGTTAAGAATCCACCTGCCAATGGAGGGGACACGGGTTCAAGCCCTGGTCCAGGAAGATCCCACATGCCACGGAGCAACTAAGCCCATGTGCCATGACTACTGAGCCTGTGCTCTAGAGCCCGCAAGCCACAACTACTGAGCCCGCGTGCCACTGAGGCAAGAGATCGATGGGCTCCAGGCTAGGCATTTACAACCGGCCTCCTGTTCACACCTCCTGGGGTGAGAAGAAGATGAGCTCCAGGCTGGACATTCATTACCAGCTCCCTGTTTACATTTCCTGAAGAAAGAGACAAACGGGCTCCAGACTACATATTTGTGACCAGACTCCTGTCTATATTTCGAGATCTGCACTTCGATATAAGAAACAACAACAGGAATAGGGTAGATAACCGGACATTGGACACTTTTATGGCAAGGACAGAGAGGGGGTAAGCGCTGTTAAAAGATCAAGAGGTCATACATTTCCCATCCTTAGGGCAAGGGAAACATTGCACATGTGCAGAAAGGTTCCTTGGTGGCCAAAAAGGAGGGGGCACCACCCCATAATATGTGATGCTAAGGCCGCCCCATACGCCTCTGAATTGCAATCCATCTTGGAAAAAAGTTGAGCACACATGTTGGGGAGGGTCCTAAGGTAGGTCAGGTGTGGGAAAAGAAACCAGATAATTAGTCAAAGGTAAACAAAGACCGGGAAGAACTGCCCTATATAAATGACTTAACCGCCTGTTTACTGCACGCCTCCTCATTAGGGAGGATGCCCACGCCCTTTCTCTCCGGGTGTGCATCTCTGCCTTGCTTCTATCTTAACTAAACAAACAGTTTCTTTGTGTGCTCTCCCACTTGTTGTTGTGCTACATCTCTAATAATAAACTTTGTACCTGTTTCTACAGCTTTGCCTCCGTGAGAAATGCATTTTTCACTGGGGGCAAAAGCCAGGGGGTGTGGTGGCTAGGACTCCTGGTTTTCATCCAGGCTATCCAGGTTCAGTTCCTGCGCAGGGGATTAATATGTTGCTTCATGCCACCATTTACTGCTGCCTCTCCAAGATCACCACAACTACTGAAGCCCGCACGCCTAGAGCCCGTGCTCCGCAACAAGAGAAGCCACCGCAATGAGAAGCCCACGCACTGCAACGAAGAGTAGCCCCCGCTCGCCGCAACTAGAGAAAGCCCGTGCACAGCAGTGAAGACCCAAGGCAGACAAAACTAAATAAATAAATGTGTATTTCAGTGTAAGCACACTTTTCTTTTTTTTTTTTGGCAAGGAGTACATTAAAATATTAAAAGAGACATGTCTCCTCTCCTTTCATAGAAACAATATGGTATTGCTCAGGCCCTGCTTATAAAATCTAGGTGCAAGACATTATGGCCACCAAAATCTCACAATTTAAGGATACCAATTGTATAAAGAATCCTCAAGTTTAATTTAATTTATCTAAAAAAAATTAAGAAAATTAAAGACTAAAGAGAAGACAATTTTAAAATATAAATAATACTCTTAGAGAGATTTGAGTGGATATATCTTTAAAACTAGAAGTTACTGTGAAACAGAAACAACTAGAAAATTTTTAAACTAGGATCCTCAAACTAATAATCCAGAAGCTGTTCATTCTTGAAAACTGTACCACTTCTTATTCAACTACTGACCTAGGTAGTTTGTTATGGTAGATAACCAGTCCAAAGTTCCAACTTCCATCACCTTTGGTTGATTCCTTTTTGCAGATATTCAGAAACCCTGAGGGAACTTATCAACAGAATAGCTGCAAGTACTTTTCATTTCCTGTTTGAAGTCTCTTCCCCTCACTAAGATCACTGAGCTCTCTCACCTTACCCTCCCTCCCTCATATTTGTTTCTGAGGCATTCTCCAAGTAGTTTACAACACTCAAAGTGTTGAAAAAAAGGATGCACTCACTAAGAAAGGCTCTAACTGGCAGGATGACCACCAGCCTTGTTTCCACCTCTGCCCCTTAGTAGAATGGCACAAAGTTTAAAAGGGTAAGGGGAATAAAAGGTTGAAA
This sequence comes from Balaenoptera acutorostrata, assembly GCF_949987535.1. NCBI lineage: Eukaryota > Metazoa > Chordata > Mammalia > Artiodactyla > Balaenopteridae > Balaenoptera > Balaenoptera acutorostrata. The sequence continues at coordinate 49,467,399 of NC_080080.1, read as the reverse complement.
AATTGTCTCTATTATTGGGGGGATAGTCTTATCACAAACAAAGGAGAGATATTTCACCCAGGCACCCTACAAAGGTTAAATGACTCAAAATTCTAAATGTCTTCTATTCCCAGAAGTGAGTTAACAGTTTAGAATTTTAGGCTCATTATGAGCCATGGAGCTGAATCTACCCTAAGGGAGGAAGGTGGAAACTAGTCCTGGGAGCCTGGCCCACTTATCTGTTAAACGCAAAAGGCTCAGAGCCTAAGGCCCATGAAAATATTTTAAATTTAATTTCTTTTAAAATTAGGAGGAAAAAAATGAATATAACAACAACTAATACGAGCAGTTGTAAATATACATTTTTAAATAGTTTTTATGTATGGAGAAGCCTATGAAAGTCCTAAAGCAGCTCTAATTGAGCAGCAGCTTTCTTGATGCTCTGAGGATAGATGGTGGTTTGGGAAGTTTTCTTGGGTTGAAAAGACTGGACCCTTGCAAACACAGCACTCCAAAGGAACCAGGATGGGGGTTTGGGGCAGGAGAGTGGATAGCAATTGATAGTTGGGCTTGTCCAGGTGAGGCAGGACCAGTACCCAATATCACCAGCATATAGCAGAAAGAGCAAGTGGAAAGACAGTGAGTACCACAGGTTAAAGGTATGGTCTTTGGAGCATGAGCATTCTCCCTATTCTGCCTGCCAGGTTGGGCATAAATTTTAGGATCCTGAAGAAAGAGTAAGATTCAGAATTCCCACCAACCCTATCAGTATGGAGGTTCCTTAAAAAACTAAAAATAGAACTACCAAATGACTCAGCAATCCCACTACTGGGCATATACCCTGAGAAAACCATAATTCAAAAAGAGTCATGTACCAAAATGTTCATTGCAGCTCTATGTACAATAGCCAGGACATGGAAGCAACCTAAGTGTCCATCATCAGATGAATGGATAATGGAGATGTGGCACATATATACAATGGAATATTACTCAGCCATAAAAAGAAACGAAATGGAGTTATTTGTAGTGAGGTGGATGGAGTTAGAGTCTGTCATACAGAGTGAAGTAAGTCAGAAAGAGAAAAACAAATCCTGTATGCTAACACATATATATGGAATCTAAAGAAAAAAAAAAAAAAAAAAAAAGGGCTTCCCTGGTTTTGCAGTGGTTGAGAATCCGCCTGCCAATGCAGGGGACACGGGTTCTAGCCCTGGTCTGGGAATGTCCCACATGCCGCAGAGCAACTAGGCCCGTGAGCCACAACTACTGAGCCTGCGCATCTGGAGCCTATGCTCCGCAACAAGAGAGGCCGCGATAGTGAGAGGCCCACGCTCCGTGATGAGTGGCCCCCGCTTGCCACAACTAGAGAAAACCCTCACACAGAAACGAAGACACAACACAGGCAAAAATTAATTAATTAATTTTAAAAAAATAAATAAAGGTCATGAAGAACCTAGTGGTAAGACGGGAATAAAGACACAGACCTACTAGAGAATGGACTTGAGGATATGGGGAGGGGGAAGGGTAAGCTGTGACAAAGTGAAAGAATGGCATGGACGTATATACACTACCAACGTAAAATAGATAGCTAGTGGGAAGCAGCCGCATAGCACAGAGAGATCAGCTTGGTGCTTTGTGACCACCTAGAGCGGTAGTATAGGGATGGTGGGAGGGAGGGAGATGCAAGAGGGAAGAGATATTGGAACATATGTATATGTATAACTGATTCACTTTGTTATAAAGCAGAAACTAACACACCATTGTAAACCAATTATACTCCAATAAAGATGTTGAAAAAAAAAAAGACAATTACAGATTACAAAGAGAGCTAAAAATTAAATGAACAAGGTCTCGTGAGAAAGAATTTGTGTGTGAGGTGGAAAAAATTAATTTGCTTGAGGTGGTAGGAAACACATCTCTTAGCAAGTGGCACTTCACATTGCAATACTATGGAGGGGAATAAGCCAGCCATGCTGATGAGTGGAGGAAGAGCTTTCCAGGCAAAAAGAAGAGCTGGGGGCAATATGGAGAAGGGTGGTATGAGATAGTCGGAGGATAAATACAGTCCAGAACCTGAAGTGCATTTAGGAGTTTAATTTTATTCTAAACATGATGGAAAACGGCTGAAGAGTTTTAAGGAGAAATTTATGCCCACTGATGGCTCGGTGAAGAGTGGATTGTGGAGGAGGGGAGAGGCAAAAATGAGACTCCCCTCAGAAGGCCTGGATTAGAGTGGGACAGTTTAGACAGAGAGATGAATAGATTCAATATGCATTTTAGAGTTAGAACCAATACAATTTAGTGATGGATTATATATGAGGGAAGGGAAGAATTAAGGATTACTACTAGGTTTTGAACCTGAGTAGTTTAGTAGATAGGAAAGAGAATAGGAAGAAATTTTTTTTGATTTGATTTGGTTTTGGTTAATGCTTGGTTTGTGGGAATGGAATAAAGAGATCTGTTTCGGATATAATAAATTTGAGAAGACTTTGGGCATCCACTTGGAGATATCAAGTAGGCAGTTGTCTGGAAATCATGAAAGAGCACCAGACCAGAGATTTAAATGTGAGAGAGATGATTAGCAGAGAGATGATCTTTTCAACTGGAATGGTTAAGAATAACATAGCAGCTAATTTTTTTTGAATGCTTACTCTGTACAAAGCTTATGTTATCAAATGTTTTAGCAAATGTCATTAATTCGGAAAACACCAGGAAGGTAGTACTACGATTATCCCTACAATATAGATGAGGAAACTGAGATTAGGAGAGATTATGGAGGTATAAGTGATTTTCCCTAGGTCACCCAGATATTAATTTGCAGATTCTAGGAAGAATTCTGCTGAATCAAACAGCAGAACCACCTGACCTCCTTAATCAGCTCTTGAACCCTTTCTATTACTAAATAGATTCTTCCTCTTTCATTTGCAAAATCCTTGATGACACATTTGAGCAGCTGCTATAAAGAAACCCAACACTGTATTATTTTACACTAAAATAAATGTCATCCAAACCAAAAGGGGGAATACCAACTATGAGCAAGACTCACAGATAAATCAGTCATTGGTGGTATCAGAATTAATCCATCTTTATTGGGCCCCTTGTGTAGAAATTTATGTGTTGGGACTATGCAGCCTAGAAAGAATTACAATGTGGACCTGAGTTCTCAAGTTACCTATATTATAGTTGTAGAGGAAAATTCACACAGGACAGTAAAAAACGATGATAGATAGATAGATAGATAGATAGATGATAGATAGATAGATAGATAGATAGATAGATAGATAGATAGATAGATAAATGTAGGGATATATATGCCAAAGGGTGGCAGACACATTGAGTCATTAAACAAAATTTACTGAAATCCTCTGTGTGCCAGTCACTGTTCAAGGACTTAGCATATAGGTATATCAGGAAACAAGACAGACACATGCACAAGTCTCTTTAGTCTTTTTAATCTCTGACAGCCCACTCACCCTTCCCAGATATTTTACATGCATATCACACGCTGTGTGATCTCAATTTCAGAGTGGTCTTCAGAGACAAAGAGCCCAGCTGGCAAAGTACATTCAGAAAGAAAGACCCAGACTGTACCTTTTAAAACCAAAATTATTATTTTTGCATTATTCCCCAGCTTTCGACTAGAATGCTCTTCTTTATTATTATTATTGCTTCATGAATTTTGCCAAATGGTGGACTTAAACAAAAAGATATGTTGAAGACCTAACCCCTGGAATCTATGCAAGTGACCTTTTTTGGAAAAAAGATCTTTGAAGGTGTCATTAAACTAAGAAAGTTGAGATGAGGCCATCCTAGATTGACTCGATGGGCCCTAAATCCAATGACAAGGTGTCCTTATAAAAGATAAGAGAAGACACAGATGGAAGAGGATAAGGCTATGTGAAGACAGAAGCAGAAACTGGAGTGATGTACCCATAAGCCAAGGATGCCACAAGCCACCAAAACCTGGGAGAAGCAAAGAACGATTCTCCCCGATAGCCTTTGGAGGAAATGTGGTCTTGTGGACAACATAATTTTGGACTTCTGGGCTCCAGACCTATGAAAGAATAAACTTCTGTTTTGTTCCTAAACCACCAAGTTTTTGGCAATGCGTTAGTGGCAGCCCTAAGGCCCTAATACACTCCATTTTAAAAAATAGACTTTATATTTTTACTATAGTTTATGATTTCTAGAAAATATGAGAAAATAGTACATAGAATCCCAAATACCCTGTACTCAGTTTTCCCTATTATTAACATCTTATATTAGTATGATACATTTGTTACAATTAATGAACCAACATATATATATTATTATGTACTAAAGTCTACAGTTGATTCGGATTCCTTTAGTTTTTACCTAATGTCCTTTTTCTGCTCCATGATCTCATCCAGAATAACACATTACACTTAGTCCTGTCTCCTTAGTCTTTTGCGCATTTTTTGATCCAGTAATTCAACATCCAAGAATCACTCTAAGGTAATAATCATAGGTGTGTGTGAAGATTAAGCCACAATGATGTTCACTGAGGCATTGTCTAAAAATTATTGAGGAGTCAAAGACCTTTTGCTTATATGGCGTTATATCTATCCATAGTATTTGCTATAGTGGAAATTAAAACTGAGGGAAAAAATCATTTTAAAATAACAATAATATGCCCATGACTTCTTGATGAAAAATAATTATATTTTCCAAAATGAAAAATAATTGATGAGAAGAGTGACATTGTTTTATATTTTTGCAAATGTTTTAATATTTAAAGAAGATAAATAGAAGAGTGTTGGGTTCCCATATATGTATTCAATCAGTTGCAAAATCACATATCATGTAGCTTCTGGAAATCTCCTCTGTGAGAGTAAGAAATGCAATAACATCTTAGAATTATAATGAAAATATGTCTGACCCCCTGAAAGGGTCACAGGGAGTCTCATTGTCATACTTTGAGAAATGCTGGCCTAAAACAACAAAAACTGTGAAACATAAAAATATCAAATAATATAGGATATCATTAAATGATCCTCCAATGCTACTAGGTAAGAACTCACACAATTCTTTACTGAATGGAAACCACAATTTTTTTTTTTTTTGTCTTCTTACTCTCTTATTATGCTAACAGAGGCACTTCCTCCTTCTAAGAATAATTTTTTTTGTTTCTCCATTTCTCCTCCAGCTTGTTGGAGTGCTTTTTTTCCTCTCACTCCACTCCAACCACTCACCTCTTCAGGCTCCTTCCAGTAATACTTAAACCGGCTCAGGACTTTCTCATATATTTTTAATCTACCTCTCTCTTTCTCCTTCCTCTTTCCATTACAGCCAGATTTCTATAGCAATTCTCATTTTTCCACCTCCCTAGCCATTCTCTATTCACTCCTCAGCCCAGTTAATCTGGTTTCTGTCTGAACCACTCCCCTGAAATTTCTCTTGCCAAAAATCACTAACACATCCTCTGAGTTTCTAAGCCCAGGGGAAGTTTTTCAGTCCTTCTCCTATTTGCTGTGGCTGACCATTCTCTCCTTTATGAATGGTTCTCTTCCCTTTTGTGACACCACACGTCCCTAGTTTTTCTGCTACATTTGGTCCTCTCCTTGTCAAGTTCTTACTCAATTCAGTCTGGGCCTTGTTATCTTCTTATTCTATACCCTTTCTCTGTTCTACCTCATCCCCCTCTATGGTCTTAATTGTCATCTAGACATCAATGACTCCCAAAGTCAGCCCTTTCTCCTAAACTCCAGATTTGCTTCATACTAGGCCCGCCCACTTGAATGTTCCTCAGAAAACTCCACATTCCAAAACTGACCTTTTCATTCCTCACTGCAACACATACCCCAAGCTTGCTTTCCTTCTTATGTTTCATATCTCAGCAAATAATACCATCTATCAAGTTAAGCTTTATTCTTCTCTCCCTTGCCTTCTCCTCCCTCTACTCTTGAACTCCCCATCATTCATATCCGACTAATCATGTCTTGTCAACTTTATTTCCAAAGATATATTTTCAATCTGACAACTTTTTCCATCCCCGTTTCATTATCATACTTCAGATCAACTGCATCTCTTTATATACTCATTTGATATTTAAAAAGTAAACCCATCCAAGTCACCCTCTGACTTAAAACACACAATGACTTTTTATTATGCTTAGAAAAAAAATCTACAACGTCTGAGTCTGCTGATCTCTCTGCTCTCATCTAACACAGCCTTCTTGCTGGCTCTACTGGGGTTCACTGGCATCCTTTCTCTTTCTTTCACAAATAGTGCTTTTCTTGACAGGACTCTTCTGGCATCTTCTCACTCTTTCAATCTTAGCTCATCTCTCATCTCCTCAGAAAGGCCTTCCCTAAGCACCTTATATAAAGTAGGGTTCCCAGTTAGGCTCTCTTACATCACCGCATGTATTCCTTTTGAACCATTTCTCAAACTGTAAACATTTGGTTTAACTATTTATTATCTTTTTGCTTTGCCTTCACTAAATAGATTTCATAAGCTTAGGTGGGAACCATGTCTGACTTATAAGTATTTTAGGGCCTACCATCTCCTAGTAGTTTGAAAAAATATTTGTTGAATATTGAATACATGAATGATTGCTTCTACAATGAACAGATATTTTCTTTGTAATAGAAAACTATGGTGTTTAAGAAGAAAGATTTCTAACACTATTTAAGCTGACCATGAGTAAATAGCATAGTATTATTAAAAAGATAAACTTGCACAGGACATGAAATTAAAAGCATATTGTATGTTCAATCCGAAAATAATATTACTCATCAGACTGATCTCGGGTGCCTTGGCCTGCAGTGGCTTAAAGCAGGGTTTTGGTTCCCAGCCAGAGATTGAGGTCGGACCCTGGCAATGAGAGCTCCAAATCCTAGCCACTAGACCAGTGGTCAGTGACAAGGCCCTGGCCCTTTGGCTTTGCAGAAAAGAATTCCCACAAGGATAAATGTAGTGAAACAAGTAAAGTGTTTATTAGGAGTAAAAAGAGTACAGTACAGTATGTGTGGATAGACACATGGGCAGACTCAGAGAGAGAGTCGCACCCTCGTGGTAGTTTAAATCACTTATATGGGGCATTTCTTCCGGGTTTCCTTTGGCCAATCATTTTGATTTGCCTGGTTCTGAGTCTGTATTTGGTACATCTCAGGACCCTCCTGTTACAGGGAAGAGCCAAATCTGACTATATATTGGATCTGTTTCTTTTACTTTAACCTTTGCTTTCTGTTGCTTTTGTTCACTAAAAGGATACTGTCTATACATAATGGCCTGCCTCGGGGAACCCTGCCCCTCTGCCTGAACGTTAAACCAAAGTGGCTTTCTTCAGGGAAACATCCGGACTCTTTCCACCTGTAGATGGCTGCAAGAAAGAAGAAATTAACACATCCCATCCCCGAGGTTGGCCATTCCAGGTGATATTTGCAAAACTTACGGCCTTTTTAGTTTACTTCCTCATCTCCTCCCCTTCTCTGTGCTATAAAAGAAACTGGCATCCAAACCCCGATAAGGTGGTTACTTTGAGACATTAGTCTGCCATCTTCTCGGTCTTTCCGAATAAAGTCGTATTCCTTGCCTCAACACCTCATCTCTGATTTACTGGCCTGTCGTGTGGTGAGCAGAGCGAGCTTGAACTCGGTAACACTCCCGTGAGTGCCCACATCTCTTAGCCAAGATGGGTTCCAGCTAAGAAAGAGGTCTATGGGTAGCTTGACATCACTCCCCTTTTGACCTCCAAGGAGCTTTTAGTTGGGAAGGTCTCCTTGACTTAGAGAATGAGGAATATGTGGTCTCTCATCTCTTATCTGGGCAGGTCTCAGCCTCTCCTATCTTCATCTTGGAGTATCAGTCCATAAGGAACAGACTCCAGCTGCTCACCCAGGGGCCCATCTATCACCTGCCTCAGTACAAATTAAAATGTTCATGTATTCAGGTATCATCAGTTTTCTGGACAATTTTACAAATTCTTTAGTCCATTATCAAAAGAGATAAATATGCATTGTCTATACCAGCACAGCATGGTGAAAATGTGCAGATGTTGGAAAATTCAGATTAAATTTACTGTGCTGAAAAATCAAGCCAAATAACACAAGATTTGATGTGAAGTGAGGGTATTAGTATTATTTATCGAGGTATTTATTCAGTTATTTATTACTAGGTCCTGTAGTATCAATGGTAATGAGGAGTGGTGTAATATCTGTCCTTAGGGTGCTTACTTTACAGTGGGGTAAAAAGACAACAAACAAAATAAATATATTAATTACTTACAGATTGTTATAAGAGCTTTAATGACCAAGAGGAAGTAGTAATAGTGAGTTAGCAGGGGAGACTTACCTTAAATAGAGTAATTAATAAAGAGTTGTCATCAAAATTGAATCCTAAATGAGAAGCAGGAACCAGCCTTGCTAGGATATGACCATTTAGTCTAAGAGAACAAGAAATGAAAAATCTCTGAGATGGAAAGAGCATGGCTTTTTCTGAGCAATGGGAAGGAGGTCTGTGTGACTGAAACAGTATACAAGATGCGGTAGTGGGGAACAAAATCATACAGGGCTTTACAAGTGTCAAGGAGGTAGAAATTTCCCCCTCTGCCCCTCCTGAGTTCTTGTGGCAGGACGAATAATAAAATTGACACAAGAAAGAATAAGAAAAGAAAAAGAAACAAATTTTAATCAAGTGCACAGAGGTCTCATAGAAATGGGACAAAAGAAGTGGCCAAAGCAGGCAGCATTTATATGTTTTAGAAAAAGAAACAATGAATTTATGAGGACAAAGAAACTTAGGCTTTAAGTGCTTAATTAGTAAGGAACAGCAAAGTTTGTGCTTGGGTAGCAAATTAGTAAAGAAGTAAAAAGATTTGTTTATACAGGCTTCTCTGCCCTGAATTCCTTGATCTCTGGTGATAAGGGATTCCATCTCCAGATGCAGGGAGAAAACTGTTCACATGAGAGATTTATTTCCTGCTTTCAGGGAGACAGAGAAGAGGGTCAAAGTGCTCCTCCTGCATCAGCCGTTTTCTAAATAACTTTAATTCAAAATAGCCAACAGGCCATTGAGACATATTTTGGGGTGGCCTACTCTGGGCCCCAGTATAGGCCATGGGAAGGAGTGTGTGCATATAATCTCAAATGCAAAGGGAACTTTATGGAGAGTTTTTAGAAGAGTAGTCATGTAATGATTTGAATTTTTAAAAATCACACAGGCTACTACATGCAGGTACAGATTTTTAAGGAATTAAGAATGAAGGAAGGGAGACTAGTTAGAAGGCTATTACAGTACAATAGTTCAGGTTGGGGGCTGTGTGACTTGGACAAAGGTCTTGGCAGTGAACATGGAGAGAAGTGGCAGAGTCAAGATATATTTTGGAGATAGAACAGTTGCCAAGAACTGTTTTTGCCATCTTCTTGTACCATCTTATGAATAGCATATTTCCGCCCCCCCCCCCCTTCAACCCACAGGTGTGATTCCAGTACAAAATGGCTGGTCATTTTTCTATATGCTGTGGTAAACATGTCTCACCAAGAAGAAAAAGTCCAAATGAAACAGAACTTTACTGTACTGAATGGCATCTGTCTCATAGTGGAGCATACGGCTGGCTCAGGCATATTTGTATTCCCACAAGAGGGTTCTTACGTATAGTGCCTCCGCTGGGCTTTCTCTGATTATTTGGGTCATTGTTGGACTTTTTTTTTTTTTTTTTTTTTACTGTTTGGGGCTTTATGTTATGCATAGTTGGGATCATCCAAACAAAAGTCAGGGCAAGCTATGCATATATCTTGGAAACATTTCACGGAGTTACTCTCCTCATCTGACTTTGGTAATCTTTCCTTTGGTAACCTTTCTTTTGGTAATCTTTCGTTGTGGTGCGTGGGCTCTTCATTGTGGCACGGGGGCTTCTCTCTAGTTGCGGCACGCGGGCTTATTTGCCCAGCGGCACGTGAGATCTTAATTCCCTGACCAGGGATCAAACGCACGTCACTTGCATTGGAAGGCAGATGCTTAACCATTGGACAACCAGGGAAGTCCCTAATGTTTCAAATTTAGCCGAGGGCCAGTCTATTTGTGGAAAGTGGCCATTTGTTTTTCTGATAATATTAAATTTTTTAACTTAAGGTTTTTTATCTCCCTGAAATTTGCATTCATTTATTTCATATCAATTTTACATATAAATTCTATCAAAAATAACTGGTAACTTCAGGTTCATCACCTACTGACAGTTTATAGTTAAACTATAAATATATAATTATAGTTGACTCTGTTCTGTTCCATTCAGTTATGAATCTTCTATGTGTTAAAAACTGTGGGGACATAGAAATGAAGTCTTGCTCAATTAGCTTATATTCTACTGAGAGTATAAAATACATATAAAAGCATAATCAAAAATGATATTCCATCAGAAAAGTATAAACAAGTGCTATAATATTTCAAAGATGAGAGAGCTCACATTTGAATTAGGGATCAGAAAAAGTTTCTTACAGAAGGTGACTATCAAGACATACTTTGCAAGTTTGGATTTTGACAAACAGAAATATAAGGGCATATACAATAGAGCATTTCATGTGCAGAAAACATCATCAGCAAAAGTACGAGGATAGGAAAATGAGAGATGTATTCCATGTGAATGGTGTGCTTGGAGTTGTGCAACAGGGTAGACTTAATTTTTTCCACATAAGTAGAAGAGAAGACTGGTAGATCCAGATCAGACATTGGGACCTAACTCTATACATACTTTAGGATCATTTTCAGAACTCAACAAGTCTCTCGAATCATAGGGTAAGGAAGGGTAGAAAAAATAAAAATAGTATATAAACTACTATGTAACATCTATTTCTTTATCAGTAGAAAGTAGCTTCATTTTCTTAAGTACAAGATTTTTGTTTTTTAAACAATGGACTTTTATCTTATTGAGAGTTCTTCCTGAACACCGATTCTTGCAAGAACTTCTTCCTGTGAGGCAATTAGGATAATGCTGTATTTCAGTCACTATATTCATTTTCTCTACAGACACCTTAATATTTGTTACTGCATGACTGTGAAGTGGGGCCCCAGGGTGCAGGATATCTCCACGTATGCAAAGGTCTTGAGCCTCATCTTAATTATATTTGTGGGTGGCTATTTCATTGTTAAAGGTAAAATCAGAAGCTAGGCATATGTAAGTAAATAAACAACCACTAAATACCCACGGAGTAGTTAAATGGATATTAACTACTATATTATGTGAATATTAACCAGCTATATAATTCTTAGAGACTAAGCTAGAATGTTCTGTAGGCTTTAAGTTAACTAATATCACAGTTCAAAGAAAATATTATGGAGTCTCACTATGAAATGTACTGACCACAACAAAGTAAATTCATCTAACTGTTCAGTGTTCAGTAGCTTTTCCAGCATAATTTTCTCATTTAATCATCAAAATCTGCCTGTTACCTAATGGCCATTTTAGGAAATCTAAATATAGTTTATTCATAAAATACATCGTTAACAGGTATTTTTTTTAATTATTCTGACTGTAAGGTCTGAATTTGGGATAGGCAAAATGAAGAATATCTACTTAAGTAGACAAGTTATATCATAAATATTTTAAAGATAAATATTTACAGGCAACATTGTCAAAATACACAATTAACAATGATTATTAGAAACAAATTTTCTTTCAAAAGTAAAAAGGAATCTGTTAAAACATGATTTGAGAGAATGTCAAAAAGCACCAACAGTTGTCTGTGACCAAAAAGAATTTCTACAATTTGGGGCATAAAATAGCTTAGTCATTTTACAGAAAAATAAAACAAAGCAAAACAAAACAAAAAAAAACCCCAAGATCTAAAAATACTCCTTTACTCTTTATGTACCTGTATGTAATGATTTGCAGTAAAAGATTTAACAATATACTTTTATATATTTAGACATATACAGGTATATAAATACATAAATAATTTATACATATAAAGCCTTAAAATAGTAACTGAAAAATATATTAAATAAAACAATGCATATATATGTTTTCAATGTATATAAATATATTTTCCTAAATGGCAATTATGATATATATGTATATATATCATAATAAAGTTACCATTTTGAAACACTATAATAATTTTCTTAATAAACAAACATAAATATCTGCTAAAAAATAAACAACCTGTGGAATAAGTAAGGCAAGTATTGTTAACACATTACAGACCAGGAAATGAGAACTGGGAAGATGAAGTGATTTTCTCAAGGTTACCCAGGAAAGACACTCATTAAACCTTTCATTTGACAAATGCTGACTCCAGCCTTGGCACAACGCTAAGCATTAGCTATACAAAGACCAAGAGGACATGCGCCTGTCCTTGAGAAGCTGCCTCACCATCTTGAATGCAAGTCTTCAAAATCTTAGATATGTATGAAAAAATCACCATAGTAACAGACTATGGAAAAGGCAATATAATATCAAGTTAGGAACCCTAGGTTCTAATTTGACTCTAGTAGTTGAGAGCCACTTGAGAAAATTACTGAAACTATGTCAAGTTTCAGTTTTCTCAGCCATTAAATGAGAGTGATCCTGAGGTGGAATTTTTAAGGATCTACCAATATCAAAAATTCAATGAAAGAGCATTTCAGAATTGGGATTTATAGGTCTAAAGTCAATATTAATACCACTGTGTAATGAATATACCTTTTCTTATGAGCTTGCTACTTTTGTAAGATATCCACTTTTTAAAAACATTCCGATTGTAGTAGCTGTTTTATTTATTATTAATGTACTTTTAAGTCATGAAAATGAGTGCCACCCAAAACTCGGATACCCCCAAATTAAACCAAAACCTTCACAAAATTATTTTTTCAACAAACATGTATTTAACTCTTAGAGGAGAAAAAAAAAATTTTAAGAAGCATTCTTGCCCTTAAGGAGAAATCAGATTAGGGATAAAAGGAAAAAACCAAAACATAAACAAGTGTCCATAATGTACAGGTCTACTAAAAACAGTCAGGCCTTAAGTGGGGTGAAAAATCTTCACTAAACACGATATGGAAATTAGAAAAAAACTGACACAAGTTGAACTGAGAGTATGGCCAGGAGAAGGCCAGTTGGCTATTTCCCAAATGGCCTGACATGGTGTTCTTATATTACCATATCGAATTTCAGGTTCTAGCGTTCAGTTTTATAAAATCATACATGGATCTTGGCATTAAGCTGAGAGTGGATCCATCCATCAGATGGGTACACACAGATTCTAAGACTGTTAAATGAAATGAGAATGCATTACCAATTTATTCATTAAGGATGAGAAATAGAAATGTCGCTGGGCTTCCATGATTTTTGAGTAATATATTCTTTTCCAATAGTCAGATCTGTGCTGAAACATGAATTATAAGCAAATGAACACAGAATAAAGTGTTTCTGATCCAACAGAGAAAACATAATCAAGGCTTTAGACTTGAGTACTGTCTCATCCAAGAAATACCGGAGTGGAGACTGCAACGGTTGTTTCTCTGACGCTCTGTCACCATTCTAATTGGTTTATTCTTTAGATATGTTAATACCTCCCAGCAAACTTGCTCTTTTTCAAATTATGATATATCTAAAATGGTCAGAATATAATAAAGACTCCATGTACTACACATACTAGGCACCATATTTGTTTCAGACATTTTTAAATAAATAAAATACTATAAATAGAACTAAATCCCCATCTCTTTATCTCCCTCCCATCACCTCCACCTTTTTCTTCCCAGAGTAAAACACTACCCTGAGGCAAATATTAATTGTCCTGTGCATTTAAAAAAAAATCTTATTTCATATGAGTATATCCATAGAAGTATCATTTCATAATATATACATTTGCAATTAGAGGCTTTCTCTCAACATACATTTTTTGAGATATAACCATGCTGATTTTGTAGAAAAGCAAAATTTCCTACCCCATAGTGGATTATTTTAGGCTGATTTTTTTTAAAGAAACAGAAGACTTGGGGAGTCTTTTTTTTTTTTACCTCCCCCATTAGCTGCCTGAAGTTCTAGGTAGAGATTCTGTTCCCAGAACAGAACTAGATTTGGTGGGAGAGAGTAGGCAAGGCCTAGAGATCAGCATGTATTCTGTATCCCATTTTCTCTGCATGGCCCAGCAAATATTTATTTACCAAGGATTTACTTTTCCACCTCCATGTCAATTGCCTTCTTCTCCTTTGAAGTTCCAAACCACTACCCCCAAAATCCTCTTTTGTCTTTAGCTGAAGATAGTATTTAAGGTGAGGGCTTTGGCAATATGGGTGATTCACTCAGTTTTCCTGGGTCTCTCCCACATAAACGTGTTATTAAAATTTTGTTCGATTTTTCCTCCTAATCTGTCTCAGGTCAGTTTAATTCTTAGACCAGCCAAAAGAACTTACAAGGGTAGAGGAAAATTTCTTCCTCCTCAACAATTTCTATGGCACTACTTGGGCATAGCATACCATAGAAAAGCAAACTTTATTTGTTATTTATTTTATTTAATATATATTTTATTTATTTGTTTGTCTGCTTGCTTATTTATTATATGTTTGTAGGTCAGAAACCTGACACAGATCTCATGAAGTTAAAATCTAGCCAATGTATTCCTCTCTAGAGGCTCTAGGGAAGAATTCACTTACTTGCCCATTTAGCTTATTACCAGAATGCAGTTCCTAGAAGCTGTAGGACTGAAGTCCCCATTTTGTGCTGCTGTCAGCTAAGGGTTGTTCCCAGCTTCTAAGGTCTGCCTACCTCTTCAGTTCATGGTCCCCTTCTTCCATGTTCAAAGCCAGCAAGTACAAGTAGAATCCCTCTCACACATTCATTCTCTCCTGACTCTCCTCCAAATAATCCAAGGTAATATCTTTTTCTTAAACTCACCTGATGAGCAACCTTAATTCCTTTTTGCCATCTATGAGACATGTTCACAGGCATAACATTGGGTTCAGATTATGAGGGCAAAAATCTTGCCAGGCGCACCGTTAATGCCTCAGAATTTCTTCTTTCATCACCTAGCAAGGATATGGAATGTATTTTCTATGATGGGAAGCTTAATGACTTTTCTGTAGCTGTAAATATGCTAAGGAAAAGTGAATATGCTTGAGTTTTTCAAAAGAAGGACCACATCAGTTTATTTCAGGATGACAGTTTTTTAATGGATTATAGAGAAAGAGAGAGAAAAGATGTCTTGGAGAAACTGTTCTAAACTCTGAGGAGAATCACCATCTCTACCAACAAGAAAATCTTCTATTTGGATGCAATTCTTATAATCCTGGGTTCTTTTTTGAATGTTCAAACAGTAAAATGTCTTTTACATTTTTTTTAGGAATCTACCGTTGGCCATTTCTGTGTCTGTGCCTATCGTGACCATCATTTATTTGTTGACAAATGTGGCTTATTATGTCATTCTAGGTATGCCTTCTTTCCTAGCTAGTGATGCTGTTGCTGTGGTAAATTTGAAATGGTCCACTGCTCTTTGCCTTCATTGAGATATTTTTCATAAGGATAACTATGATCAGTTTGCACCTCTCTGTGCCAGATTCATTGCTAGAAAAAAATGAGGAAAATAATATGGGATCATTGTGAGAATTAAGTAAATTAATACATGAAAGTTTACAACAAAGTTTGTCATCGTAATCAAAGTTCATTCTCCACTATTGTTGCACTAACTACAGATCAGAAGGAAATACTAATTACTGTCATAATTATCAGTTAAAGACCACACAATGCAGACCAGGCAACATCAATAGGAGTGGTTCTCATTCCCTATGGCAAGTTAAGATGGAGCCACAAAAATAGGTATAGGATTTCCTGGTCTAACCTGCTCATAGCCAAGGTTAGGGACCAGACAGAAAATTTTCAGTTATGTTTATGTTACTATATCTGTAACATGAATGGTTTTCAAGGGGCCTGAGTTGACTGCTCCAATATGTGTCCCACAAGCTAAGATTGTGTCTACAACAAATTCATCTGAGAAGTTTGTCTAGTAAGACTTGTGCTGGGATTGATTGTGTCCACAATATCCTAATATATAATCTGATTTTACTCTTTTATTCTTTTTTAATCTTTCATTTCCACCTTTGGCAACACTCCAGATTAGATATCCCTAGGTCTGATTCCCAAACTGCCACACATTTATAGATATTCTAACTCCCTGTAAAAACAAGAAAAAAAGAAGGAAGAAAAATATTTTGAGGACTAATATTAGGCCTCAGTACAGTTGGCCTAATCAACCTTTACAAAGTTAGCATTAGGTATTTGAGGGGAACTGAATCTAGAGAAATGTTTGTAAACATGTATGATGAATATATTAATTATTTTTCTTTCAGGTTTTTATTAGCTAACTTAAGAGTTCATGGGTAATTCTCTACACAAACCATAGAGATCTTAATCACAGGACAAAGTTTGATATAATCTGTACAAATTGTCAGTTTCTTAGGTAACACTGAGTCCATTCCATTTTATTCCAAATCTCTGTACCTCAAGATTAGTGATAAAAGTCATTTTTTTTTCTTTTTCTCCCTGACCTCCACTTCCCTACCACAGACATTTGGTAATAAGGTCCTTGGCCATGTTCAGGGCTAATCTTTATTATAGTGTCCTTGTCTTGTTTCAGTGAACTGAACTCATCAGTCATTATGGCATCCAGGTTAGAAATCAAATCGTTGTGGTCTGTTGATATTTTCAAAGCTAAGGGAAGTTAATAGCTTCTTATATTCAGTGGCACTAATGAACAACAGCCAAACCTTTTTGATTACCTCTTGGTCTTGCTTTTATCATAAACCTAGTTCAGGGATTTCAAATGCTAAAATTGGGACTCTGTTTGGCCAAGTTTTTCTTTCACTAGTTATGCATGAATGTGGCTCTTTTGAAATGGACTCTAATAAGAGTCAATCTTTTCCAGGTTGTGGGAAAGCAGCTCAGTAATGTCACATACTGCACATAGTTTTTGGTCAGGATAACTGCAAATGAAAGTACAAATGTGGAAAAGTGCTATGCAAATGAATCCAAAGGGAAAGAAGCCAACTAATGAGCACAGCAAAACAGGCTGTGAAAAATCTATAGTAATACACACCCGCTTCCCCAAAGTACTTGAAATTCCCATCTGTCTATCTACTTCAGATCCCTGATTGGCCACCTTAGCTGGCCTACAGCTGACTAGAATAATGGTGGGCAATCAGAAAGCTGTTCTGCAAACTAATTGCAAAGAGAGAAGAGGAGATTAGAGTGTGGGTGTGCTTGGAAGAAGATTTTTGGTAAATGTTTCTAATTTGAGATGGTGAGTTGTAAGGATGGAGCAGTTCCCATGATCACTTGAGTTTAGTCTATTTTTATTGAAATGGTAATAACAAATTAGTTTTGCTAATCTTATCTCATTTACTATAGCACATGCTGTAAAACTGTTGCTGCTGATAACATCATTATTTTCTTTGAGTTGAGTAAACCAGCTCAAAGTGACCTACCAGATTTATCCAAGATCATAGTAAGTAGCAGAGCTCAGGACTCAAAGTCATGTCTTCTGACTCCAGCCCCCATGGCCTTTCCACCTCATCATGGTTCCTTTTGCTAGTGGTGAATGAGATCCACTTCTGTCCAGTGAAAGATAACTGGGCTCCAATTTTTCATTTTCTCATGGTTTTCTTGTTTAGTGGTTGCATTAAATCTCAGCTGGCAGCACTTGCTCCTGTGTGCCACCCTTCTCCTTACTCCTACTAATAAGTGACTGAACAAAATTGCAGGCACAGGGGATTTCCTGTCCTACTATCTTGTTCCTGTGTGGTCTTTGGTTTTTCTGGAGTAATCAGAAAAAAGAAGAAGAAGAAGAAGAAGTACCTCATTATGTGTTCCATCTAAAAATTTCTCTTTCTTTCTTGTCATGCATATTTACATTAGAAATACCAGTTTTTGTGTTTGCAGAGCATCTAGCCAATGACAGCTAGAACCTGTCATCCTTCACACCCATTTTTCAGGCTCTTTTATGTGGTCTTACAATAAGGGCATCTTCCCTGCAGTTTAGACATGATCACGGAATGATTCACACTGGTCCTTCTTCTTCTCTTCATCGTAATTAAATCTTATGTGTATCTTACAGAAACTGTCACTGGCAAGAATTCCTCTCGTTGAATTCATTTATTTGAGAATATTCACACATCTCCACCCAGTTTTAATATAAGCAGTGCAGGGGCCTATGTCCTGCTGAGTCCCAGAAGAGAGCAGCATCTTAAAGCTCCTTAATCTATGAAGGACCTAAGACTCTGGACCAGAGACTTACCAGAGACAAACAGGATGTGGATTCTGGACCAACACATGCTTTCCTCAAGTCCTCTGCACTCCCCTTCGATGAAACGGTCAGGTCGGCAGCAAGGTCACCTCTGATCTTCCTGTGTTCTTTTTAGGGTTTCAAGAGATTTGAGTTTGTAACCTTAATTATAGTATGGTCAAGCCAGCATTGTTTTTTCTCCAATAAATAACTATGATTGAAAATCTCATCCTCCCCTGCCTGCGCACTGATTACAGTAGCATTATCCTTTCTGGTTATACTTATTTTGCTGTTGTTGTTGTTGTTGCTTTAAGAATGCAAGAGTGAGGGAAAGGGAAGTGGGTATAGGGATGCTGATCTCTTGCCCAGGGGACCATTCAGCTAGTTCTCTTCTAACCAAAAAAGGGGACAGTTCAGACATTCATTTGGCTGAATTCCTACTTTCCTATTATGGCTGTCCATGTGTTCAAAAATAAAAATAAAAAGCACAAAGACTTATCTTTGTGTGAACATTCTAATTTTCATTTCAGTCTCTTTGGCCCTTCTTGCCCTTCCAAGTCTTAGGGATGGACCCTCTATCACAGTTAGGAAAACTCATCTCTTTGCATTTACATTTGAACATCATTACAAAAATCATTACCAATTAGGTAAAAGTTAGATATATTGCTCTTAGCAACTATTAAAAAGAGGTTATTTGTTTTTTCCAATATATAAAACTAAAGTTTCTATCCTATCCAGTTTTTTACATATGAAGATTTATTTCTATGAATCATTGCAAAGGTAAAAATATATTTTCTGACTGAAAAATATTTGTTTCTTGGAAACACTATGAATGGAGGATTTTAATATATTTTAGGCTGATGTAGTTTGCCTTTATGGAAAACATCAGTGATCACTGCTTTAAGAATCTCAAATTCATAATAGTTACCACTTATTGGGTACTTACTATGTGACAGACATAGCAGTAGAGGCCAGGATTTCAGAGATAGGTAAGATGCAATTCTTTCCTCAAAGAACTCATGTCTAATAATAAAAACAATTTTAATTTGGAGGTATTTAGGAGCCAACTATCAGTGCAAAATAAGAATTGTCTAGAGTGTAGCTATAATAGTGTGAAAGGGGTACAGAGTTGGCTTGGGGTGATCTAGGAAGATTCTTTAGAGAGACCACCTTCCCTAGATTCAGCTTCAAAGTTCGGTAAATGATGAAATACACTGACATTAAAAGGCAGTTTAGATAGAACAGAATATGTGCAGATCATTTGAAAAAGTCCCTGAAGATTAAGTGAGAAAAAGAAACAAGCATTGCTAAGCATTGTATAGAAGGAGAGACATCCAACAACTAACAATTACAAAAAGGCATGATCATATTATAACAATGTGAGCACAAAATCCAAAAGCTGCATAGAGGAGGGCACTTCACTCAGCTCTGCAGATTAGGAAGGCTTCCCAGAACAGTAATGCTCTAGATGAGTTTTAATGAATAAGAATCTTCCCTGTGGTCAGTGGAGTGGGGAAAAGAGACAGTTAACAAGGAGAGATTATATATGAGAAGATATTGGACTTAGAGTGAATAATTTGAACTTAGTTGTTCAGCATTTAGTATGTGCTAGACACTGGATGTCATCACGAGATGGGGTGAAGATTGACTTTGGACTAGACATACAGCAGCCAGATGGTCTTTTGAAAAAATAAAGCACATCATTTCACTCTCTTATTTAACAACCTCCAAAGTAAGGTTGATTTTGCAAACAAAATAAAATCCAAATTTCTTAGCACGACCCACAATGCCCAACCTGATCAGGCCTTGACGATTTCTACAAGCCGCTCTCCTGCCACATTTACTATACTCCAGTCCCTCTGGCCATCTTTCTATTTTACAGTACAAATATTTTGCTTACCCAGGAATTTGCATCTATTGCTCCCTAGACTGCTTATTCCTCAGCTTTTAGGTCTTAGCTCAAAAGCTTGGACAGATTTTTTACCTTAAGATAACAGCCCTCTTTCCCCAACCTACTGCCCAAGACCATCTCTGTCTTCCTGTTTTACTATATCATAGTATTTATTACAACCTAACAATGTCTATTTATCTGCTTTGTCCTATCTGTCTCCTTCAACAATACTGTAAGCCCTTTGGAAACAGAGACCTTATCTGTCTCTTAGATACTGCTCCATTCTCAGCATCTAGAAAACTTGGCATTATCTGTTGGATAAATGAATGAATAACCATCATGAGAGTGAGTAAGCTGAGGAGTATTCATGATCAGGAGAAATGAGATTTAAAGGGTTTTCCAGTAGGGTTTTCCAGAGTAGAAAACTTAAAGGCTGAGTTGATGAAGATATCCATGAGGAACTACATTATTAAATGTCCTTAAGAAAGGATCTTAACATAGTAAACATAACTGAATTCATTGTGAATGTATTCATTGTGAAATCCTAGAAAATTATACCAATTAATTTAAAATTTCATCTGTGTAACATTATAATGTATAATGTATAATATATTCTTTGTTTTGGTGGGGCAAGGTAGCTATGATGTATCTTCTGGTAGAAGGCATCTTTCAACTCATTAACTATTATTCCTTCAGGTTCAGTCAGAACCTGACTGGTTCTATGTCAGGTTCTCCATTATAGGATTAATGTACTTACTTAAGGAAAACACAGCCTGAAAGACCACAGCCAACCAGAATAAGTAAAATATACACTATTAGGAGGTGTCTCACTATGTTGTTCAAGGATTTTTCAACTAGTATATATTTATACATTACTTATATGATTTCTTGTGAAAATCATTTAAATAAAAGAAATAACTTATCAGAAGCAAAGACAACTTTAAAAAATCATTCTTTACTCAACACTTACATATCTAGGAATTTATCCTAAGGATAAAATTTAACAGAAAGGTAAAGATGTATGTGACAATATCACTATATCTTTATTGTAAGAGCAAAATCAAACAAAAGAAAATATTCATCAATTTGATGGAGAACTATATAGCTAATAAAAATGATATCCATATAAAAATGAGAGCCATATAAGAGAAATAATTTATGACAAAATATTTAAATGAAAATAACATAATACAATATAGCATTAATTATACAGTATGTTGGGTCAAAAATAGACTTTGGAATATGAAAATACTGTTTCAAATCACATTTAGTTGCTAATGAACCATATGACTTTGGGCGTGTCCTTTAGCCTTACTAAGGTTTTCTCATTTGTGAACTAGAAATACCAGTAGTGCCAATTCTATCTCATAGGAACAATTTTTTGTTTACTGAAATTCATTTGTTATAAAAATTTTATTGCAATTTCCGACTCATGTGAAAGTCAGCAACTCTCAAAAAATTGTCACCTTCTTTGCAACGCACTTTATATTTTAGATTTAACTTTTACATCTCATCATTGAAATAACCAACAGAACCTGCTACTGTGTTGTTAAGTGCTTTGCAGGACTTGATAACTATACATTCTTCCTGGTAAATGATACATAAAAATTAACTAAAAGACTAAGTAATAGAAGTCAAGTGCTTAGAGAAGCCACGGCTCTCATTTTGTTTTCTTTCACTGCATTCTTATTTGCTATCATAAGCCATTTTTCTTTTTAAAAAAACGTATAATGAAGTTTCATTCAGAAACTTAATTAAGAGAGGTAGAGTATGAAAGAAGGAAATAATAAATCATATAGAAGAGGAAAAGAAAGAAAATGAGTGAAAAAATATTTGTAGAGAGAACAGATGATATCGATCAATGACATGGAATAATAAATCTATGTATAATTTTCACAGATGGCTATGATTCTGGATGATGTGATATGTTATCTATGAGCAGCATTTAAAATACTCAGTAGTTTCATTTCAATTCAGTCATTCTAAATGTATAAAATTTAGAAATGCTAAGATAACATGGCTTGCTGTTTCTGGCTTTCAAATTTACACTGAAGGCTGCGATACAAAATATATTACCAAGCTTACTAGACTGCCCCTTGCTTTAGTGATAGAAGGCTGTGGATGATACCATGTTTGGCTACAAGCAGTAACTAGTTTATTTGTTCCTGCATCATTAGCAGCACTCAATGAATATTATAAATACCAACAGTCATTTTTATTTCACCTTTAAAAGTTTATTGGGAGATTGTCTTAAAGATGTTTTTGTTTATAATTGGTGTTACAAATTTGTAACATTGTAGTAATATATCTTAATCTATTTCAATCCAGATAATTGAGGGTGGGAGGTAATGTGTCCCTTAAATGTAAGGCACAGATAAAATAATTTTAGTTTCCCATTCTCTTGATGCTATTCATGACCAAATGAAGATTGGGCTAAAGATTTCAGTATTGAGGGGTTCTTATAGACAGTTAAGAGTCAAATCTTTATATGGCCCACTTTTCCTGGGTTTAGGGTCATCTTTAATGTCACAGTCAGCTCTGAATTTGTCACTACACAAGCGAAACTAAATCTATAATTCTTGACCCATTGTTTTTTATCACTAATATGACATGCAGCCTTGTAGTGGAGTACAACAGGGAGACTATATGGGAGCAGTTGTAAACATTTTACACTGGGAAAATAGAGCTAGTGGAATAAAGAGTAAGTGTCAGAGAAAACAGGGCAACTGGTAGCTCCTATATTTACATAATCTTTTTTTATCCTTTTATCTCTAGCTAAGTTTTCTTTCCTTTGGTTTATTATTTATGTACCCTCTTCCTGGTGATATTCCCTCTCTATACTTACACTGGGTCATTTGTAGAGACGTGGATGGACCTAGAGTCTGTCATACAGAGTGAAGTAAGTCAGAAAGAGAAAAACAAACATTGTATATTAATGCATATATGTGGAATCTAGAAAAATGGTACAGATGAACCTATTTACAGGGCAGGAATAGAGACATAGACGTAGAGAATGAACATGTGGACACGGAGAGGGGGGAACAGGATGAACTGGGAGATTGGGATTGACATATATACACTACCATGTGTAAAACAGATAGCTAGTGGGAATCTGGTGTATAGTGCAGGGAGCTCAGCTCAGCACTCTGTGGTGACCTAGATGGGTGGGATGGGGGAGTGGGAGGGAGGTCCAAGAGGGAGGGGACATAGGTATACATATAGATGATACACTTCGTTGTACAGCAGAAACTAACACAACATTGTAAAGCAACTATATCCCAATAAAACAAGCAAACAAACCAACAAAAAACTCCTTAATCGGGATTGGAATTTCCCTTTCTGGAACTTCTTGGAATATATTTACCAGTGAGTATATTTTACCAGGAAAAAAAAAAGACCTTCAAGTTTACAAAGACTATGGTAAGAAATCCAACTCAATTTTCTTCCCATTGCACTATTTGACTTACAATGCTAACCACATAATGGAGTAAATGCTTCTATGTGCTAAATGCAAGGACTTCCCTCTTTCACTTCCCTCTGAAACACATGCACACATACACATCTGAAAGCATAAATGCAATGTTTCCAGCACAAAATGGGCACTTAATGAATGTTACCTTCCCTTTCTTTTGTGTAGGACTGTGTGCTAGTTACCAAACATTACCTTAGGGAATTAATGGGTAAAGCAAAAGGCAGAGAGAGAGAGAAACATTTCACTGGTTAGAAATATGACATTTGGTGCCAGACCTGGTTTTGAATTCTGGCTTCATCATTTAGCAGCTCTCTGTCTTTTGGAAAATTACTTAAACTCTAATTCTCAGTTTCCTCACATCTATCAAGTAAAGATAATACCACTTAGGCCATAGGATGGCTTTTAAAACCAATGAGCTATTGTATACAAAGCACTTAACAGTGCCTAACACATAATACATAACTCAATTTAAAAAAATAAGGCATCCTTACTAATCATTAGAGAAATGCAAAACAAAATCACAATGAGCCAGTAGGATGGCCGCTATCATAAAAACAGAAAATAAGTATTGGAAAGGATGTAGAAAAATTGAACCCTTGTGCACTGCTGGTAGGAATGTAAAATTGTGCAGCCACTATGGAAAACAGTATGGAGTTTCCACAAAAAAACTAAAAATAGAATTGCCTTATGATACAGCAATTCCACTTCTGGGTATATATCCAAAAGAATTTATTTTTTTTATTTTTTTTATTTTTTTTTATTTTTTATTTTTGGCCAGGCAGCACAGCATGTGGGATCTTCACTCCCTGACCAGAGACATAACCCACGCCCCCACAGTGAAAGTGTGGTGTCTTAACCACTGGACCGCCTGGGAAGTCCCCCCAAAAAAAAGTTGAAGCAGAATCTCAAAAAGATATTTGCACACCCATTTTCATTCCAGCATTATTCACAATAGCCAAGAGGTGGAAGCAGCCAAATGTCCATTGATAGATGAATAATGAAATGTTATATACTTATGATGGAAAACTATTCAGCCTTAAGAAATAAGGAAATTCTATCACATGCTATTACATGGATAAACCCTAAGGACATAATGCTGAGTAGTCAAAGTGATGAAACAATTGCTAGGGGCTGGAGGGGGAGGGTAAAATGGGGAATTGTTCAATGGGAATAGGTTTCAGTTTTGGAAGAAGAAAAAGCTCGAGACATCTTTTACACAACAATGTGAATATAGTTAACACTACTGTACACTTAAAAATGGCTGAGGGTACATTTTATATTACATGTTTTTTACCAAATTAAAATAAAAGGGCATACTAAAAAAAGAGTGTCTGTAAGGATGTGGTCTCCAGTTCTTTTCCAACACCAGAACAGAGAAAGGGGAGGAGAAAGGATAGATGAGGGGAAAAAAAGACTTTCATCACTTAAAGTCTGTTTGTGGGGTTCCTTGAGGTTAGGGGGAAAGGAAAAGTTGTGTAACATAGAAAAAACTGATCAGAAACATCTTTTCCCCCTGGGCTTTGAGGATACTCAAAAGAGGAAACTAGAAATAACCATTATGGAATGTATTTGTATAATTTATTTGCCTCAAAATTGGAAATGACAAGGGTTGAGAGGATGGAAACAAAACTTTGGAAAAGCGGGAAGGAAGAAGAATTGTAGAAAAAGCCTATAGTTTGGAGTCCAGATGATGAGTTGAAATCCTCGTTCCACTACTTGCTTACCTTCCCTGGGAATGAATTTGTTCATCAGTAAAAATGGGAATGATCATACTTTTCTAACAGGATGTTAGGAGAGTTAACCCAAGATACTGTTTTTGAAACATTCTTTTTATCCCATGAAATACAATACACATTTTACCTGTGATTTTTACAGCTAAGCAAACTCTAGCTAATGACCACAACAGGGAAAAACAATAAATAAGTTCTACATGCCTATTCATAGAGTTAATCATTTGTTGTTTTGATATCTACTGTTAATCTTATTTATGAATGTCAATATTAATTCAATACAGGGAACTGTGGGATGATTCTTATAATCAAAATGAAAATATGACAACTTACTCCTGTGCATTTCAAGTGATAAATCGTATGTTCTTACTTAAAACAAGGAAATAGTTTAATGTTTTTTAGGGCAAATGATTGTCTTGAACTATGGCTCAGGAATGTGATTCTATTCATTTTTCTGCCTTTATCTAAAGATAACCTTAAATATTTACAGAAGGTGATAACCAGATTCTTTCTGCTTCCAAAGAGAAATGAGGAAATTTTACCATGTAAGATGGGAGATGGAATAACTTTTGTACAATAAGGTTACTATGATAATGGATTTTTTTCCCCAAAGGAAAATAATGGAATTTTTTCCTTGGAATTTTTAATAAAAGGTCTGCCATATCCTAAAGTATGATGGGGAAAACCTCCATTGGAATGCCTCTTGGAGTCATAGTTAACAATATTTAGAGTAAATATTTCCCCAAATTGTGTTTCATTGATGTGATTTCCCATGTTTTGTTTTTCTGTGTATGTTGTAGCTCCAACAAAAAAATACATTCAGTTACTGTGCTACTGTTACCTAAGGGATTTGGATGGTGCACAAGAAAAAAAGAGAAGAAAAATCTAAGTAGAACTCAATGGATATTTACAATCATGTGCCATTTTCTAAAATGGCTTGAACTTGCCTAGTTTATTTATGTTTCTTTTTTTTTATACTGTGATTACCCTTTCTCTGCTGGGGTTGGTTTATTTTACTGGTGGAATTTTTTTTAATATTTGACTAGATATTTTGGATCTATACCTTTTTTCTTTATTTTTACATGAAAATTCACTCAATATCTATAATTTGGGCAGGAAGATGTCCTATATCAAGGGCATATATTTATGATCTTAAAGAATTCATTAGCAAAAAGTTAATAAGTTGTATTACAATCGTAAAGTAAATAAGTAAATGAAACTACAGGTCTACCCTCAAGTAGTTATTGCTTTATTAGCTCACAGTAAACCAACCTCAGTTTCTTTTGCTAATGTTTTCTTAATACTAACAATAATGACATTGCCCATTGGTTTCCACTTCACTGATCTAGTCTTGATTTATAACAACTATGACCCTTTCCACTTGGGTTCTCTCTTTCAAGATATCCTGTTTCTGTGCAGAGAGTAGGAAGAGAAGAATTTGCATGTATATACAGGCAGAAAGAGAAAAATGAGGAAATAAAAGGCTTTCAGGAAAGTAGAAATTTCTATGAAAACCCCTAGGGCATTTTATAAAAACACCGATGTTTACCAATCTTTGTGAATCATCCAACTTGGAGTGTTAGCTGTCATTCAGGAAATCTTTTAAGACGAGGATCTTGAACATTTAGATAGAACTAGATGGCACATGCTTTATCATTTTTCCTTACTTCTCTGAGTAAACCAAGAGTATGTCATGGCTATTATTCTTCAATTAGGCTTTACATCCATGACATTATGATTTAGAGGAATGAGCACTGTAACTGGAGTCTGGATTCTATTCCTGACTTTGTACAGTAATGTGACCTTAAACACTTCCTTAATTAATAGGCTTTACTTAACTAACTGAAGTTGACTAAAATTTCTACTCTTAGAGACTAGGGAATATTACATTTAACAATAATAAGTCCAAACTTATCATCTAGAAGGAAAAGGAAAAAACCCGTCTGCTCTGGACTCTCATGTATCAGTTTGGGTTGCCTTTTTGAATCAGAAAGACACAGAAAGCTCCATGGTGAGGTGTGAAAACAAAGAAGACACAGCTGATTGAGGTTGAGCGTATCAATGAAAGGAGAAATGTCACGGCTTATCCCAGTGTTCTCATGCTTGCCTCTTTTCCCCAAGGCCAGAGTTGACTGAGAGAACTGGAAGTGACATGAGGACAGGTAGTTGAGAGATGGGAGAAGAACAATTGCTCAAAAGTGTCACCAAGAAACTATGAGAAAGACAATGCCCTGATATTTTCAATAAAGTTCTGGAGTGAGTATTATATCTGAGGTTGCCTAGGAAAAAGGAAGGTTAAATATGAAAGTCTGGAAAACATAAAATTATATCTTTATTTAAGCAACACATTCATATTGTGGGAAAGGTACAGATAACTACAAAATAAGCTCACTACAGATAAGCACTAAAATAAGTACTGTTATTTTGCTGCACATCATTTCAGGTTTTATATACATATATATGTGTGTGTATATATATATATATATACATATACCTCTTAAAAATCAGGCTTATTCAAAAGTGCCATTAATATTGAAGCTTAGTAGAAATTGCATTATATTGATGAAAGGTTCATTTGTTTTTCAAGATGTACACCAATGGCCTTTAAATTTGGTAACTTCTGTGTCACTCAAATGTGTACTTCTGCAGTTGTGAAAAGTATCAGTTTTACTATCTGTGGGTTGTGCTTGCTAGACAAGTCTTAAATTGCATATTTTTTAAATCAGTGTTATATAATTTCTTATAGATCATTGTGAAAGGGTCAAGAAATCAGGATAGCTGTTTCTCTAATTTCCATTTAAAATCTATTAACTTTAAGTTAATGGAACTATTAGGTTGTTACCAAGCAAAAATGCCTTTAAACAAGATTTTAAACTATTTGTATGTATATGTACATTTATATATTTACACATGTATTTAATGTATTTAATCCTGGTTATAGATAAAGTTTCTATGTATTTAATCCTGGTTAGAGATAAAGCTTCATAATGCTGTTTTATTCATCACATTAACCAGCAGTAAAACACAGACTTTTATCCATAGCAGGCAAAGAATTTCAGGATTTATACACAGATAGCCTACAAAGTTATGTAGTTTGAAAAATAGTGTTTCATTATGAAGAACTCTCAATTTCTTGCAAAGCTAATCTAATTAAAAGGATGTGTAAATGTTCTTGAAAAAAATGGGTTCCAAGTCTCAGCATAAGTATCCTCCTCTCTGTGAGACCTGACAGAAAAAGAAAAGGACTCACCACTAGATGCAGATTTTGTAAGACCTGAAGCTTATAAAATTGGGGAGGCCTCTCTTTACGAAAAAGAATTTAAAATCTTACTTCTGCAAATTTTACAAAAAACTTATTACGACCATGTGAACACATTCGTAGCCTATTCAAGGGTATGTGAATGGCCTTGAAGGTTATTTTATCAGTCGCAAGGTAATGAAAGCTAGAATTTTGAGGATTACCAATTTTTATGTTTTAGATAAATATTTACTGGTATCAAAGGATATTAACAATACCGTTAAGTGAAAGAAACAAGTTACAAATAGGATATATAATATGATACATTTTGGTACAGAATAGATGGAAGGATATACAAAGGATATTCTTGGGTGATGGGATTACAGGTGTTATTTCTTCCATTTGCTTGTCTGTATTTTCTAAATTAAATAAGTGATTATGGATAACTTTCATCATGAGAAAAAATTGTTATTTTTAATTATAAAAAAACACTCAATTACAATTAGAAAGATGTGCTCTAATTCTTTTTGAAGTATTGATTAGGGTTCCCTAAGTTATTTATACTATTTTCCCTCTTCCTGATGGAAAAATAACATCCTTTTTTTAAAGAACTGGTCAAGATTTGGAAAGAGGCTGAAACTACAACCACTGCCTTTCCAGACCTTCCCCCTATACACATACACACACACATCTGCTCCTATCTCCCATCCCTACACTCACTCTAAAAAGTTAACCAGAGTAGCTAAATGGCCCATGGAAAGTAAACAGTAAAATGTATTTCAAATGAAATTTTAAAAGAGTTAACAAAGATACAAACATTAGACCTTCCAGATCTGACCCCTTTATGTCAATAAGATGGACATACAAGACGTGGTAGGGAGATAATTGTCGACTGTTTGCACATATCCAGGTAGTTCTTGGCATTTCCAGTTAGATTCCCTAACTTTATTTACAAATGGCTATTATTATTCTGAATTGTATTCAGTAATTCAATGTAACAAAAATGTTTTAAGATAAAATTAGAAATATGTTTAAACAGATTTTAAACTTTTTTTGGAGGAATCTGTTTATTCTTTATTCATAGTAAATGCTTCAAGACAACAAACTATTGCTTCAGTTTGGGAAGAGTCAAAAACATAATGGAATTAGCTAAATTTCCTTATTTTTAAAAATCACTTCATTTTCTTCCACAAATTTGAGTTTTCCTTTGTACATCACATTATGATATAGAACATTCACTGAACAAATACCAATTTGAGTTAAAATGATATTAGGTTTTGATAATTGACCTACTTTTAGCTAAGTGATTTTCTTAATTCACATTTTCATCATTTTAATGAAAATGAGGTACAGTAATATTATGAGATGGTATTTTTGTAGATTCTATTAAGGTTTATATATTCTAGATTTTTCACATACACTGTCATATATTTTTCCCCAAATCATATATACTAGAAACATAAAAATATATTAATGTTTTTACTGCGAACAGCATACTGCAGTTTTAAAAAACAAATTTTATTATGTCTCTTGGCCTTTTTATTTTTTTAATTTAATTTTTATTTTATATTGGGGCATAGCTGATTTACAATGTTGTGTTAGTTTCAGGTATACAACAAAGTAAATCAGATATATATATATCCATTCTTTTTCAGATTGTTTTCCCATATAGATTATTAAAGAAAATTGAGTAGAGTTCCCTGTGCTATACAGTAAGTCCTTATTGGTTATCTATTTTATATATAGTAGAGTGTGTATGTTAATCCCAACTTCCTAATTTATCACTTTGTCCCATGTTCCCCCTTTGGTAACCATATGTTTGTTTTCAAAATCTGTGAGTCTGTTTCTGTTTTGTAAATAAGTTCATTTATATCATTTTAAAAATTAGATTCCACATATGAGTGATATCATATGATATTTGTCTTTCTCTGTCTGACTTATTTCAATTAAGATAATAATCTCTAGGCCCATCCATGTGGCTGCAAATGACATTATTTTGTTCTTTTATATAGTTGAGTAATATTCCATTGTATATATGTACCACATCTTCTTTATTCATTCCTCTGTCAATGGACATTTAGGTTGCTTCCATGTCTTGGCTATTGTAAATAGTGCTGTAATGAATATTGTGGTACATGTATCTTTTTGAATTATGGTTTTCTCTGGATATATGCCCAGGTGTGGGATTGATGGATCATATGATAGCTCTATTTTTAGTTTTTTAAGGAATCTTCATACTGTTCTCCATATTTGTTGTACCAATTTACATTCCCACCAACAGTATAGGAGGTTTCTCTTTTCTCCACACCCTCTCCAAGGTTGTTTGTAGACTTTTTGATGATAGCCATTATGACCTGTTTGAGGTGATACCTCATCGTAATTTTGATTTGCATTTCTCTGATAATTAGTGATGTTGAGCAAATTTTCATGTGCTTTTGGCCATTTGTATGTCTTCTTTAGAGAAATGTCTAGATCTTCTGCCCATTTTTTGATTGGGTTATTTTGGTTTTGAGGGGGGGGGGTTGTTGTTTTTTGGGTTTTTTTTTTTATATTGAGCTGCATGAGCTGTTTGTATATTTTGGAGATTAATCTCTTGTTGGGTCACTTCACTTGCAAATATTTTCTCCCATTCTATTTTCATTTTGTTTATGGTTTCCTTTGCTGTGCAAAAGCTTTTAAGTATAATTAAGTCCCATTTGTTCTGTTGGAAGTTTATTCATCACAGTTCCAATTTCAGTACTTGTGATTAGTCTGTTCATATTTTCTATTTCTTCCTGGTTCAGACTTGGAATATTGCACCTTTCTAAGAATTTGTCCGTTTCTTTTAGGTTGTCCATTTTATTGGCATATAGTTGCTTGTAGTAGTCTCTTTTGATCCTTTGTATTACTGCGGTATCAGTTGCAACTTCTTTTCCATTTCTAATTTTATTGATTTGAGCCCTTTCCCTTTTTTTCTTGATGAGTCGGGCTAAGGGTTTATCAATTTTGTTTATCTTTTCAAAGAACCAGCTTTTAGTTTCATTGATCTTACCTATTGTTTTCTTTATCTCTATTTCATTTATTTTTGCTCTGATCTTTATGATTTCTTTCATTCCACTAACTTTGGGTTTTGTTTGTCCTTCTTTCTCTAGTTGCTTTAGGTGTGAGGTTAGGTTGTTTATTTGAGATTTTTCTTATTTCCTGAGGTGAGATTGTATTGCTATAAACTTCCCTCTTAGAACTGCTTTTGTTGTGTCCCAAAGGTGTTGGATCATCATGTTTTCATTTTCTTTTGTCTCTGGGTATTTTTTTAGTTCTCTTTGATTTCTTCAATGAGCTATTTGTTGTTTAGTAACATATTGTTTAGCCTCTAGAGTTTGTGTTTTTTACAGTTTTTTTCTTGTAATTTATTTCTAATCTCATAGCACTGTGGTCAGAAAAGATGCTTGATACGATTTCAATTCTCTTAAATTTATCAAAGTTTGCTTTGTGGCCCAGCATTTATCCTGGAGAATGTTCCATGTGCACTTGAGAAAAATGTGTATTCTGCTGCTTTCAGATGGAATGTTCTATAAATATAAATTAAGTCCATCTGGTCTAATGTGTCACTTAAGGCCTGTGTTTCCTTATTGATTTTCTGTCTGGATGATCTGTCCATTGATGAAAGTGGGATGTTAAAGTCCCCCACTATTATTGTGCTACTATCAGTTTCTCCTTTTATGGCTGTTAGCATTTGCCTTATATATTGTGGTCCTCCTATGTTTGGTGTGTATATATTTATGATTGTTATATCTTCTTCTTGGATTGATCCCTTGATCATTATGTAGTGTCATTCTTTGTCTCTTGTAACAGTCTTTATTTTAAAGTCTATTTTGTCTGATATGAGTATTGTTACTCCAGCTTTCATTTGATTTCCATTTGCATGGAATAACTTTTTTCATCCCCTCACTTTCAGTCTGTATGTGTCCCTAGATCTGATATAGATCTCTTGTAGACAGCATATATACGGGTCTTGTTTTTGTATCCATTCATCTAGTCTATATCTTTTGTTTGGAGCATTTAATCCATTTACATTTAAGGTAATTATCAATATGTATATTCTTATTGTCATTTTGTTAATTGTTTTGGATTTGTTTTCACAGGTGTTTTTTCTTCCCTTCCTATTGGTTCCCTTCTATTTTGATTTGATAACTATCTTTAGAGTTATGTTTGGTTTGCTTTTTATTTTTTGTAGATTTTTGGTTTGCAGTTACCATGAGGTTTTGATATAGCAGTCTATATATAAACATGACTATTTTAAGTTGCTGGTCTCTTCATTTCAAATGCATTTCCAATATCCTGAATTTGCACTCTCCTTTTCTAACAATTGCTGGTTTGGATATCATATTTGTGTGGGCAATTTTCTACCTTTACTGCATCTTTGCCTTTACAGTGAGCTTTTCCATTCATAATTTCTTGTTTCCAGTTGTGGCCTTTTCTTTTCTACCTAGATAAGTTCCTTTAGCATTTTTTTGTAAAGCTAGTTTGGTGGTGCTGAATTCTCTTAGCTTTTGCTTGTCTGTAAAGCTTTTGATTTCTCCACTGAATCTGAACCAGACCCTTGGTTGGTAGAGTATTCTTGGTTGTAGGTTTTTCCCTTTAATCACTTTAAATATATTGTGCCACTCCCTTCTGACCTGCAGAGTTTCTGCTGAAAAATCAACTGATAACCTTATGGGGATTCCCTTGTTTGTTATTTGTTGCTTTTCTCTTGTTGCTTTTAATATTTTCTCTTTGTCTTTCATTTTTGTCAGTTTGATTAAAATATGTCTTGGCATGTTCCTCCTTGGGTTTATCTTGTATGGAATGCTCTGTGCTTCCTGGACTTTGGTGAATGCTTCCATTCCTATGTTAAGAAAGTTTTCAGCTATTATCTTTTCAAATATTTTCTCAGGTCCTTTCTCTCTCTCTTCTCCTGGGACCCTTATAATCCAAATGTTGGTGCATTTAACTTTGTCTCAGAGGTCTCTTAGAATGTCCTCATTTCTTCTTGTTCTTTTATCTTTATTCTGTTCCACAGCAGTGATTTCCACCACTCTGTCTTCCAACTCACTTATTTGTTCTTCTACCTCATTTATTCTGCTATTGATTCCTTCTAGTGTTTTTCTATTGCATTTATTTAATTATTCTTCTCTCTTTGTTTGTCCTTTAAATCTTCTAGCTCTTTGGTAAACATTTATTGCATCTTCTCCATCTGTGTCTCCATTATTTTTCTGAGATCTTGGATTATCTTTACTATCATTACTCTGAATTCTTTTTCAGGCAGATTGCTTATCTTCAACTCACTTAGTTTTTCTTCTGGGGTTTTATCTTGTTCCTTCATCTGGAACATATTACTCTCCTGTCTTATTTGTCTAACTTTCTGTGTTTGTGGTCTCTGTTTCTCAGGCTGCAGGTTTGTAGTTCCTCTTGCTTCTGGTGTCTGCCCCCTGGTGAGTGAGGTTTGTCTAGGGGCTTTCGCAGGCTTCCTGGTGGGAGGGACTGATGCCTGCCCACCGGTGGGTGGAACCAGGACTTGTCCCTCTGTTGGGCATGACCCTGTCAATAGGTGTGTTTAGAGGTAGCTGTGACTCAGGACAACTTTAGGCAGCCTGTCTTCTGATGGGTGGGGCTGTGTTCCCACCCTGTTGGTTGTTTGGCCTGTGCCATCCCAGCACTGGAGCCTGCAGTATGTTGGGTAGGGCCAGGTCTCGATGCCAAAATGGCAACCTCTGAGAGAATTCACACTGATGAGTATTCCCTGGGGCCTCCACCAACAGTGTCCTTGCCCCCACAGTGAGCCATAGCTGACCCCTGCCTCCCCAGGAGAACCTCCAAGACCTGCAGATAGGTCTGGCTCAGGCTCCTATGGATTCACTGCTTTGCCCTGGGTCCTAGTGCACGTGAAACCTTGTGTGCACCCTCCAAGGGTGGGATCTCTGTTTCCCCTAGTCCTGTGAAGTTCTTGTACTCAAGGCCTGCTGGCCTTCAAAGCCAAATTCTCTGGGGCCTCCTCCTCCCAATGCCAGACCCCCACACTGGGGAGCCTGACATGTAGCTCAGTATTCTCACTCCTATCGAAGAACCTCTGTGATATAACTATTGTCCAGTTTGTGGGTTGCCCACCCAGCAGGTATGGGATTTGATTATATCATGAAAATGCCCCTCTTACCATCTCATCTTCTTCTTTGTCTTTGGATGTAGAATATCTTTTTTGGTAGGTTCCAGTCTTTTTTGTCGATGGTTGTTCAGCAGTTAGTTGTGGTTTTGGTGTTTCTGTGAGAGGAGGTGAGCTCAAGTCCTTCTACTCTGCTATCTTGTCTCCTCCCAGCAGATTTTAAATGAACTAATAAAAGCACCAAAGTATTTCTACCATCTGTTAAGAAACCACTTTTATTTTGAAATTATCAAGGACTATCTCAGAACATTTTTAACTGTTCTAGACCTTTGGTTGCTTTTGTTTTGTTTCCAATTCCAGCTTTCATTTTGAATAATCTACAAGTAATTCTCACATGGCAAAAATAATGTTCTGAGTTAATTAAGTTCCATTAAAAAATAACATTTTGGCTGTTTCAAGCTTTTGCCTTTTCAAAAGGATTTCAAATTTTAATGGATGAAAAGAAAAGGAGCAAGCAAAGGACACTGTGATTGGCCCAAAAGGTAAGAGGAAAATCAAGAGAGTATAGTATTAATGAAACCAGGGGCAGAGTTTCAAAGAGGGGAAAGAGTGGTTATAGACAACAGAAGAGCCAGGAAAGAGGGCACTTGCTGCACATTCTTACCTGATGACTTCACCTCTCCTTCCCAGCTCTTTCTTCTGGGCCTGAAAATACAGTCATTTCTCCCCTGGCTACTCGCCCCTTCTTTCCTTTCAAAGAATTGTTATAAAAATAGAAAGGAAATTTAAATGCAATAGCATACATGACAGAGCTTTGGAATCTGTAAAACACTGTGTACATGATGAAAGTCAGAAGAAAAGACTCATCTAGATGACTCATTCATGTCTTGTCAGTGGAAAAGAGTTATTACAACACAGGTCAGTGGTGACAGACGGAATCCACCACCTCAGCAGGGGAGCTATTATATATGCGATGTTTTACCAGCAAATTCGTCAGAATTTGTTATTCACGCTGCCTGTATTTCATCACCAATAATTTACTCCTACTTCTTATTCTCCGACCTTTATTTTCTCCGTCTACATTTATTGCCCCTGAGCTGCTAACATGGTGCAGGGAATCATTTCAAACACTCAGACTTTAAAAGAACAGGTACAAAAAATAATAGCAGAGTTACAAAATCAAGAACAAATTTAGAGTCATGACCAGACCTCTATTAATAATGCCAGAAATGCCAAAGCTTTAAATGAGTTTATCCTTGAGAAAAAAATTAAAGGTCAGAGATAATAAAGACAAAATGGGTTCCTTATTCTTAGTGATGATGGTGTAATATTTAGCAGGCATGGAAAAAAAGAACTATACAACTTCTGTATGACTTTCTTCTTTCCAATCAAGAAAAAGATTTTCAATGAAAAGTTCCAACACTTAAAAAGACAAAAAAAGCACATCTAAGAGAGAGTTGAAGTTCATTTGAATAGGTGAGGAATGATAAGACCATTTAGCTATTTTCAATGTTCCCGTGAAATACTTTCCAGAGCACTAAAAGGAGGCTGTCAATGTCGGCAAAGGACTGCTGGTAGTAATCTTTGAAAACCTGCAGAGAATGAGAAAGATGCAAGATACATGGATATAAGCATGTGCTAATTTTAAAACAAAGAAAAAACTGTCTTCTAGAAACCACATGCTGGGAGAGGTTGCTGTGATTCCCAGTAGAACTCTATACTGGTTACCATAGAAGGGAATCAGTGGCTTCCCACCAAAGCTGGCTGAATACATGCATTTACCTCTCTTCTAAAAACCCATAGAAATCTAAAAGAAGAGTAAAATTAAATTTTAAAAAAAGTTTTAGGAAATTCAGAAGGGGATTACTGATAGTCAACCAGAACAATAAGGAATTCCTGGTCCTGGGATATATTGATGCTAAAATACAACAGAGATAAGCAATCCACAAGTCCAGACCCATGAAAGAGAACTTCAAAAATGCAAGTTGTCCCAGCAGAATTCTGCAAAATCCTTACAATCATAGTAAGCAGAAGCTGACAGGAAGAAGAGAGCATCAGCAGGGGCCAGGTAACTAGCAAAGGCAGAACTCTTGTGCCCTAGGCA
Organism: Balaenoptera acutorostrata; assembly: GCF_949987535.1. Classification (NCBI taxonomy): domain Eukaryota; kingdom Metazoa; phylum Chordata; class Mammalia; order Artiodactyla; family Balaenopteridae; genus Balaenoptera; species Balaenoptera acutorostrata. Next base: position 49,430,655 of record NC_080080.1, on the reverse strand, counting down.
GTGAATTGTGATAGTTTTTACATGAGAGACTCAAAATGGACAACAGATCCAGAGAATCAGGACCTTGTTGCAGGCAAAAGAGAGCTTCATATCCTTGGAACAAACCATACTCACATCTTAAAGAAAGCCCACCCTCCCTCTGTCACACACAACTACTTAAGTCGAAGCTGATTTAATCCAAACTTGAGCTTCCAGCCAGGCAAACAGGAATCCTTATTCTCCAACCACCAAGTTAGGATCTTGCCTACAGATATGATCAAACAACCAAGAATCATCAACAACCAAGAAGGCAGAAAGAAAAGCACCGAATTCAATAAACAGATCTAACCCCTGAGGAAACACAATATAGGAACACAGAATAAAATGCTAAAATAAGCATATTAGTATCTTCAGGGAGATTCTAGGGAATTCTGAATCTATCAAAATAATGAAATACAGATGACTACTAAACATTTAAGAAGGTATTTAAGATTATTCAAATTAGAATACGATCTAAAAAAAGAGGGGGAAAAAGGGAAGCAGTGATCACTCCAAGTCAGCATGAACTCATGAAGCACAAGTCATGCTTCAGTCAGTTCATTTCATTTTTTCAGAGGTCATCATCAGACTGGTAGATTGGGAGTGCCAGCAGTGTGTCTGTCTGGAGTCTAGCAAGCTAGTAAATAAAATTTTTCTAGATACAGTACCCTGAAAACAAATTATATCCTACCAGTGATTGATGATAGAACAAAAAGCTAATAGAAGTTTGTGTTCACCTATTACAGAAATCTTTAATTATTTTTTCCTCTAGATTGTGAACTTCTTGAGAGAAGGTTCTGTACTGCATTCAGTCTATCCCAATTGCCTAGAGGATATTTAGAAAATGACAGATTCTCAATAAATATTTATTGAATGGTAATTAAATTTAATGGTAATTAATACAAAGCCTATGTTTAAAATTATGAGATGAAAGGGGAACAGCTAGCTTCTCCGTTCACTGGGGAACAATGTGGAGGTTTTAATTTATTACCTGCTTAATGTTGTTGACATTAGGACATGGCTGACAGGAGAGCTATAGAGAAAAGGCTATAGTAATAGACAGTGAGGAACACAGGAGAGTTGTGGCAGATTGTGTTTTCCAAAGATGACCATGACAATAGCTCTTATCCCACAAGCTCTTTTTATAATGTCACTTTGACTTTTGACACTCCTCCCACTGAGGAGTAGGGTCTATGTTCCCTACCCTTAAAACTGAGTTAGTTTGTTACTATGGCAGAAATGCCACCTTGTGACTTCCTAGACTAGGTCATAAAAGGCAATACAGTTTCTGTCTGGTTCTTTTGGGACACTCACTCTTGAAACTCAAGATGCTACTTGGACAGCTCCAGTGAGGTCTCAGTTAACAGCCAGCATGAACTGCCAAACAAATGAGTGAACAAGTTTCCAGATGCTCCCAGTCTTCAAATCTTCCAAGCTGAGGTTCCCTATGTTTTGGAGAATACACAAGCCTTCTTCTGTGCCTTTTTCAAATCCCTGGTCTACAAAATCTGTGGGCATAACAAAGAAGTTTCCTCTGCCACTAAATTTGGGATGGGCTGTTATACAGCTATCAATAATTGGAAAAATAAGAAAATGGATATGCAAGGTATAATATATTTACTCACTGGAACATTATGCTGCCACAATAAGAAGCTTCCCAATTGAAATAGAAATAAATGTTTATTATTATTCATTTACTCATTCAAGAAACATTTTTGAGCGTGCTGTGTGCTAAGGGCAGTTCTGAGAATATAACACTGAATGAAACAAAGTCTCTACTCAAAGTTCCCTGCAGGGCCTGTGTATTTTGGTGTCACCTAGTGTTCAGTCCTCAGTTGTCTTGGTTTTAACCATTGATGATAGACCCAGAATTCTATCTTCAGCTTTGAATTGTACCTTGAGCTTCAGTCCTGTATATTTAAATGCTTATCTGTTCTCTTGAATTGAACATGCCACAGGCACTCCAAACTGCTAGTTACTGGTGCTAATACCTACACATTGTCCTGAGCCAGCAACCTGGGACTCACTGGAGATCTCTCTCTCTCTTCTCTCTCTCTCTCAGCACCTCCTACCACTTCACAAGTCTATCCCCACAGTCACAGAGACTGCTGAGGCTACTCCTGTACCATCTGAATTCATCCCTTTATCTAGCCCACCGCCATTGCCTGGTTCATATCATCATCATTTCTTCACTGGGTTCTATGGTATTCCTGCCACCATATTGCCTCAAATTCACACTGTACAATACTGTTATGTTTTTTCAATTTACAAATATTATTGTGCTATCTTCTTGTTGAAAATAGTTCATGTATACTCTTTAGAATAAAGTCCAAGTCTTATCATTGACATAAAAATGGAGGGAAGTTACAGAACAATGGGCATAGTATAGTTCTACTTACGTAAAATTACATATATATATATATATATATATATATATATATATATATATATACAGTATAGAAAGATGCTGGGTGTTCAATAAAATGTCAACAGTTGTAATCTCAGATTGAGAAGATTTCAGGTGATTTTTACTTACCTCTTTGTACTTTTATGTATTATTATAATAAGTACAATATTGAAATCCTTTTCAAAAAATAAATGTTTCACTTTTATAGAAACAGTAAAACATTAAATATTAAATATTAAATAAAGAGATTCTTCATGATCTGGCCTTGGCCTATTCAGCTTTGCCATCTCTCCTCTCTAGTCTCCTAGTCCGTATTTTAGCCCCTGCCTCATATTATATTGATTACTTGCATTCTCTCAGCGAACTGTGCTTTTTCAAGCATTCAAACATCCAGCTTCCTCTGCCTGGAAGGCACTTTCCTCTGCTCTTTACTTGTCTGGTCCCTACTCACCTATCAGGGCTCAGGTCAGGTATCAACTCTTACAGAGGTTTTTCCTAACCAACCCCTTCACCAAGCTCCTATGTCAATGTCTACTTCCACTTATTACAACTGCTTCATAACTATCTATTGACCTCCATTTCATAGTGAATCCTACACACCAGGTATCCACAGAACTCACTACAAAGTTGGTACACTAAAAGCATTCAATATAATGTTTTCCTCCTTCATATCAGTGAAGCACTGTTTGGGGAGAAAACAAGAGGCCAAAGGCAAAGGTTTTGATATTCCACTCCCTGGATTCAAATTTCCAGTTCTGTCACTTGCCAGCTGTGGAACTCTAGACAGGCTACTTAACCTTTCGTACCTTAGTTGCCATATCTGTAAAGTGAAAATAATACTAACCACATCATAGAGTTGTTGTGAGGATTAAGTAATGTCAAGTGTAAACAAGTTCTACATAGCGTAAGCATTTAAAAAATGGTTACTATTATTATTTTTGTCTTCCATTGACTTATAAGCTCCTTGAGGGTTGTGTCCATTATAACTGTATCCCCAGAATCTGGCATATAATAGGTATTTGATGAATATCTATATGATCTTGTATATTCTTGAATCTTCTGAAGAATATTTTCCCTTTATTTAATATATAATTCATGATTATTTTCTCCCTGAAATCAACTCTCTATTAAGAGCAGCAGGAGAGGGAGTGTGCAGTGTTGGAGGAACTGCATCTCTTTCCTAGGGGTTAGACAACACCCAGATAACTACCCCCCGCCCCCCAGCACTGAGAACAGCCACTTGTGCACTTTCTTTCTTTCCTTCAACATGTCCTTAGTTTCCACACTTTCTGGTGTATATTGTATTTTCCTGAATCTAGAGCTGTCTCCCTCCCTTCCTATGTCTTTCCTCCTCTGCCCATACCCCACATCTTTGTTAAAGAATAGCAAAAAGAATCAAGAAGGTGTAGACATATCTAATCCAGCCCAGATTTTGAACCAAGCCCTTCCTTAGACCATTCAAAGTGAATAATGATTCATATAGAGACCCAATGAAAGGACCTTTAGTCAGTGGCTCACTGGTACCTATAGAAAGGAGAAAGCTGAGTATGCTTCTCTAGTTCTCATTCCTGGTCATTTAAAGCCCATTTGAGAAATAATTCTTGTGAATTTGTAGGAAATATGAAATGAGATGATAGATGTGGAAGGGCTTTTAAAAAGTTAAAAGGCATAAGTCATTATGTTACATTTTGAGGATAAATTCTCCTTTTAATGTCTTCAGTAATAAAAATTGGTGATTTTTACAATCTTAATTTTAAATGCTAAATTTCCCTAAATTAAACATGATAAAAATTTAAAATGTTTCTTTATGTCATAGAAGTATCAAGACCTATTATTTTTGGCAAAATCAGAGACTTGGGAAATATTTTGACACTAACCAGGCAAACTCTGGTGAGCAGTAAGCCAACATCCCTTTCCCACACAGGAGTAATTGGGAGGGTGAGAGAGCTAGAATACATCTGCTCCCATTCAGTGGCAAGACCTGAAGTGTGTTCTGCTTAAGATGCCCCAAACCTTGCACAACACAATATTTAAGTTATGTACTGAAGAATTCATATAGTTTACTTTATGCTCTACAATAATTTCCTAGAGCTAAATGTCCGCTAAGGAAGTGGAGTTCGAGCTAATCTTTAAGGATAGTAAGAGGGATGGTTGGTATGCATGCCAGTCTGGGAAGGAAGAAAGGAAGGAGGGAAGAAGTGAAAGGAGGAAAGGAGGAAGGAGGGGTGGAGGTAGGAAGGGAGGGAGGGAGGGAAGGAAGAAAGGCAGGAGAAAAGAAGATAGAAGAGATAAGAGTGTGTCTGAGGACAGTGAATAAACCAGTTTAGAAACAGTGGAGAATTTATATTCAAAGTAGTAGCATGTTAAGTTTATAAAAATTGGTCTCAGGAAGATTGTTGAGAAATTTTAAGCACGTGCCAAGGAATTTAGACTCCGTTAAGCCAGCAGGATAAGGTAGGAAAAAACATAGCTTTTTTTTACTGAGGAATGGAAAGTAATTGAATTAATGAAATTAAAAATAATTGAATTGAATTGCAAAATATGTAAAAGTATCACAGTTCTCAAACATATCTATATTATTGTCACTAGAGGGAGCTCAGCACTTAACTTGTATTCTAAAAGAGTCCAGCATATGGGCAATCACAAGGGCATCCCATTTTGCTGTGTTTGAGGGGGTTTCCAAACAAACCAACACCATTATTTTTCCTAGAAAATGAAAGTGACTGAAAGCATTAACTCTCATGCTTTTCACTGTACGTGGGACAAGTATAAATACCTTCATCTCCGTGATGCCACTGTCAAAATAACACATACACTTCTTTGAATGCCCCTCTGAAATGGCTCATGCTCTTTGCAGTGGTCAAAAATGGAATGGATGAGTAAAGACTGGAACATGATGCATGAAATGTGCTTCAGCACAGTCTCGGGAGGAGAGTCTATACAGGGTGGTCAGCACAGTAACCTCAGGAACAGGATCTGGACCTCAGATGATGCTCCACCTTTAAGTCTGTATTATTATTATGTGTGAACTGCTCATAAGTACACCTCTTGTGATGGATACATTTTTTAAAAACAAATGAGACCTTTATTTTGTCACCACCATTTATGGCCAAATGTCACTAAACTTTGGGCTCAAGCTGTTTAAAAGAAAAACATTAGATGAGACTTTTAGAAGACAGTAAACATTTACCAAGCCCTGCAGCTGAGGGATTTTGAATAAAAATAAAAGACAATTCTAGGCCTCATAGAAATAATTTAATTAAACGAGCTTCGTAAATAAGAATGAAAAGGATATTAACATTACACATTTTTTTCACAAGCCTGATTTTTTCACAAGCCCAGAAAAAGTCTTTTTTCTTGTTCTCATGAAAGGAATTGAATCTGAACATGGACGTGACAGCCTCCAAAGCTACTTCCTTCATCCCCAGCCCCAAGCACCTCCCACCAAGACTTTTTAATATCCAAAATATTACAAGCTTGTTCACAACATTTTTTGTCAAAATGCACTTTTATCATTCTTCCCTTGGTATAAAGCTTTGTAGAAAAATTAGAAAATTCAGACATGCCAAATGAAGAAAGTAACCTTACTGCTCAGAAATAATCTATTTTTCTATGTTAACATATATTCTTTATTAAATATTTTGACAAAAAACAGGATATCATTCATTTTGTTTAATAAACCTTTTTCTTCATATAACCAACCAATAAATCACCTACATCAATATTTTAAAGGTTGAATTGTATTCCATTTTGTGTTTGTACCATATTTATTTAAATAACTCACTACTGTTGGATATTTAGATCGTTTTTGTAATTTTGGCTATTAGAAAAATTGCTAAAAAATTCTTGCAGAGTCATTTTTTGCATGACAACTGTATTTTTTCTTACATTTTGATTTCTTATTTTTTAGAAATTAAGACCTTTTAATCTTTTCAAAAAATTACTATTTCAAAAATAAAATGTGTTCTTTTACATCCTCAATAACTTTTTATGAAACATTGTCCAAGTCCATCATCACCCCCCCCATCAATCTCAAATTCAAGAAATTTACTTCCCTCTGAACATGTTTTCTGAAAAGCTGCACTCTCCCCCAGAGTCATTTTTATATAAGCAGTTTCCTGAGACCCTGGTCTAGATTAGACCTCTATTATAACGTCTCATCACACCTTTAACTTGTCCTTCATGGTATTTTTCATTATTGTAATCATATAGTTCATTGTATGAGGATGTGTTTAACTCTGCTAGCCTGTTTGAATCACAAGGACAGGAACCCTGTCTGCTAATTCAGCACGGTGTCTACAGTAACAAACACAATGCCTAGCAAAAAACATGCACTCGAAAACACTTCTTGAATAAATGAAAAGACTTGTAGATTTTAAGTGATTGTGGACTAACAAGTCCACCATCTCATGTGGGCAAGAAATATGATTTAATTTTCTATATTCTGAGTCCCTATTCTACAGGGCTGGCAGAAAATTTAATTTCAGTCATATTGAGGGGTTTCTACATCTTGCCTACCTCACTACCTGCTAAGCCAAAGGTACTGGATCCTACAAAGGACCAAAGCACTGAGGGTGAAATCGGTCATGTTCCCAGATGTCATCGGTCCACTGTTCCTTACTGCATGGTCTCTTTAGGTCTGTGGCTGTTCACAGCTTCTACAACATGTCTGGGACACTTGAACCTTCTCACAAGGCTGCCTGCACAAAGGTCTGCATCCATAAATCAAAACATTCAGCCATTTCTTTTTAGGCCTTGTCACTTTCACAGATAGTGCAAAGAAGAGTGGATTCCTTCTGCACAGATGATCCACGGTCATCTCTTTCTCTCTCTTCCCCACCAGCCAATGGAGCCTATTCCATGAAACCACCAACCTTATTTCTTGACTAACTAAAAACTCATAGAAAAATGGGCAAAAATTATAACAGCAGTTATGAGGACATGCACATAAAAGTAAATACAAATAGTTCTTAAACATATGAAACAATGTTAAACCTCACTCACAAAAAGATAAAAAACAAATAAAAATTATGAGATACCATTTTTAACTTATCAAAATGGACTCTGCCATTCTTGTCTTATGCAAGAGAATATATTGCTGGGGGTGAGGAGGAAATATAGATCGGCCCTACATTAGGGTAGATAAAAGCTGTCTGAAAATTCTTTGTCCCCATTTGCCAGGTCCTCCTAGACCAAGTGTCACACATGTAAGTTGATAAAAGAAATTTTCACATATTGAGATATAGGGAAGTCATTCTGGCTTAACTTGAATTTTATGTTAACTAAATTAGCCTGTTTGTGGCCTATCAAACATACTTTGTACATCTGCTTTAATTATTAGGCAAAAGAATACATTGACCAAAAGTAAAGAATGTCCATGTTAAAAATAAAGATTAACTGTCTCTCTTCCTTGGATGCCAATGCTTGTACTCCTTCAATAAGACTCCCTTCCCAGGTACCAAGGCCATACTGACTTGCTGTGCACATGCTGGTCTGCTTTTTGTTTGTTTGGTTTTGAAACCTTGAAGAAATGTAACCCTGACTTGTTTAATGTTCTTTGCTCTGACAAGATATAAAACTGTGCTGGAAACCATGCTTCTCTGGGAGCAGTTTCTCAGAGTATTTGGGAAGCAGGCTTCTGAGTCAGTCTTCAGTTTGGCTCAAATAAAACTCTTTTCTATTCTTATTACTGATTATTTTCATTGACATTACTGGCTGTAGTCAACAGGAGATCAGAAAAACCCACCTGAGGTCACCTGGAGTCTACTTTGTATTGGTACTTGGTACCAGGAACGGACGTCCTTTTTTTTTTTTTTTTTTCCTGCGTGTGGGGGAGCACACGGAGGGGGGAAGCACGGACCTCTTGAGCCCTCCCTGGCTTCACAGCACTCTTCAGGTAATTCAGTGAGTTTTCCCTGATATCTGGATCTCCTTATATTTAAGTGATGGTTCATGACTTTTATTTGAGCCGTTACCTTAAGACTTGGAGTCTTAAGGGGGTACCGATACAAATCCTAGGCAGAGGACCTGGGGGAAATTCCTAGGCAGAGGACCTAGGAGGAATTTCTAGACAAGGGACCTAGAGGGAATTCCCAGGCAGGAAGGCCTGGAAGCAATTTTGGAGTGAATTGGGTTGGCTGATTTTTTATGTAGCTTAAAATTGGAAATTTAAATTTAGATTTGTACTTTATTATAAAATAAAACTAAAAGAAAGTGGGAGATTGTTCTTCTAAAGCCCCCATATCCCAGACAGGCAGCCCCCACTGGAACTCTGGTTAGCTTCTACAATTGGTATGGAGCCCATTATTGCAAGTACTTATCTAACCTTAAATTGGCCAAGATGAAACTTTTTTTTTTTTTGACATTCCAAAACTGGTTTTTGCATGCACAATTAAATACAGCTGGCTTGAAAACACCTTTTCAAAATTCTGACCTTGAGAGAGAAAAGTACTCCTAGGAGAAAGCTTGACATTAACTTTTATCATGTCCTTGAAGTAAAAACATAGCCCACGTTGCCTGAGGCTTTGGCCTTGGGTTAATTGGTTGAACTTCAAGCCAAGGAAAACAACTGGAAAGAAGCTTTTTGAACCCAAGTAAATAAATTTAACTTATTCCAACCGTTATTTTTGGTTTTGCCTTTGCCAGGTGAATTGCCAAGACACGTGCAGACATGATTCCCTATCGTTCTATTTGTATGTTGTTTGTTTTTTTTTTTTTTTTTTTTCAAACATCTTTATTGAAGTATAATTGCCTTACAATAGTGTGTTAGCATCTGCTTTATAACAAAGTGAATCTGTTATACATATACAATATGTTCCCATTTCTCTTCCCTCCTGCATCTCCCTCCCTCCCACCCTCCCCATCCCACCCCTCTAGGTGGTCACAAAGCACCGAGCTGATCTCCCTGTGCTATGCGGCTGCTTCCCACTAGCTATCTATTTTACATTTGGTAGTGTATATATGTCCATGACACTCTCTTACCCTGTCACATCTCACCCCACCCCCTCCCCATATCCTCAAGTCCATTCTCTAGTAGGTCTGTGTCTTTATTCCCGTCTTGCCACTAGGTTCTTCATGGCCTTTTTTTTTTTTTTTTTTTCCCTTAGATTCCATATATATGTGTTAGCATACTGTATTTGTTTTTCTCTTTCTGACTTACTTCACTCTGTATGACAGACTCTAACTCCATCCACCTCATTACAAATACCTCCATTTCATTTCTTTTGATGGCTGAGTAATATTCCATTGTATATATGTGCCACATCTTCTTTATCCATTCATCTGTCGATGGACATTTAGGTTGCTTCCATGTCCTGGCTATTGTAAATAGAGCTGCAATGAACATTTTGGTACATGACTCTTTTTGACCTATGGTTTTCTCAGGGTATATGCCCAGTAGTGGGATTGCTGGGTCGTATGGTAGTTCTATTTGTAGTTTTTTAAGGAACCTCCATACTGTTCTCCATAGTGGCCGTATCAATTTACATTCCCACCAACAGTGCAAGAGTGTTCCCTTTCCTCCACACCCTCTCCAGCATTTATTGTTTCTAGATTTTTTGATGATGGCCATTCTGACCGGTGTGAGATGATATCTCATTGTAGTTTTGATTTGCATTTCTCTAATGATTAATGATGTTGAGCATTCTTTCATGTGTCTGTAGGCCATCTGTATATCTTCTTTGGAGAAATGTCTATTTAGATCTTCTGCCCATTTTTGGATTGGGTTGTTTGTTTTTTTGTTATTGAGCTGCATGAGCTGCTTGTAAATCTTGGAGATTAATCCTTTGTCAGTTGCTTCATTTGCAAATATTTTCTCCCATTCTGAGGGTTGTCTTTTGGTCTTGTTTATGGTTTCCTTTGCTGTGCAAAAGCTTTTCAGTTTCATTAGGTCCCATTTGTTTATTTGTGTTCTTATTTCCATTTCTCTGGGAGCTGGGTCAGAAAGAATCTTGCTGTGATGTATGTCATAGAGTGTTCTGCCTATGTTTTCCTCTAAGAGTTTGATAGTGTCTGCCCTTACACTTAGGTCTTTAATCCATTTTGAGTTTATTTTTGTGCATGGTGTCAGGGAGTGTTCTAATTTCATACTTTTACATGTTCCTGTCCAATTTTCCCAGCACCACTTATTGAAGAGGCTGTCTTTTCTCCACTGTATATGCTTGCCTCCTTTATCAAAGATAAGTTGACCATATGTGTGTGGGTTTATCTCTGGGCTTTCTATCCTGTTCCATTGATCTATATTTCTCTTTTTGTGCCAATACCAAACTGTCTTGATTACTGAAGCTTTGTAATATAGTCTGAAGTCAGGGAGCCTGATTCCCCCAGCTCCATTTTTCGTTCTCAAGATTGCTTTGGCTATTCGGGGTCTTTTGTGTTTCCATACAAATTGTGAAATGTTTTGTTCTAGTTCTGTGCAAAATGCCAGTGGTAGTTTGATAGGGATTGCATTGAATCTGTAGATTGCTTTGGGTAGTAGAGACATTTTCACAATGTTGATTCTTCCAATCCAGGAACATGGTATATCTCTCCATCTATTTGTATCATCTTTAATTTCTTTCATCAGTGTCTTATAATTTTCTGCATACAGGTCTTTTGTCTCCTTAGGTAGGTTTATTCCTAGATATTTTATTCTTTTTGTTGCAATGGTAAATGGGAGTGTTTTCTTAATTTCACTTTCAGATTTTTTGTCATTAGTGTATAGAAATGCAAGAGATTTCTGTACATTAATTTTGTATCCTGCTACTTTACCAAATTCATTGATTAGCTCTAGGAGTTTTCTGGTAGCATCTTTAGGATTCTCTATGTATAGTATCATGTCATCTGCAAATAGTGACAGCTTTACTTCTTCTTTTCCGATTTCGATTCCTTTTATTTCTTTGTCTTCTCTGATTGCTGTGGCTAGGACTTCCAGAACTATGTTGAATAATAGTGGTGAGAGTGGGCAACCCTGTCTTGTTCCTGATCTTAGTGGAAATGGTTTCAGTTTTTCACCATTGAGGACAATGTTGGCTGTGGGTTTGTCATATATGGCCTTTATTATGTTGAGGAAAGTTCCCTCTATGCCTACTTTCTGCAGGGCTTTTATCATAAATGGGTGTTGAATTTTGTCAAAAGCTTTCTCTGCATCTATTGAGATGATCATATGGTTTTTCTCCTTCAATTTGTTAATATGGTGTATCACATTGATTGATTTGCATATATTGAAGAATCCTTGCATTCCTGGGATAAACCCCACTTGATCATGGTGTATGATCCTTTTAATGTGCTGTTGGATTCTGTTTGCTAGTATTTTGTTGAGGATTTTTGCATCTATGTTCATCAGTGATATTGGCCTGTAGTTTTCTTTCTTTGTGACATCTTTGTCTGGTTTTGGTATCAGGGTGATGGTGGCCTCGTAGAATGAGTTTGGGAGTGTTCCTCCCTCTGCAATATTTTGGAAGGGTTTGAGAAGGATAGGTGTTAGCTCTTCTCTAAATGTTTGATAGAATTCACCTGTGAAGCCATCTGGTCCTGGGCTTTTGTTTGTTGGAAGGTTTTTAATCACAGTTTCAATTTCAGTGCTTGTGATTGGTCTGTTCATATTTTCTATTTCTTCCTGGTTCAGTCTCGGCAGTTTGTGCATTTCTAAGAATCTGTCCATTTCTTCCAGGTTGTCCATTTTATTGGCATATAGTTGCTTGTAGTAATCTCTCATGATCTTTTGTATTTCTGCAGTGTCAGTGGTTACTTCTCCTTTTTCATTTCTAATTCTATTGATCTGAGTCTTCTCCCTTTTTCTCTTGATGAGTCTGGCTAATGGTTTATCAATTTTGTTTATCTTCTCAAAGAACCAGCTTTTAGTTTCATTGATTTTTGCTATTGTTTCCTTCATTTCTTTTTCATTTATTTCTGACCTGATCTTTATAATTTCTTTCCTTCTGCTGGCTTTGGGGTTTTTTTGTTCTTCTTTCTCTAATTGCTTTAGGTGCAAGGTTAGGTTGTTTATTCGAGATGTTTCCTGTTTCTTGAGGTAGGCTTGTATTGCTATAAACTTCCCTCTTAGCACTGCTTTTGCTGTGTCCCATAGGTTTTGGGTCGTCGTGTCTCCATTGTCATTTGTTTCTAGGTATTTTTTGATTTCCCCTTTGATTTCTTCAGTAATCACTTCGTTATTAAGTAATGTATTGTGTAACCTCCATGTGTTTGTATTTTTTACAGATCTTTTCCTGTAATTGATATCTAGTCTCATAGTGTTGTGGTCGGAAAAGATACTTGATACGATTTCAATTTTCTTAAATTTACCAAGGCTTGATTTGTGACCCAAGATATGATCTATCCTGGAGAATGTTCCATGAGCACTTGAGAAAAATGTGTATTCTGTTGTTTTTGGGTGGAATGTCCTATAAATATCAATTAAGTCCATATTGTTTAATGTATCATTTAAAGCTTGTGTTTCCTTATTTATTTTCATTTTGGATGATCTGTCCATTGGTGAAAGTGGGGTGTTAAAGTCCCCTACTATGATTGTGTTGCTGTCAATTTCCCCTTTCATGGCTGTCAGTATTTGCCTTATGTATTGAGGTGCTCCTATGTTGGGTGCATAAATATTTACAATTGTTATACCTTCCTCTTGGATCGATCCCTTGATCATTATATAGTGTCCTTCTTTGTCTCTTGTAATAATCTTTATTTTAAAGTCTATTTTGTCTGATATGAGAATTGCTACTCCAGCTTTCTTTTGATTTCCATTTGCATGGAATATCTTTTTCCATCCCCTCACTTTCAGTCTGTATATGTCCCTAGGTCTGAAGTGGGTCTCTTGAAGACAGCATATGTATGGGTCTTGTTTTTGTATCCATTCAGCCAGCCTGTGTCTTTTGGTGGGAGCATTTAATCCATTTACATTCAAGGTAATTATCGATATGTATGTTCCTATTCCCATTTTCTTAAATGTATTGGGTTTGTTATTGTAGGTGTTTTCCTTCTCTTGTGTTTCTTGCCTAGAGAATTTCCTTTAGCATTTGTTGTAAAGCTGGTTTGGTGGTGCTGAACTCTCTCAGCTATTGCTTGTCTGTAAAGGTTTTAATTTCTCCATCGAATCTGAATGAGATCCTTGCTGGGTAGAGTAATCTTGGTTGTAGGTTTTTCTCCTTCATGACTTTAAGTATATCCTGCCACTCCCTTCTGGCTTGCAGAGTTTCTGCTGAGAGATCAGATGTTAACCTTATGGGGATTCCCTTGTGTGTTATTTGTTTTTTTTCCCTTGCTGCCTTTAATATGTTTTCCTTATATTTAATTTTTGACAGTTTGATTAATATGTGTCTTGGCGTGTTCCTCCTTGGGTTTATCCTGTATGGGACTCTCTGTGCTTCCAGGACTTGATTAACTATTTCCTTTCCCATATTAGGGAAGTTTTCAACTATAATCTCTTCAAAAATTTTCTCAGTCCCTTTCTTTTTCTCTTCTTCTTCTGGTACCCCTATAATTCGAATGTTGGCACGTTTAATGTTGTCCCAGAGGTCCCTGAGACTGTCTTCAGTTCTTTTCATTCTTTTTTCTTTATCCTGCTCTGTAGTAGTTATTTCCACCATTTTATCTTCCAGGTCACTTATCCTTTCTTCTGCCTCAGTTATTCTACTATTGATCCCATCTAGAGTATTTTTAATTTCATTTATTGTGTTTTTCATCATTGCTTGGTTCCTCTTTAGTTCTTCTACATCCTTGTTAAATGTTTCTTGCATTTTGTCTATTCTATTTCCAAGATTTTGGATCATCCTTACTATCATTATTCTGAATTCTTTTTCAGGTAGACTACCTATTTCCTCTTCATTTGTTAAGTCCAGTGTGTTTTGAGCCTGCTCCTTCATCTGCTGTGTGTTTTTCTGTCGTCTCATTTTGCCTATCTTACTGTGTTTGGGGTCTCCTTTTCACAGGCTGCAGGTTCGTAGTTCCCGTTGTTTTTGGTATCTGTCCCCAGCGGCTAAGGTTGGTTCAGTGGGTTGTGTAGGCTTCCTGGTGGAGGGAACTAGTGCCTGAGTTCTGGTGGATGAGGCTAGATCTTGTCTTTCTGGTGGGCACGTCCACGTCTGGTGGTGTATTTTGTGGTGTCTGTGGCCTTATTATGATTTTAGGCAGCCTCTCTGCCAATGGATGGGGTTGTGTTCCTGTCTAGCTAGTTGTTTGGCATAGGATGTCCAGCACTGTAGCTTGCTGGTCGTTGAGTGAAGCTGGGTCTTGATGTTGAGATGGAGATCTCTGGGAGATTTTTGCCATTTGGTATTACGTGGAGCTGGGAGGTCTCTTGTGGACCAGTGTTCTGAAGTTGGCTCTCCCACCTCAGAGGCACGGCCCTGATGCCTGGCTGGAGCACCAAGAGCCTTTCGTCCACACGGCTCAGAGTAAAAGGGAGAAAAAATAGAAAGAAAGAAAGAAAGAGGCTATAATATAGTCAAGTAAAATAAAGCTATTGTAAAGCAAAGCTATACAGACAAAATCTCACCCAGAAGCATATACATATACACTCACTAAAAAAAGGAAAAGGGGAAAAATTAATATCTCCTGCTCCCAGAGTCCACCTCCTGAATTTGGGATGATTCGTTGTCTATTCAGGTATTCCACAGATGCAGGTACATCAAGTTGTCTGTGGAGCTTTAATCCGCTGCTCCCGAGGCTGCTGGGAGAGATTTCCCCTTCTCTTCCCTGTTCGCACAGCTCCTGGGGTTCAGCTTTGGATTTGGACCCGCCTCTGCGTGTAGGTCGCCTGAGGGCGTCTGTTCCCCGCCCAGACAGGACGGGGTTAAAGGAGCAGCTGCTTCGGGGGCTCTGGCTCACCCAGGCCGCGGGGAGGGAGGGGTACAGAGGAGGCGGGGCGAGCCTGCGGCGTCAGAGGCCGGCGTGACGTTGCACCAGCCTGAGGCACGCAGTGCGTTCTCCCGGGGATGTTGTCCCCGGATCCCGGGACCCTGGCAGTGGCGGGCTGTACAGGCTCCCGGGAGGGTTGGTGTGGAGAGTGACCTGTGCTCGCACACAGGCTTTTTGGAGGCGGCAGCAGCAGCCCCAGCGTCTCACGCCCGTCTCTGGGGTCCGCGCTGATCGCCGTGGCTTGCGCCCTTCTCTGGAGTTCGTTTAGGCGGCGCTCTGAATCCCCTCTCCTTGCGCGCAGCGAAACAAAGAGGCAAGAAAAAGTCTCTTGCCTCTTCGGCAGCTGCAGACCTTTTCCCGGTCTCCCTCCCGGCTAGCTGTGGTGCGCCAACCCCTTCAGGCTGTGTTCACACCGCCAGCCCCAGTCCTCTCCCTGCGATCCAACCGCAGCCCGAGCCTCAGCTCCCAGCCCCGCCCGCCCCGGCGGGGGAGCAGACAAGCCTCTCGGGCTGGTGAGCGCCGCTCGGCGCCGAGCCTCTGTGCGGGAGTCTCTCCGATTTTCCCTCTGCGCCCCTGTTGCTGTGGGATCCGCGCTGATAGCCGCGGCTCGCGCCCTTCTCTGGAGTTCGTTTAGGCGGCGCTCTGAATCCCCTCTCCTTGCCCGCCGCGAAACAAAGAGGCAAGAAAAAGACTCTTGCCTCTTCGGCAGCCGCAGACTTTTTCCCGGACTCCCTCCGGGCTAGCTGTGGTGCGCTAACCCCTTCAGGCTGTGTTCACGCCGCCAGCCCCAGGCCTCTCCCTGCGATCCGACCGAAGCCGGAGCCTCAGCTCCCAGCCCCGCCCGCCCCGGCGGGGGAGCAGACAAGCCTCTCGGGCTGGTGAGTGCTGCTCGGCGCCGAGCCTCTGTGCGGGAACCTCTCCGCTTTGCCCTCCGCACCTCTGTGGCTGCGCTCTCCTCCGTGGCTCCAAAGCTTCCCCCCTCCTCCCCCCGCAGTCTCCGCCCGCGAAGGGGCTCCTAGTGCGTGGAAACCTTTCCTCCTTCACGGCTCCCTCCCACTGGTGCAGGTGCCGTCCCTATTCTTTTGTCTCTGTTATTTCTTTTTTCTTTTGCCCTACCCAAGTACGGGGGGAGTTTCTTGCCTTTTTGGAGGTTGGACGTTTTCTGCCAGCGTTCAGTGGGTGTTCTGTAGGAGCCGTTCCACGTGTAGATGTATTTCTACTGTATCTGTGGGAAGGAATGTGATCTCCGCGTCTTACTCTTCCGCCATCTTCCCTCCCTTCCTGTTGTTTGTTTTTAAACAGAGAGATCCTTGCTTGGAAAAAATTGAAAAGAAAAATAGTTGGACTTTACCTTTTTTTTTTTAACATCTTTATTGGAGTATAATTGCTTTACAATGGTGTGTTAGTTTCTGCTTTATAACAAAGTGAATCAGTTATACATATGTCCCCATATCTCTTCCCTCTTGCATCTCCCTCCCTCCCACCCTCCCTATCCCACCCCTCTACGTGGTCACAAAGCACCGAGCTGATCTCCCTGTGCTATGCGGTTGCTTCCCACTAGCTATCTATTTTACGTTTGGTAGTGTATATATGTCCATGCCACTCTCTCACTTTGTCCCAGCTTACCCTTCCCCCTCCCTGTATCCTCAAGTCCATTCTCTAGTAGGTCTGCAACTTTATTCCCGTCTTGCCCCTAGGTTCTTCATGACCTTTTTCTTTTTTTTTTTAGATTCCATATATATGTGTTAGCGTACTGTATTTGTTTTTCTCTTTCTGACTTACTTCACTCTGAATGACAGTCTCTAGGTCCATCCACCTTGCTACGAATAACTCAGTTTCATTCCTTTTTATGGCTGAGTAATATTCCATTGTATATATGTGCCACATCTTCTTTATCCATTCATCCGATGATGGACACTTAGGTTGCTTCCATGTCCTGGCTATTATAAATAGAGCTGCAATGAACATTTTGGTACATGACTCTTTGAATTATGGTTTTCTAAGGGTATATGCCCAGTAGTGGGATTGCTGGGTCATATGGTAGTTCTATTTTTAGTTTTTTAAGGAACCTCCATACTGTTCTCCATAGTGGCTGTATCAATTTACATTCCCACCAACAGTACAAGAGGGTTGCCTTTTCTCCACACCCTCTCCAGCTTTTATTGTTTGTAGATTTTTTGATGATGTCCATTCTGACCGGTGTGAGATGATACCTCATTGTAGTTTTGATTTGCATGTCTCTAATGATTAATGATGTTGAGCATTCTTTCATGTATTTGTTGGCAATCTGTATATCTTCTTTGGAGAAATGTCTATTTAGGTCATCTACCCATTTTTGGACTGGGTTGTTTGTGTTTTTGATATTGAGCTGCATGAGCTGCTTGTAAATCTTGGAGATTAATCCTTTGTCAGTTGCTTCATTTGCAAATATTTTCTCCCATTCTGAGGGTTGTCTTTTCGTCTTTTTTATGGTTTTCTCTGCTGTGCAAAAGCTTTTAAGTTTCATTAGGTCCCATTTGTTTATTTGTGTTTTTATTTCCATTTCTCTAGGAGGTGGGTCAGAAAGGATCTTGCTGTGATTTATGTCATAGAGTGTTCTGCCTATGTTTTCCTCTAAGAGTTTGATGGTGTCTGGCCTTATATTTAGGTCTTTAATCCTACTCTTTTTTTTTTTTTTTTTTTTTTGTCCCATAGGAATTTGTTTTTGCTCTTTGTGTGTATGTTTGCATTTGTCTTGTGTGTAAGTGTGCCAGCTATGGGAAACTCAAATTCGTTTCCTGAATGCAGCCCCTTGAGGTACATTCTCCAGAATTGGACTGCTTTCAGTTACAAACCAATGAAATGTAAAATGATTATTTTCCTTTGTAATATGGTCTGGCCATAATACTCCCCAAATTAAATTTTAAGATGAAGCTATGAGATCTCTGTCTGTCTGGATACATGTATGTCTCAGTATGTGTCTTTGTCTTTGGATAGTACTGTTGAGGTTAATCTGTAAGTGAGCTCTATTTAAGTGGCTTAAAGAAAAGTAAGTGCTTACAAACCAAACATTTCTAATAACAGGGAAAATAAGCTAAATAAATTTCAGGTTCATGTGATCTGGAGAATATTCGGTATTAAACTAATACCTGGTATTGAAATTAGTTTAAGTTTGTTTTTTAAGTTTGTTAATTAATACAGACATATCTTTAGAATCATCAACATTTAGTACTTTTATTGTACCTGGGTTTACTGAAAGTCAGTAAGTTCATACTATATCTGTTGAAAATTTGTCAGCAAGAAAATTAACTTGGTATGGGATAAAAGCTTTTGAGTAAACACTTTGGGAATAATTATGTTTTAGAAATGTCTACTTAAAAATAGTTTTTCCAGATTTTTGTTAACTTAAAACTTTAGAGTTTTGCTAAATTAAATGATGAGAATTCATTGAAGGTCTAGGTCATTTTAATTAGGATAAAATATTGGAACATTAATTGCTGAATAAATCTAAGTTTACCTACTTTTTTCTTCTTGCGAGAGGGAAACTATAGATGTTTGGGTTTATTAAACATGCATCTTGTACCACATAAAAGAGAAATTATGCTATGAGAAAAATGTATTTAGAGGTTATGGAATATGTTCTTAAGTTTTCTAATCAGAAAATGCTGATATAACAAACATTCAATTACTTCTTTCTTTCTTGGTTTTGTTAAGGTTTTTAAGGGTTAAATTTATAATATGTAATTAAAGTTACTAAAATAATAAGGGAAACATTTCAGTGTGTAAAGAAAGTAGGATATATGTTGTTGGTGATAGAAGATATGAAGAATGGAAATATAGTTGTTGGGGAAAAAAAGGAATTTTGTATGTGGTCAGGATTGATTAAGATTAGATTGAAGTTAATTAAATACATGAATTTTGTTATAACAGTAAGCTATTGCAAGACTAGAATTTGGTTTTCTCTCTCTATTAAGAAAACAAGGTTTTCTTGGAATGCTGCTTTTGATAACAGATCGTGTGAATTTCTTTGTCTTTAAGTGATTTGTACTTGATTTTAAAATCTTTTCTTACTTTGGTTGAGTGAATAAGTACTATTTCACAATGACATGATTCTATTTGACCAAATTTTTTGAAATTTTTGACAAACTCGTGAATGTCAAATTCTAATTAAAGTTCTTCTGACCTCCAGCTAACTTTGGGATGCTTCACAGGGTCCATGAGGCATCTCAGAAAAAACATTAAACTAACTAGGATTTTTTGGTAGATTAAATTATAGATGAAACATTGTCAAATAAAAGGTAACATTAAGCCCTCTTTAAGTTATGTCTATATAAATATATCTTATAGATGTTCCAGAAATTATATGGAATTCCTGAAATTCTTATATGTTCTGACATAAAATGTTATCTGTCATCAAAATTGAGGCTCACACTAAAGGGATTGAACCTACTCTCATGCAAAGGCAGCAAAAACAGAATCTGTAAGATTATGGCACATATAAAGTCTATTCTGACAATATCTCATTGTCAGACTTTTGCCATCCTGATGTCCTTGTAGCATGGCAGCAGTCTGCTCCTAAATCAGAGATATTAAGATGGGTAAATAAATAGCTGTAAATTAAACAGTCAGGGCTATAGGAAATCTACAGTGGCTCTCTGGCAAACTCCATCTTTTTATTTGATGGGTTAAAGGCTTCCCTTGCTGCAAGACTGATGCATTTACAATGAAAAAAGAAATGGTCAAAAATGTGTTTTCCTACAAATAGAACTACCATACGACCCAGCAATCCCACTACTGGGCATATACCCTGAGAAAACCATAGTTCAAAAAGAGTCACGTACCAAAATGTTCATTGCAGCTCTATTTACAATAGCCAGGACATGGAAGCAACCTAAATGTCCATCATCGGATGAATGGATAAAGAAGATGTGGCACATATATACAATGGAATATTACTCAGCCATAAAAAGAAATGAAATGTAGGTATTTGTAATGAGGTGGATGGAGTTAGAGTCTGTCATACAGAGTGAAGTAAGTCAGAAAGAGAAAAACAAATACAGTATGCTAACACATATATATGGAATCTAAGGCTAAAAAAAAAGGCCATGAAGAACCTAGTGGCAAGATAGGAATAAAGACACAGACCTACTAGAGAATGGACTTGAGGATATGGGGAGGGGGAGGGGTGAGATGTGACAGGGTGAGAGAGTGTCATGGACATATATACACTACCAAATGTAAAATAGATAGCTAGTGGGAAGCAGCCGCATAGCACAGGGAGATCAGCTCGGTGCTTTGTGACCACCTAGAGGGGTGGGATGGGGAGGGTGGGAGGGAGGGAGATGCAAGAGGGAAGAGATATGGGAACATATGTATATGTATAACTGATTCACTTTGTTATAAAGCAGAAACTAACACACCATTGTAAAGCAATTATACTTCAATAAAAATGTTTAAAGAAAAAATGTGTTTTCCCCTTGGGGTATACTTTCTACAATCTCCAGTGATCAAGGCACCCACTTCAATGGATAAATCATACAACCCTTAACAAAAACCCTCACAAACTTCTTGAAATTATCAGTCACTATCATCCTCAATCATCAGGCAAGGTCAACAAAACTAATGGAAAAACTGGACTGAAACAAAACAAGAATTAACAACATAGGATTGAATGAATTGATAAATGTGATTCTAATTCTTATGACTTTTTGTCTGAAATATTACTGGCTTTTAATCTTTGTTTTTCAGAGATAAGGAAACCTTTCACTTAAGGTCATTACGACTTACAGCAATTTGGTAAATTACACCTTTGTAAACAGAATGGAAGCATTTATCTTTTCTCTCTGCCTGATCCCTTCAGAATTTGGAAGCTCTTAGGTTCCTAACAGCCTTTCCAGGTAAGTAAATAAGGCCAATTCCTGGCAGATGCAGGAACCTCAAGATATTTTGGAACTCAAGAAGAGAAGAATGCACCTAAATCTGCAGGTATTGCAGGTAGAATCTAATGGCATGGCTTTCCTGGCCTTGAGAGAGGCTTTTTAAAAGTTCAATCTGAGATCCCTTATGAAAAGTTCCAGCAAAGCCAAATTCTAAAGAGCCCATATGATCAGTTACACTTATGTAAATAATCAGGCCAAGTATATTGAAACCAGACTAATTTTGCAAACAAATCAGCTTAATTTGAGTCTGTTAAAAACGAGGATAATTTAGAGAGGGAAATTATGTTTCAATGATATGCCTTTGGGGATTTGATGTTTTATATATACTGAGGTTTTGTATTTACTACCTACATCCAAGATGCTTTTTTGTTGTATGTCACATTATTGTAAAGTTTAACTGAATTAGTAGAAGGTTATTCTAAGCTTGTTTCTGAAGATGATCACAGTAATCTATCTTTGGATGAAAATCAGATGCCCTATGACCTGCACCCAGGAGATTATGCACACTGGAAAAATATACTTTAAAGGACTCTCTCCAACTTAGATGGAAGGATCCTTACCAGACCCCTCCACCTGAATGGACTTCATCCCTTACTTCTGACACCGGCTTCGACAAACTAAGATCAACACCACCAAGCCAGGATGGGAAGGAGATGACAGCAGTACCAGACAGCTAACCCAAGAGTTGGAACCAGGCCTACTAATCTACCTTTACTATTTATCAAATGTCTGTCTATCAAAATTTAAAGTTACTGTTTTACTTCTGACTGTACTTTTGCCCTGGTGTTCAGGTTGGAAAGAAAATTCCTTAGTAAAGCTATCACAGAGTATAGCTACTGGAGGCAATCTAACCAATTGTTGGATCTGTCATCAAATTCCTCGGTCAATACAAGACCAAAATAAGCCCCTTATAATTCCTGTCAGTCACCAACTTTTCAGATGTTCCTAATGTAACCACTTACCTAGACCAACCTCCCTCTGACTTAACTTTCAGGTTCAAATTCTTCAACATATTAAAATGTCCATCCCTTGCCTGATACTATCCTCAGTCCTTGAGACTGAGCACAACTTACCCTAGGACCCCCTTGCTCTGTCCCTTACTTAATTAAAAAATGTCTCTCAAAATGCAAGTAAATTATGCCAGCAGCTCCCTTATATCAAATACCATATAGATGGATTTGGAAAGCTTGCAGGAGAAGTGACCCATGGTTTAATTAACCATGTTAACAAAACTTCCAATTAATGAGGCTATCGATGAGAGTACTGTGGGAAGGATCACTTGTGCTCCCCCAGGTTTTGTCTTCATATGTGGTATTAGAATTGATCCACCTTCCCAAGGATGGGCACATAAATATCTTAGCAGCTGGCAAATAGGAGGTTTATGGTTATTGGGCCATTATGTTACCTCATTAGCTATATACAGGGAAACAGATGAACCTCCTGTTCTCCCCATTACAGAGTTAAAAGATCTATGTTATCAGGATACCAAGATACCTGGTGGCAAAGTCTTTTGGGAATATTAATTCCTAGTGCAGGAGTATATGTAAGTAGGAATATGCTCAGAAATCTATCAGTCACCATTGGTTAAATAGCCAAAGAGACTGCAAAAAGCATAGCAGTACAACAGACATCCTTAAATTCCTTAGCCCAAGTAGTATTAGATAACAGAATTGCCTTAAATTTTCTGCTGGCTAAACAAGGAGGTGTTTGTGCTATTGCTCATACTACTTGTTGTACTTATATCAGTACCTCTGGAGAAAGAATGTCTCAAAAGCAAAATAGTTACAAGATGAAAGAAAAACTGACCCTTTCAACGACTTGTTTAGTTGGCTCCCTTCAGGAACAGGCAATTCTTTTTGCTCTGCTTTACAAATAATTATCATTTTCATAATATGTATTATTATTATTTTCCCAGCTATCAAGCTACTCATGATGTGTATCACCGCTTGCTTCAAGTCTACTGCTAATAAAAGCTCACGTACAATGTTTGTGTGACAATTCAATATGGTTGATAAAATGTATAGCCGATGAAATTCTTCCCTGTCAATATATCTTTGTGCTTATCCATTACACTCAGTTAATTCCTGGCCTTCCCTGGTGGTGCAGTGGTTGAAAATCTGTCTGCTGATTCCGGGGAAATGGATTTGATCCCTGGGCCGTGAAGATCCCACATGCCGTGGACCAACTAAGCCCATGCGCCACAACTACAGAAGCCCACGTGCTCTAGGGCCCATGTGTTGCAACTACTGAGTCTGCATGCTACAAATACTAAAGCCCGCAAGCCTAGAGCCTGTGCTCTGCAACAAGAGAAGCCCCCACTCACCACAACTAGAGAAAGCCCGCACGCAGCAATGAAGACCCAACGCAACCAATAAAAAAAATTTTTTTTAATTAAAAAAAAAATTAATTCCCCCCAAGACTCACTAGGTAATTCTATTCCTCAAAAAAAGGAAAGAAGTAGACTTAGCACCAAGGGACAGGATGGAGCTGGAGCAGCAAAAATTCCACCCCCACCTCGAGGAAAAAATTTTGATCATCAGTGCTTTCTATTGAAAGATTTACAATCAAAAGGGGGGAACTGAAAAAAGAAATTTTCACATATTGAGATATAGGGAAGTCATTCTGGCTTATACATGAGTTAACTTGAAATTTATGCTAACTAAAATAGCCAGTTTGTGGTCTATCAATTGTATATGTGCTTTAATTATTAGACAAAAGAATACGCTGTCCAAAAGTAAAGAATGTCCATGTTAAAAAGAAAGATTAAATGTCTCTCTCCCTAGGACACCAATACTGCTACTGCTTTGATGATAAGACTCCCTTCCCAGGCACCAAGGCCATACTGACTTGCCATGTACGTGCTGGTCTGTTTTTTGTTTCTGTTTTCTGAAATCTTGAAGAAATGTAACCCTGACTTGTTTAATGTTCTTTGTTCTGACAAGATATAAAACTGCTGGAAACCACACTTCTCTGGGAGCAGTTTCTCAGAGTAATCATAAAACTCGTTTCTATTCTTATTATTGATTGTTTATTGATATTTTTGTTGACAAAGTGAAGAGACCTTCAGACAACTCTGCCCTCACAGCCATATATCTGCAAATATACAGGAAACCCCAGCCAGGAACTACCCAGCTGAGCCCATCAACCCCAGAACAGTGAGAAATAATAATAAATGGTTGGGGCTTCCCTGGTGGTGCAGTTGTTGAGAATCCGCCTGCCAGTTCAGGGGACATGGATTGATCCCTGGTCTGGGAAGATCCCACATGCAGCAGAGCAACTAGGCCCATGCACCACAACTACTGAGCCCGTGTGCCACAAGTACTGAAGCCTGCACGCCTAGAGCCTGTGCTCCACAACAAGAGAAGCCACCACAATAAGAAGCCCATGCACTGCAACAAAAAGTAGCCCCTGCTCAATGCAACTAAAGAAAGCCCACGCGCAACAAAGAAGACCCAACGCAGCCAACATTAAAAAAAAATACATTTATTTATTTATTTTAAATAATAATAATAATAAATGGTTGTTTTAAGTCACTAAGTTTGGAGTGGTTTGATACATAACAATAGATAGCTAGAATACACCTCTTGGGAGTGTAATTTGACAATATTTATCAAATTTTTAATCAATACATGCTATCACCTAGAAACTTCATGTATTTAACCTACAGATATATTGGAGCACATATACACATTGCAACTTTGTTTACGATAGCAAAAGACTAGAACCAATCTAAATGTCTCTACAGAAAACAGGTTAAATACATTCTGGTACATTGAAACAATAGAATACACTGCTATTAAAAGGAAAGAAGGGGGAGAGGAACCAAGATGGTGGAGTAGAAGGACGTGCTCTCACTCCCTCTTGTGAGAGCACCAGAATCACAACTAGGTGCTGGACAATCATCGACAGGAAGACACTGGAACTCATCAAAAATGATACCCCATATCCAAAGTCAAAGGAGAAGCCACAGTGAGATGGTAGGAGGGGCACAATCACAGTAAAATCAAGTCCCATACCTGGTGGGTGGGTGACTCACAGAGTGACGAAGACTTATACCACAGAAGTCCACCCACTGGAGTGAAGGTTCTTAGCCCCACGTCAGGCTTCCCAACTTGGGATTCCGGCAACGGGAGGAGGAATTCCTAGAGAATCAGACTTTGAAGCCTAGTGGGAATTGATTGCAGAACTTTGACAAGATTGGGGGAAACAGAGATCCCACTCTTGGAGGGCGTACACAAAATAATGTGTGCATCGGGACCCAGGGGAAGGAGCAGTGACCCTGGGGGAGACGGAACCAGACCTACCTGCTAGTGTTGGAAGGTCTCCTGCAGAGGTGGGGGGTGGTTCTGTTTCACCGGGGGGACAAGGACACTGCCAGCAGAAGTTCTGGGAAGTACTCCTTGGCGTGAGCCCTCCCAGAGTCTGATATTAGCCCCACCAAAGAGCCCAGGTAGGCTCCAGTGTTGGGTTGCCTCAGGGAAAAAAAAAACCAACAGGGAGGGAACCCAGCCCCACCCATCAACAGTCAAGTGGATTAAAGTTTTACAGAGCTCTGACCGCCACAGAAACAGTCAGCTCTACCTACCACCAGAGCCTCCCATTAAGCCTCTTAGATAGCCTCAACCAACAGAAGGCAGACAGCAGAAGCAAGAAAAACTATAATCCTGCAGCCTGTGGAACAAAAACCACATTCACAGAAAGACAGACAAGATGAAAAGGCAGAGGGCTATATACCAGGTGAAGGAACAAGAAAAAAACCCAGAAAAACAACTAAATGAAGTGGAGATAGGCAACCTTCCAGAAAAAGAATTCAGAACATGATAGTGAAGATGATCCAGAACCTCGGAATAAGAATGGAGGCAAAGATTGAGAAGATGCAAGAAATGATTAACAAAGACCTAGAAGAATTAAAGAACAAACAAACAGAGATGACCAATACAATAACTTAAATGAAAACTACACTAGAAGGAATCAATAACAGAATAACTGAGGCAGAAGAACGGATAAGTAACCTGGAAGACAGAATGGTGGAATTCACTGCTGTGGAACAGACTAAAGAAAAAAGAATGAAAAGAAGTGAAGACAGCCTAAGAGACCTCTGGGACAACATTAAACGCAACAATATTCGCATTATAGGGATCCCAGAAGGAGAAGAGAGAGAGAAAGGAACAGAGAAAATATTTGAAGAAATTATAGTCGAAAACTTCCCTAACATGGGAAAGGAAATACCCACCCAAGTCCAGGAAGTGCAGAGAGCCCCATACAGGATAAACCCAAGGAGAAACACGCCGAGACACATAATAATCAAACTGGCAAAAATTAAAGACAAAGAAAAATTATTGAAAGCAGCAAGGGAAAAATGACAAATAACATACAAGGGAACTCCCATAAGGTTAACAGCTGATTTCTCAGCAGAAACTCTACAAACCAGAAGGGAGTGGCATGATATACTTAAAGTGATGAAAGGGAAGAACCTACAACCAAGATTACTCTACCCAGCAAGGATCTCATTTAGATTTGATGGAGAAATCAAAAGCTTTACAGACAAGCAAAAGCTAAGAGAATTCAGCACCACCAAACCAGCTCTACAACAAATGCTAAAGGAACTTCTCTAAGTGGGAAACACAAGAGAAGAAAAGGACCTACAAAAACAAACCCAAAACAATTAAGAAAATGGTCATAGGAACATACATATCGATAATTACCTTAAACGTGAATGGATTAAATGCTCCAACCAAAAGACATTGGCTTGCTGAATGGATACAAAAACAAGACCCATATACATGCTGTCTACAAGAGACCCACTTTAGACCTAGGGACACATACAGACTGAAAGTGAGGGGATGGAAAAAGATATTCCATGCAAATGGAAATCAACAGAAAGCTGGAGTAGCTATACCCATATCAGATAAAATAGACTTTAAAATAAAGAATGTTACAAGAGACAAGGAAGGACACTATATAATGATCAAGGGATCAATCCAAGAAGAAGATATAACAATTATAAATATATATGCAACCAACATAGGAGCACCTCAATACATAAGGCAACTGCTAACAGCTATAAAAGAGGAAATCGACAGTAACACAATAATAGTGGGGGACTCTACAGTGGAGAAAAGACAGCCTCTTCAATAAGTGGTGCTGGGAAAACTGGACAGGTACATGTCAAAGTATGAAATTATAACACTCCCTGACACCATACACAAAAATAAACTCAAAATGGATTAAAGACCTAAGTGTAAGGCCAGACACTATCAAACTCTTAGAGGAAAACATAGGCAGAACACTCTATGACATAAATCACAGCAAGATCCTTTTTGACCCAGATCCTAGAGAAATGGAAATAAAAACACAAATAAACAAATGGGACCTAATGAAACTTAAAAGCTTTTGCACAGCAAAGAAAACCGTAAACAAGACCAAAAGACAACCCTCAGAATGGGAGAAAATATTTGCAAATGAAGCAACTGACAAAGGATTAATCTCCAAGATTTACAAGCAGCTCATGCAGCTCAATAACAAAAAAACAAACAACCCAATCCCAAAATGGACCAAAGACCTAAATAGACATTTCTGCAAAGAAGACATACAGATGGCCAACAGACACATGAAAGAATGCTCAACATCATTAATCATTAGAGAAATGCAAATCAAAACTACAATGAGGTATCATCTCACACCGGTCAGAATGGACATCATCAAAAAATCTAGAAACAATAAATGCTGGAGAGGGTGTGGAGGAAAGGGAACACTCTTGCACTCTTAGTGGGAATGTAAATTGATACGGCCACTATGGAGAACAGTATGGAGGTTCCTTAAAAAACTACAAATAGAACTACCATACGACCCAGCAATCCCACTACTGGGCATATACCCAGAGAAAACCGTAATTCAAAAAGACACATGCACCCGAATGTTCATTGCAGCACTATTGACAATAGCCAGGACATGGAAGCAACCTAATTGTCCATCATCGGATGAATGGATAAAGAAGATGTGGCACATATATACAATGGAATATTACTCAGCCATAAAAAGAAATGAAATGGAGGTATTTGTAGTGAGGTGGATAGAGTTAGAGTCTATCATACAGAGTGAAGTAAGTCAGAAAGAGAAAAACAAATACAGTATGCTAACACATATATATGGAATCTAAGGGAAAATAAAGGTCATGAAGAACCTAGTGGCAAGACGGGAATAAAGACACAGACCTACTAGAGAATGGACTTGAGGATATGGGGAGGAGGAGGGGTAAGATGTGACAGGGTGAGAGAGTGGCATAGACATATATACACTACCAAATGTAAAATAGATAGCTAGTGGGAAGCAACTGCATAGCACAGGGAGATCAGCTCGGGGCTTTGTGACCACCTAGAGGGGTGGAATAGGGAGGGTAGGAGGGAAGGAGATGCAAGTGGGAAGAGATATGGGAACATATGTATATGTATAACTGATTCACTTTGTTATAAAGCAGAAACTAACACACCATTGTAAAGCAATTATACTCCAATAAAGACGTTTCAAAAAAAAACAATAAAAAAGAAAAAGTAAATCAATAAATAAAGCCTTGTAATTGAAGGGCAAAAAATAAATAAATAAATAAGCTACAAGGATATACTGTAAAACACAGGGAATATAGCCAACATTTTATAATAACTTTAAATGGAGTATAATCTATAAAAATCACTGTTACATACCTGAAATTAATGTAATATTGTAAATCAACTATATCTCAATAAAAAATAGATTTTAACATAAAAAAAAAAAATCTTCCAACAAACAAAAGTCCAGGACCAGATGGCTTCACAGGTGTATTCTATCAAACATTTAGAGATGAGCTAACACCCGTCCTTCTCAAACTCTTCCAAAAAATTGCAGAGGAAGGAACACTCCCAAACTCATTCTATGAGGCCACCATCACCCTGATACCAAAACCAGACAGAGGTACTATAAAAAAAGAAAATTACAGACCAATATCACTGATGAATATAGATGCAAAAATCCTGAACAAAATACTAGCAAACAGAATCCAACAACACATTAAAAGGATCATACACCACGATCAAGTGGGATTTATCCCAGGGATGCAAGGATTTTTCAATATACGCAAATCAATCAAAGTGACACACCATATTAACAAATTGAAGAATAAAAACCATATGATCATCTCAAAAGATGCAGAAAAGCTTTTGACAAAATTCAACACCCATTTATGATAAAAAGACTTTCCAGAAAGTGGGCCTAGAGGGAACCTACCTCAACATAATAAAGGCCATATCTGACAAACCCACAGCAAACATCATTCTCAACGGTGAAAAACTGAAAGCATTTCCTCTAAGATCAGGAACGAGACAAGGATGTCCACTCTCACCACTATTATTCAACATAGTTCAGGAAGTCCTAGCCACAGCAATCAGAGAAGAAAAAGAAATAAAAGGTACACAAATTGGAAAAGAAGAAGTAAAACTGTCACTGTTTGCACATGACATGATACTATACATAAAGAATGCTAAAACTGCCACCAGAAAACTGCTAGAGCTAATTAATGAATATGGTAATGTTGCAGGATACAAAATTAATACACAGAAATCTCTTGCATTCCTATACACTAATGATGAAAAATCTGAAAGAGAAATTATGGAAACACTCTCATTTACCATTGTAACCAAAAGAATAAAATACCTAGGAATAAACCTACCTAGGGAGACAAAAGACTTGTATGCAGAAAACTATAAGACACTGATGAAAGAAATTAAAGATGATACCAACAGATGGAGAGATATACCATGTTCTTGGATTGGAATAATCAATATTGTGAAAATGACTTTACTACCCAAAGCAATCTACAGATTCAATGCAATCCCTATCAAATTACCAATGGCATTTTTTACGGAGCTAGAACAAATCATCTTAAAATTTGTATGGAGACCAAAAAGACCCCGAATAACCAAAGCAGTCTTGAGGGAAAAAAACGGAGCTGGAAGAATCAGACTCCCTGACTTCAGACTACACTACAAAGCAACAGTAATCAAGACCATATGGTACTGGCACAAAAACAGAAACATAGATCAATGGAACAAGATAGAAAGCCCAGAGATAAACCCACGCACCTACGGTCAACTAATCTATGACAAAGGAGGCAAAGCTATACAATGGAGAAAAGACAGTCTCTTCAATAAGTGGTGCTGGGAAAACTGGACAGCTACATGTAAAAGAATGAAATTAGAATACTTCCTAACACCATACACAAAAATAAACTCAAAATGGATTAGAGACCTAAATGTAAGACTGGACACTATAAAACTCTTAGAGGAAAACATAGGAAGAACACTCTTTAACATAAACCAGAGCAAGATGTTTTTTGGTCCACCTCCTGGAGTAATGGAAATAAAAACAAAAATAAACAAATGGGACTTAATGAAACTTCAAAGCTTTTGCACAGCAAAGGAAACCATAAACAAGACGAAAAGGCAACCCTCAGAATGGGAGAAAATATTTGCCAACGAATCAACAGACAAAGGATTAATCTCCAAAATATATAAACAGCTCATTCAGCTCAATATTAAAGAAACAAACAACCCAATCCAAAAATGGACAGAAGATCTAAATAGACATTTCTCCAAAGAAGACTTACAGACGGCCACAAAGCACATGAAAAGATGCTCAACATCACTAATTATTAGAGAAATGCAAATCAAAACCACAATGAGGTATCACCTCACACCAGTTAGAATGGGCATCATCAGAAAATCTACAAACAACAAATGCTAGAGAGGGTGTGGAGAAAAAGGAACCATCTTGCACTGTTGGTGGGAATGTAAATTGATACAGCCATTATGGAGAACGGTATGGAGGTTCCTTAAAAAACTAAAAATAGAATTACCATATGACCCAGCAATCCCACTACTGGGCATATACCCAGAGAAAACCGTAATTCAAAAAGACACATGCACCCGAATGTTCATTGCAGCACTATTTACAATAGCCAGGTCATGGAAGCAACCTAAATGCCCATCAACAGCCAAATGGATAAAGAAGTTGTGGTACATATATACAATGGAATATTACTCAGCCATAAAAAGAAACGAAATTGAGTCATTTATTGAGACGTGGATGGATCTAGAGACTGTCATACAGAGTGAAGTAAGTCAGAAAGAGAAAAACGAATATCGTATATTAACGCATGTATGTGGAACCTAGAAAAATTGTACAGATGAACCGGGTTGCAGGGCAGAAGTTGAGACACAGATGTAGAGAACAAACGTATGGACACCAAGGGGGGAAAACTGCGGTGGGGTGGGGATGGTGGTGTGCTGAATTGGGCGATTGGGATTGACATGTATACACTGATGTGTATAAAATTGATGACTGATTTAAAAAAAAAAAAAAAAAAGGAAAGAGGAACCACATTACATATTAATATGGAATCCTACAGAATAATCACCAAGTGATTCATTAACTTCACAGCAAGGTGAAGGACAATGTGTTTAATATGCTATCATTTGTATGATAAAAAAAGAACATGTATATATATATTATATATATATTATATATATATATATATGTTTGTAAATGCATGAAATATCTGTAAAAGGATACTGAAGAAAATGGGTAACAACAATTGCATCTGGGAAGGGGACTTGGACACCTTAAGGGCAAGAAGTGAGAGAAAGATTTAATTTTCACTGTAAACTTTTTCAATTCTGTACAATGAGTGTGTATATATTACCTATTCAAATAACTTGTTAATAATATCTTTATGATCAAGTCACACTAGTACAATATTCTCAATTTAAAGATTAGAAAACTAAGCTCAGAAAGTGATTTGTTCACATCTGAAAGGTAGTCAGTGACAGAACCATGTCTAGAAATTATGCCTGTCATGGAACTCTTTCCTTGGACAGAATCCTTTGAGTTTTTACCTTTTTAGTAAGCCCGTTCTCTTTTAGCATCTCCAAGAAGTACATTTTTTTTTCCTCAGTTTCAGCCTGTTTCTACTTCCAGACTAAATCCCTCAGGACTAAATATATATGTGGTGTATTTCTTTCCTAGCTGCTGAACAAATTACAACAAATTTAGTGTCTTGAAACAACACAAATTTATTATCTTACAGTTCTGAAGGTTAGAAGTTCAAAATGAGTCTTCAAGGTATTGGCAGGGCTGCGTTCCTTCTGGAGGCTCCAGGGGAAAATCCATCTCTTTGTATTTTCCAGCTTCTAGAGATGGTCTATATTCCTTGGCTCATGGCCCTCTTCCTCCATCTTCAAAGTGCATTTCTCCAAGTTCTGCTTCCATTGTGCCATCTCCTTCTGATTTTGATCCTCTTGCCTCCCTCTTTTAAGAACCTTTATGATTATAGACATAGCTAACAAACTTATGGTTACCAAAGGGGAAAGGGGGTTGGGGGAGAGATAAATTAGGAGTTTGGGATTAACATATACACACTACTGTATATAAAATAGATTACTACTACTGTATAGCATAGGGAACTATACTCAATATTTTGTAATAACCTATAGGGAAAAGAATTTGAAAAGGAATATATATGTATATGTATACATACATATATAAATATATATGAATCACTGTGCTGTATACCTGAAACTAACACAATATAGTACTATACTTCAATTTAAAAACATATTATACAGCAGAAACAAACACACCATTGTAAAGCAATTATACTCCAATAATGTTGTTAAAAAAGTAAAAAATTAAAAAAATTAAAACATATATATTATATATATATATATAAAGTGGGAATGAGATGTTATGAGTTTGAGGTTGATCTCCCAAATAAGTGCTTCATCTATTGCTTTTATATATTTTCAATAAAAGACAAGTATTAACCAAAAAAAAAAAAAGAAGCCTTGTGATTACATTGGACCTACCTGGATATCTCAGCATCATTTTTCCATCTCAAGATCCTTAACTTAATCACATCTGCAAAGTCCCTTCTATGATGTAAAGTAACTGTCACAGGTTCTAAGGATTAGGACATGAACATCTTTGGGAGGCCATTGTTCAGCCTATCACATTAGCTCTAAATCTGAGGCATGTATCCTAAACTGTCTCAGTTTCTTCATCTATAAAACAGGAATAACAGCACTACCTATTTTGTATGGCTATTGTGCAGATTATAACAATTATATATTTAAAGAGCATAGAACACTGCCTGACACATTGTAATCTCTGGATATATGTTATATATAACATCTTTTTATATATAACATGTGGTTGTTATTGTTGTTTTAGTGAGCTCTAGTTGTCTGGTATATTAAAGACTTTCATCAAGAGTCTAATGATCTCTTCCTTTAGACCCAACATATGCTGAGGATACAGAAGAGAGGCTTTTACTTTATTTTAGCAAAACTCTAACAAACTCAGTGTAAGGGGAAAAAAGATAGCACATTCAGCAGATGAATCAAATTAATTTAGGATATTAGTTGACATTTTATATAGTCTTCTTCATTTGTGCTTCTGCAAGTACATAACATAGTGAATATTTGCAATCGATCTAAAGTATTTACTAAGAATTTGGGGGGAATTTACTACATGCAAGGCCTAGTGCAATGGGGATACAAAAGGTGGCAATAACAGGTAATCTTGGATTTTTACAGCTGAGATAAGTGAGTCTTAAGGAGACCAACTTGCAATGTGCTACATAGCCAGAACTGGAGCTGAGACTGTGGCTCAGGAGATGAACTATAAACAGGAAAAAAAATGGAAAAGTAATACACTGTGCTACACAATATTATATGTGCTAAATGAATAGTTAGGGACTTCGAATTGGGGAGAACTCTTGTCAGGCGGGTTGATCAGAAAAGCCATAGTTAAAGCAATGTGTAAATTTTGGATAGAAACAGAGAGTAAACGGAGTTGGGGGGGAAAGGTAATTTTGAGTGTGAGCAAAGACATAGAATAAAATATCCCAGACCTGTGCTGCAGAAAGTTTGCACTGAGTATTTATTTGTAATGGAGAGCAAACAGCTTCTCATGTAAGCATGCACAACAGGATGGGTGTTGTGGGGGAGAACTCTTGGGGGCAGGCATTTGCCCCCTCCCTTCCACAGAGCAGGGTCAAGTGCACATGATGTTCCATTAGCCAAGCCACTCCTGACAGGCGGGGAAGAAGCCAAGCAGCTGTGGCTACAATAGACCATTTGAGAAGAGGGTAGAGACAGAATAGTCTTTCTCAAAAAGCTTGAGACATCATGTGAGTCTGCTTCCTGATATTACAAATATAGATATATGCAACACAGAGCTCAACATGAAAGCCAAGGCTCTGGAAGTTTAATAACTAATCTTTGGGAGATATCTGTGGAAAGTACTATAATTATTGGACATTTCAAATGTTCCAAGGCCAGTGCTATCACCCACTTTACATAAATATTAAGTCCTTTTAATAACCCTCTGAGGTAGACATTATTATGCCCATTTTACAAAATGAGAAGCCAGGAAAAAAAAGCCAAGAATTTCAGAAGACCTAAATAGACATTTCTCCAAAGAAGACATACAGACGGCCACGAAGCACATGAAAAGATGCTCAGCATCACTAATTATTAGAGAAATGCAAATCAAAACTACAATGAGGTATCACCTCACTCCTGTTAGAATGGGCATCATCAGAAAATCTACAAACAACAAATGCTGGAGAGGATGTGGAGAAAAGGGAAACCTCTTTCACTGTTGGTGGGAATGTAAATTGATACAGCCACTATGGAGAACAATATGGAGGTTCCTTAAAAAACTAAAAGTAGAATTACCATATGACCCAGCAATCCCACTACTGGGCATATACCCAGAGAAAACCGTAATTCAAAAAGACACATGCACCCCAGTGTTCATTGCAGCACTATTTACAATAGCCAGGTCATGGAAGCAACCTAAATGCCCATCAACAGACGAATGGATAAAGAAGATGTGGTACATATATACAATGGAATATTACTCAGCCATAAAAAGGAACAAAATTGAGTCATTTGTAGAGACGTGGATGGATCTAGAGACTGTCATACAGAGTGAAGTAAGTCAGAAAGAGAAAAACAAATATCGTATATTAATGCATGTATGTGGAACCTAGAAAAATGGTACAGATGAGCCAGTTTGCAGGGCAGAAGTTGAGACACAGATGTAGAGAATGGACATATGGACACCAAGGGGGGAAAACTGCGGTGAGGTGGGGATGGTGGTGTGCTGAATTGGGCGATTGGGATTGACATGTATACACTGATGTGTATAAAATTGTTGCCTAATAAGAACCTGCAGTATAAAAAAACAAACAAAACAACTAATACTAAACTTTCATTGGGTTATTTGTATGGAAATATGTTAATATAATTGTTTCAGACATTACATGAAATTTCTAAAAATCTTATATTTGTATTTGTATGGAAATATGTATGGAAATATGTTAATATAAATGTTTCAGACATTACATGAAATTTCTAAAAATCTTATATTTGTATTTGTATGGAAATATGTATGGAAATATGTTAATATAAATGTTTCAGACATTACATGAAATTTCTAAAAATCTTATATGTTCTGGTATAATGTTATAAGTAATAATTCTAGTTATTACTTTAAAATGTATATCTCAGAAATAACTAATTTTCTTGTCAACTGCATTATTATGAACTTTCATCTGATCTTTAACCGTGGTCATTTTTAAGTCTTTTGTCATTTACAGACAGTTCTGGGTGTACTCTGATGATTTTGCAAATATGTTCCTATAAAAGGGTTTCATCTTCAAGAAATTCATGGAAAGACTCTGACAAGTACAGCTTTCTGGTAACTGACTGTACTGCTGAACTGAATGAATAAGCATTTTCAGAACTCTACTGAAAAACTGATGAACTCATAAAAGTGCTAACAAAAGATCAAGATGAAAAAAAATTAATTACATGGGACTGAGTGAACTGATGAGGATGAGTATAATTTTTGTGACTTTCTGTCTGAATTAAAAAAAAAAAATCCCACAAGGACTCAGAGGCAAAGAATATACAAATCAATTTTCACTGCAAAGTAAAGGAGCTGTTACAGTGGAGGATTACTGGACTGAATGTCAATATTATGACATAGTATGAGTGTGTTTCATGTTTGGTAATTGCAATCATTGTTGCTTTTGTTGTGGTCATCCATGTACAATGCTTGGTGTCAGTCTATTTATCTCTTGTAAAAATAAAATACAGTGTGTGTGTGTGAAAAAAAAAAAAAAAAAAAGCCAAGAATTTAGTGCCCATTGTCTACATAGCTGCCCTGAGCCCCACACATTTTCCAACCATAATAGCCTCTCACCAATCAGTGGTATACCAGCAAAATGAAGCAAATTCTTTTCCAGTTTCTGGTTTTGTTTCTTGAAAAATACTGCAAGGTATTTCTGTAAACTGACTAGAAGTCCCAGAAAAAGCAGAAATGTACTAATAATTATTTGCTAAGTAATCTCTATGTTGAGCGATATCAAAACCATGAAACTAGATCCCTTTACAGCTATATGTGAGAAGTTAGCAAAGAGTGGGGAGAAAGGAAGACGGCTTTTCTTTTCCATCTCCTTCCTTCAATTAGATAAGGCTTAAAGCAGGCAATGCTTTGAGGGACATAAACTCAGGAAGTCATAAAGCCCAATAAATCGGAAGGGTTTGGGGTAGACCGCAGAAGAAATGTCAGAAAAGATTGTCCTATTTCCAGGAAGAAACAGCTGTGCACAAGTGGGCACCCTTGTCCCCATTAGTTCTGTCACATCTAAGAGGGCCCAGAATATCTGGGCCATCAGCTTATTGACCACTGCCTTCTGATGCTTAAAGAAATGAAAGCCTTGTCTATGAATTAATGTGTTTAACTGAATTTAAAGTTTCAATCAAATTCTTTTCTCTCCCCACCCCAAAGCAGAAATTCCCCAAATTTATGGCTTTGTGGCACACTTAGTGTCTCAGTAATTTTTCACAGTGCCCTAGGCCAAAGGAAACACCTAATGGTTAGGTTCGTTAAGTAGTTAGGGCCAAACAATTTGATAAATATTTATGTGATATCAATGTAGTAACCATTTGAAAAACTGATACACGTAAATTAAAAGAAAAAATATTATCACTTTGCTCCAAAAGGACCACAATTACTTACTAATGGTACATGTGTGCTGGTTGAGCACCGTACAACGTCTCAAACCTTGGAACCAGATTGGATATCACCTCCCTTTTTCCCTAGTTACATATTGATTTTCTTGGGATAATTGCTTTTTATCACAGCAATGGCTGAAAACCATAAAGTTATTATGTAACAGGAAGGAATGTAGCATGTTCTAATGTTGAAACTGTGAACTGTCTCAAACTAGAAATTTGCACAGATGTCACTGTGATCCCCTTGAAAAATCAAAATATTCCACTGAACCCTTGTGAGTTTGAGGGTATTGAAGAACATAGTCTGGGAACTGTAATGGCCCTAAGCTATGGAATTTGAACTCTCAGAAAAGTAAGTCAGGTGGAACTCCTCCATTTTCTAAATATTTGTTCAGTTGCCCTGGAGAGACCTGTTCTGGAGGGAGACTAGAAAAGGAAGTAGTACCCAAGCGCTAAGATCCATCTGTGTTAGTCTCTTGGACTGCTCCTTAGGGAATACACTGCTTCCCAGAATCTTCCCTGCCAATCTTTCAGAAGAAAAATACTGCACTTTACCACTGTCTATCATTAACATGGCTAGTTTTGAAATGTATTTTGTGGCTCCCACTAGGAAAAATAATAAGATTTTTCATTCATGCAGATCCTTTCGTATAAGACACAACTTGATGTTATGGAAAGAGAACTAGATTAATAGATAATTGGATCGGGGCCCTGTTTCTACCACATACTAAATAACCTTGGGCAGGTTACTTACTGTTTCCAAACTTTAGTTCTGAAGATAATCCCTGCCATGTGCAATGCAATATTTTAATAATAACTGTATAACACATTTGAATAAAGCATTGTTTCTCAAACTCAATGTGCATAAGAATCCCCTGAGGGCCATTATGAAAATACAGATTCCCTGGGCTCCACTCTCATTGTAGTATAGCAGGTCTGGGATGGAGCCCAGGAATTTGTCCTTTTAACAAGCATACCACCCAAGGTGATATAAATTCAGGTATGACAAGTTAAGAAATATTAGTAAAAGATGTTTTTCTAAACACTTGCAGATATATAACAATTTCATCCCCTCGATAACTTTTAAAGTAAGTAGGACTGGTATTGTCTTCATTTTATAGATGAAGAAACTGAGACTTTAAAAGATGACAGTGGCATCCCAGGTCTTCTCTACAGGTAGGCCTGTAATGATCGAGGGATCGAATTTATCTTATGCATAAAATATATATATGTTCATACAGTTCACTAAACTGTATATTCCTTGAGGACAGCAAGTCTTAATCATTTTTATATCTCTGGTACTTGACAAAGAACCTCAAAGAATGTTTAATTTAAAAAAACCCTAATTTTTGAATTTATTGTATATATAGAAATATCTAATATTTCAAACAAAGCATACTTTGAAACATTTTCAGTTTTTCTCAAATCAACAAGTCCTGAAAAAAAAAAAAAAAACCCTCAGGCTACAGTTTTCACAAAATATAAATCTTTCTTTGTTTCCTAATAGCTGAGCTAAAAGTAACTTTCTCATAGTTGGGGAAGGATGATGAGGTCACCCAGTTCCACCCTGCAATGGAATGCCCACTTGTTGCTTGTTCAGGGAACTGATGATGCCAACAATCCTTTGTCTTTGGTATAATCAGACTCTGAAGTTCGTTCAGGCCTCTCGGTTCAGGCTGCCAACACTGGCAACATCGTTTCCAGATAACTGACCTCAGTTCTGCTGACTCAGTAAGTCAACTCCCAGAGTCAGACAGGACCCCTATTCAGATGGGAACAGTTTCTTAATCTTTTTTTGGGGGGTGGGGGAGTCATGAAACCCTTTGAAATAGAAGAGGATTCATGTGAACCCTGAAGCCAATGTCAGTGGACAGCTAAAATAAGATTTTAAAACTATTTTGCAAAACCAAGTGTTTTATTTTCCCTCTTATAAAATATTTTCTACTGAGAATGATTTGACTTGGGTAAGGTATGGCTTTAGGGTTTATTTAATAAACTGAGAGACAACAGAGTGATTTTTGACACTCATTATGACTCAAAACATAGTTTATTCAACAGCAGCTTGTTCATGGCTATTCTTTTAATTCTATTATTGATAGTGGAACATTTGGGAAAAGGTTGCATTCCCATCAAAGTTAAACACGAGTTAAAATGGAAAGAAATTTGGTGTGGAAGTTTGTATAATGACAGTATTTATTGCAAAGAAAATTGCATAATATAATTTTATCTCCATGAAACAAGCTATCACAAATCTCACACCTGAGACTCAATATAAAATGTTAATTATCAAGGGTTATAATCTCATACATTTAAAGGCAACACTACATGTTGAATTATGGAATAAGCAGAGCCTCTCTCCATCTGGTTCTAGAGTCAAGACAATGTCCTGACCATCATATTTGGAAGTGTCTTTGACATCACAATATCTCAAAATGCAATAGCACACACAGAGTGTCCTCAAGCGCTTTCTTGGTAAAACCAGTTTGGAAACTTTTATCTTACACACAATGCATGTTTCTCTTTTGTAATACAACACCCTGTGAAGATTCACAAGGCCAGGATGGATTATACCTTGTGTGGTATTTCTAGATCAGAGGTGAAATAACAAAGGAATATCAACGCATTATAAAGCTTATAAAGATATGATATTTTTTCAAGTTGTCGTTGAGGCAAATTATAGTGATCCACCCCAAAGCATGCTATTTCCTCTGATAAATATTATCATTTCATCAATTTCACAACCAGGAAATCCAAGCTTTGGAAAATGTAAATAACCTTCCCCATATCACCTAAACAGGGATGACAAAACAAACTGCCATATGACTCCATATTCTAATACCACACTGACTCCAATAACTTTCCTTAACTGAATGTATGTAAAAAATACTATTGTTTAGCTAATTCAGATACTATAGGAAGCAACATCAGTATGAATAACACAGAGTGTGAATGAAAGAAAATTTTTCTTAAACTTTGGAATGTGTTTCTATACCTATGTTTGGATATGGGTGTTGCTAATATTCTGGAAACTGTCCCCAAAGCCAGGATAGGTAATTAGCTATCTTGATTTTGGAGCAAACCTCATACCTCTTTCTTTCCCTTTCAATGACTTTTGGATTTGAAATTTCCAAACCACAAAAGGAGATCAATGTACTTATGGAGATAAAAGAACAGATTTGAAATCATGATTATCTGAAATACCTGGTTGCTGTTTTTATAAAAGATAGTTTAGGGGTATAAACAGGAATGGTGATAATATTAACAGAGGAGCTATTAGAACTGAGCAGATGACAATGTCATGAGAAAGTTAAAGGCAAGATTTATTTGGAACAAGTCTGTATAGTTCATGCATTCATAGGACTAGGCAGCTGATACTTTTAGTGACAACATCCCTTGCTATTTCCAGATCACCAAGGAGACAGAAAAATGCTTGGAACTAAAAAGGCAGCTCAACTAATTAATTTGTAATGGTGCTTTCAAACTGAATGTTATATTCTGAGTTTCTGAAAGAATTACACTTTGTGGTCAGCTAAAGATCTTGGAAAGGACTAGACATATTAAACATTCTGACAAATATTTTCCAAGTTATATGGTTTTTAAATCACTAAAATGCCTGCAACATCTGATAACAAGGAAAATCTAAGAGTAAAAACTATTTTATTCAATATAGGGTTATGATTTTCATTGAATAAAATAAAATATCAAATAATATTAAATCAATAACACAAGTAGTATATACATTTAGAAAATTTATAAGTAATTTTAAAAAAGAAAATGTAAGATTCAATATACTGAAAGGTAAACAACAAAAACAAAACCCAGGGCTTCCCTGGTGGTGCAGTCGTTAAGAATCTGCCTGCCAATGCAGGGGACATGGGTTCAAGCCCCAGTACGGGATGATCCCACATACCACGGATCAACTAAGCCCATGCGCCACAACCACTGAGCCTGCGCTCTAGAGCCCGCAAGCCACAACTACTGAGCCCACGTGCCACAACTACTGAAGCCCACGCGTCTAGAGCACATGCTCCACAACAAAGAGAAGCCACCATGATGTGAATCCTGTGCACTGCAATGAAGAGTAGCCCCTGCTCGCAGCAACTAGAGAAAGCCAACGCACAGCAACGAAGACCTAACACAGCCCAAAATAAGATAAATTAATTTTAAAAAAACAGACTGAGCACAGCAGGCATAATAGAGCCAGGCCATGCCTCCCCAAATTGGGGAAACAAAACAAAACAAAACCCAAGCCACCCTAACACAAACAATGATAACTTAAAAAAAAAACGTTTACCTTGTGTAAAATAGGTACAAAATAAATATTTGTTGGTGATAATTTACTTCTAATTGCTGTAGTAGCAATTTAAAAATATAATATTATTAAGGTAATATTTAAATATTAAATGTTTTAACATGAAACTATTCTGCCTTTAAAAAAGATATTTATAGTAAAGGAGCACTTCATTCCCCTCACAACTAATATATCATAATTTTTCTAAAACTGTGTCTCTTTACTTTTCAGAACAGTAACAGTTGAGTTCAAATCAAGATGAAGCAGGATCTGAAGGTTCTGGAGAACATAATAATAAAAATACACAACAAAATAATTTCACTTATTATGCAACTGCAGAACCAGGCCAAGTAAATATGCCGCATCAAACAGAAATTTCATGCAGTAGATATTACCTCTAGTTAACAGAGGAGGAAACTGAGCCTCAGGCCACATATTTAGTATGAAATCACTGGTGGTCAGTAGAAGCACTTTGAGGTACATGATTTTAACCATTGTATTTTCAGTTTGAAATAAAATATTAAATCTTCTCTATACCCAAGCAAAATTCAAATCTCTTAGTTTACAGATACAATACCTAAAGAAAATATTTGCAGCCTGTAAGACAAATGATTTATATCCCTTCTAAACAAATGACTCCTATAGGCAATGGAAATAATAGTCATAGATATAATCACTGCAGGGGAGGGAAAAATTTCTCCACTATCCTCTTAGGGTTTCCATCTGGGACTAAGAATTAAATTGACATAAGACAGATTAACCCAAGAAAATCATACAAATTCTGTTACATTTTTACACATACATGGGAACCTTCACAAGAGAATGAAGAAGTGACCGGAAGAGGAAGCATTTATACATTTTAGACAAAGAAACAATAAATTTGTAAAGAATTGACAAGATAAAGGAGCTTGGCTGGGGTAGTAAATGGTGAAGAAGTAAGTAGGAAGATAAGGTGGGTTGGTTTAACAAAACTTGTTTGAACAGATTTCTTGACCCCAAATTCCCTGTCTCTGGTGAAAAGGATGCCTTCCTTCCTCCTAGTACAGAGAGGCTATTTTTCACATGGGAGTTTTATCTCCTGCTTTCAGGAAGAAAAAGGAGGGTCAGAACGTCCTTTTTGCACCCACTATGTCTTAAGCATCTTTAATTTAAAATAATCAATATGCAAAACTGATATATTTTGGGGTAAAATGTTCTGGTTTCCTTTAGCAGGCAAGTCTAGGAACATAAATACAAATGGCCAATGAACATAAAACACTTAACCTCATTAGTAAGTGGGGAAATGCAAATTAAAGTATAATACAACTTTATCAAATAGGCAAAACTTCAAAACATCACAATGGATAAAACGATGCTTTTGTGTACTATTTTTAGGAGTATAAGATAGTACCGGTAAAATAAATACACATACCCTTTGATTCAGCAGGTCCATGTCTTAGTATCTCTCCAACAGAAATATTTTCATAAATGGGCAAGGATGCATGTTCAAGAATATTCTTAATAACATTTTTGAACTATGAAGAATTAGAACAAATTTAAAGTAAATCAGTTGGGGACTAGTTAAACAAATTGTGCTACATTTTTTTAACAAAATAAAATTCAGACTTTTAAAATAATGAAGTAGATGTATAAGCAGTAGAAGGATATCCATGATATGACACTGAATTTAAAAAGCAAGTTGCAGTGTAGTATGTTAGTCATGATACAATTTGGCTAAAAAAAGAGATATGTATATCTGAATATTCATAAGTAAAGATGTACTAGGATAAAAACTGAATTATTAAAAATGGTTACATCTTGGGACTTCCCTGGTGGTGTGGTGGTTAAGAATCTGCCTGCCAATGCAGGGGACACAGGTTCAATTCCTGGTCCGGGAAGATCCCACATGCCATGGAGCAACTGAGCCTGTGTGCCACAACTACTGAGTCTACACTCCGGAGCCCACAAACCACAACTACTGCGATCCATGTGCTGCAACTACTGAAGCCCATGCACTCTGGGACCCTTGTGCTGCAACTACTGGGCCTGCGTGTTACAACTACCAAAGCCCACATGCCTAGAGCCCGTGCTCTGCAACAAGGGAAGCCACTGCAATGAGAAGCCTGTGCACAGCGATGAAGAGTAGCCCTTGCTAGCCACAACTAGAGAAAGTCCTTGCGCTACAAAGAAGACACAAAACAGCCAAAATAAATAAATAGATTTTAAAAAATAAGAAAGTAA
Source organism: Balaenoptera acutorostrata (assembly GCF_949987535.1). Lineage (NCBI taxonomy): Eukaryota > Metazoa > Chordata > Mammalia > Artiodactyla > Balaenopteridae > Balaenoptera > Balaenoptera acutorostrata. Next base: position 49,386,843 of record NC_080080.1, on the reverse strand, counting down.
TTATGCAAATGCTAATTAGATTTCTATAAAAAAAAATGGTTACATCTCATAAGGGAATGTTGTAAGGAAAAGTAGGTAAGGAAGAAACATAATACATTTCAAAAGATTTGTTAATTTTTAATCATTTCCAACTTTTTAGATGAAAATATTTCAGTCAAAAAGAGATAAACATTTTAAGAAGTAAGAGAAACACATCCCTAAAGAAGTTTGTATAGCTAGAAGCTGACTTGTAAAAATCTCAAGGAGAAGGTGAAGTTTAAGGAAATGGAGTTCTCTGGAAACCACTCAGTCCAATTGCCTCTCAATTAAAAATTCTTCTTCCAACCCTAAAAACTGAAAGATGTAATATTTTGTTTGCTTGATTTTTTACTAGAATTACTGAAGTATATTTTATGTATAGTAAAATTGAACCAGTTTTAAGTACACAAACTTTGACAAGTGGTAGAGCACCATACTATTATGTTTTAAGGCTCATCATTGCACCGTAGCTAAGGATCTGATAATCCATCTTTTCCAAGCACATTTACACTTGAACAGAAGGCTGCTCAAGATGCTTTAACCAAAGGGGATGAAACTCTTAAGTGTTAGAATCCATCAAAGCACTTTAAGTCAGCAAAAATTGCCCATGACCAGGCTCCGGGCCATTCATAAAAGCAAGATAGTAATTATCTGTGAGGTATCTAGAGTCTAGATAACTACTCCAGAAAGTGGACACAGAGGGAACCTACTTCAACATAATAAAGGTCAGATATAACAAATGCACATCTGACATCTTTCACAATGGTGAAAACTGAAAACATTTCCACTAAGATCAGGAACAAGACAAGGATATCCACTCTCACCACTCTTATTCAAACATAGTTTTGGAAGTCCTAGCCATAGCAATCAGAGAAGAAAAAGAAATAAAAGGAATACAAATTGGAAAAGAAGTAAAACTGTCACTCTTTGCAAATGACATAATACTATACACAGAAAATCCTAAGGAGGCCACCAGAAAACTACTAGAATCAATCAATGAATTTGGTAAGGTGGCAGGATACAAAATTAATGCACAGAAATCTTTTGCATTCCTATACATTAATGACAAAAGATCAAAAAGAGAAGTTAAGGAAACAATCCCATTTACCACTGCAACAAAAAGAATAAAATACCTAGGAATAAACCTACCTAAGGAGGCAAATACCTGTACTCAGAAAACTATAAAACACTGATGAAAGAAATCAAAATGACATAAACAGATGGAGAAATCTACCATGTTCTTGGATTGGAAGAATCAATATTCTGAAAATGACTAGAGAGCCCAAAGCAATCTACAGATTCAGTGCAATCCCTATCAAATTACCAATGGCATTGTTCACAGAATTAGAACAAAAAATTTAACAGTTTGTATAGAAACACAAAAGACCCAGAATAGCCAAAGTAATTTCGAGAAAGAAAAACGGAGATGGAGGAATCAGGCTCCCTGACTTCAAACTATATTAAAAAACTACAGTAATAAAGACAGTAGGGTACTGGCACAAAAACAGAAATATAGATCAATGGTACAGGATAGAAAGTCTAGAGATAACCTATGCACATATGGTCATCTAATTTATGACAAAGGAGGCAAGAATATACAATGGAGAAAAGACAGTCTCTTCAATAAATGGTGCTGGGAAAACTGGACAGCTACATGTAAAAGAATGAAATTACAACAATATCTAACACCATACACAGAAATAAACTCAAAATGGATTAAAGAGCTAAAGGCAAAAACATACACTATAAAACTCTTAGAGGAAAAAATACGAAAAACACTCTTAGACATAAACCACAGTAAGATCGTTTTTGAACCATCTCATAGAATAAGGAAAATAAAAACAAAAATAAACAAATGGGACCTAATTAAACTTAAAAGCTTTTGCACAACAAAGAAAACCATAAACAAGACGAGAAGACAACCCTCAGAATGGGAGAAACTATTTGCAAATGAAGCAAACAAAAAATACAAACACCTCATAGAGCTCAATATCAAAAAAAAAAAAAAAAACCAAATTAAAAAAGAGATGGAAGACCTAAATAGACATTTCACCTAAAAAGACATAGAGATGGCGAAGAGGCACATGAAAAGATGCTCATCATCAAGAGGGCAGATGCAGAAGCAAGAAAAACTACAGTCCTGCAGCCTGTGGAAGAAAAAACCCACATTCACAGAAAGGAAGACAAGATGAAAAGACAGAGGGCTATGCACCAGATGAAGGAACAAGATAAAATCCCAGAAAACCAACTAAAAGAGGTGGAGATAGGCAAACTTCCAGAAAAAGAATTCAGAATAATGATAGTGAAGATGATCCAGGACCTCGGAATAAGAATGGAGGCAAAGATTGAGAAGCTGCAAGAAATGTTTAAAAAAGACTTAGAAGAATTAAAGAACAAACAAACAGAGATGAACAATACAATAACTGAAAGGAAAACTACACTAGAAGGAATCAATAGCAGAATAACTGAGGCAGAAGAATGGATAAGTCACCAGGAAGACAGAATGGTGGAATTCACTGCTGCAGAACAGACTAAAGAAAAAAGAATGAAAAGAAATGAAGACAGCTTAAGAGACTTCTGGGACAACATTAACTGAAACAACATTCGCATTATAGAGGTGCCAGAAGGAAAAGAGAGAGAGAAAGGACCAGAGAAAATATTTGAAGAGATTATAGTCAAAAACTTCCCTAACATGGGAAAGGAAATACCCACCCAAATCCAAGAAGCATAGCAAGTCCTATACAGGATAAACCCAAGGAGAAACACACTGAGACACATAGTAATAAAATTAGCAAAAAATAAAGACAAAGAAAAATTATTAAAGGCAACAAGGGAAAAACAACAAATAACAAACAAGGGAACTCCCCTAATGTTAACAGCTGATTTCTCAGCAGAAACTCTACAAGCCAGAAGGGAGTGGCATGACATACTTAAAATGATGAAAGGGAAGAACCTACAACCAAGATTACTCTACCTGGCAAGAATCACATTCAGATTCAATGGAGAAATCAAAAGCTTTACAGACAAGCAAAAGCTAAGAGAATTCAGCACCACTAAACCAGCTCTACAACAAATGCTAAAGGAACTTCTCTAAGTGGGAAACACAAGAGAAGAAAAGGACCTACAAAAACAAACCCAAAACAATTAAGAAAATGGTTGTAGAAACGTTCATAACGATAATTACCTTAAACGTGAATGGATTAAATGCTCCAACCAAAAGACACAGGCTTGCTGAATGGATACAAACACAAGATCCATATATATGATGTCTACAAGATATCCACTTCAGACCTAGGGACACATAAAGACTGAAAGTGAGGGGATGGAAAAAGATATTCCATGCAAATGGAAATCAACAGAAAGCTGGAGTAGCTATACTCATATCAGATAAAATGGACTTTAAAATAAAGAATGTTACAAGAGACAAGGAAGGACACTACATAATGATCAAGGGATCAATCCAAGAAGAAGATATAACAGTTATAAATATATATGCACCCAACATAGGAGCACCTCAATACATAAGGCAACGGCTAACAACTATAAAAGAGGAAATCGACAGTAACACAATAATAGTGGGGGACTTTAACACCTCACTTACATCAATGGACAGATCATCCAAAATGAAAATAAATAAGGAAACAGAAGCTTTAAATGACACAATAGACCAGATAGATTTAGTTGGTATTTATAGGACATTCCATCCAAAAAGAACAGACTACACTTTCTGCTCAAGTGCACACAGAACATTCTCCAGGATAGATCACAACTTGGATCACAAATCAAGCCTCAGGAAATTTAAGAAAATTGAAATCATATCAAGCATTTTTTCTGACCACAGCGCTATGAGATTAGAAATGAATTGCACAGGAAAAAACGTAAAATTCACAAACACATGGAGGTTAAACACTACGTTACTAAATAACCAAGAGATCACTGATGCATTCAAAGAGGAAATCAAAAAATACATAGAGACAAATGACGATGAAAACACAAAGATCCAAAACCTATGGGATGCAGCAAAAGCCATTCTAAGAGGGAAGCTTATAGCTATACAAGCCTACCTCAAGAAACAAGAAAAATCTCAAGTAAATAATCTAACCTTACACCTTAAGGAACTATAGAAAGAAGAATGAACAAAACCCAAAGTTAGCAGAAGGAAAGAGATCATAAACACCAGAACAGAAATAAATGAAATAGAAACAAAGAAAACAATAGCAAACATCAATAAAACTAAAAGCTGGTTCTTTGAGAAGATAAACAAAATTGATAAACCATTAGCCAGACTCATCAAGAAAAAGAGGGAGAGGACTCAAACCAATAAAATCAGAAATGAAAAAGGAGAAGTTACAACAGACACCACAGAAATACAAAGCATCCTAAGAGACTACTGCAAGCAACTCTATGCCAGTAAACTGGACAACCTGGAAGAAATGGACAAATTCTTAGAAAGGTATAACCTTCCAAGACTGAACCAGGAAGAAATAGAAAATATGAAGAGACCAAGCACAAATAATGAAATTGAAACTATGATTAAAAATCTTACAACCAACACAACTCCATGACCAGATGGCTTCATAGGTGTATTCTATCAAACATTTACAGAAGAGCTAACACCCATCCTTCTCAAACTCTTCCAAAAAATTGCAGAGGAAGGAACACTCCCAAACTCATTCTATGAGGCCACCATCACCCTGATTCCAAAACCAGACAAAGATACTACAAAAGAAGAAAATTACAGTCCAGTATCACTAAAGAATATAGATGCAAAAATCCTCAACAAAATACTAGCAAACAGAACCCAACAACATATTAAAAGCATCATACACCACAATCAAGTGGGATTTATCCCAGGGATGCAAGGATTCTTCAAAATATGCAAACCAATCAATGTGAGACACCATATTAACAAACTGAAGAATAAAAACCATATGATCATCTCAATAGATGCAGAAAAAGCTTTTGACAAAATTCAACACCCATTTATGATAAAAAGTCTCCAGAAAGTGGGCATATAGGGAACCTACCTCAACATAATAAAGGCCATAAATGACAAACCCACAGCAAACATCATTCTCAATGGTGAAAAACTGAAAGCATTTCCTCTAAGATCAGGAACAAGAAAAGGATGTCCACTCTCACTGATGTTATTCAACATAGTTTTGGAAGTCTTAGCCATGGCAATAAGAGAAGGAAAAGAAATAAAAGGAATACAAATTGGAAAAGAAGAAGTAAAACTGTCACTGTTTGCAGATGACATGATACTATACATAGAGAATTCTAAAGATGCCACCAGAAAACTGCTCGAACTAATCAATGATTTTGGTAAAGTCGCAGGATACAAAATTAATGCACAGAAATCTCTTGCATTCCTATACACTAATGATGAAAAATATGAAAGAGAAATTAAGGAAACACTCGCATTTACCATTGCAATGAAAAGAATAAAATACCTAGGAATAAACCTACCTAGGGAGACAAAAGACCTGTATGCAGAAAACTATAAGACACTGATGAAAGGAATTACAGATGATACCAACAGTTGGAGAGATATACCATGTTCTTGGATTGGAATAATCAATATTGTGAAAATGACTTTACTACCCAAAGCAATCTACAGATTCAATGCAATCCCTGTCAAATTACCAATGGCAGTTTTTATGGAACTACAACAAAAAATCTTAAAATTTGTATGGAGACACAAAAGACCTCAAATAGCCAAAGCAGTCTTGAGGGAAAAAAACGGAGCTGGAGGAATCAGACTCCCTGACTTCAGACTATACTACAAAGTGACATTAATCAAGACCATATGGTACTGGCACAAAAACAGAAACATAGATCAATGGAACAAGATAGAAAGCTCAGAGATAAACCCACACACCTATGGTCAACTAATCTATGACAAAGGAGGCAAGGATATACAATGGAGAAAAGACAGTCTCTTCAATAAGTGGTGCTGGAAAACTGGACAGCTACATGTAAAAGAATGAAATTAGAACATTCCCTAACACCATACACAAAAATAAACTCAAAATGGATTAGAGACTTAAATGTAAGACCGGACACTATAAAACTCTTAGATGAAAACATAGAAAGAACACTCTTTAACATAAACCAGAGCAAGATCTTTTTTGATCCACCTCCTGGAGTAACGGAAATAAAAACAAAAACAAACAAATGGGACTTAATGAAACTTAAAAGCTTTTGCACAGCCAAGGAAACCATAAACAAGACGAAAAGAGAACCCTCAGAATGGGAGAAAATATTTGCAAATGAATCAACAGACAAAGGATTAATCTCCAAAATATATAAATATATTTATAAATATATATATAAGTTTGTCATATATATATATATATATATATATATATATATATATATATATATTGAGCTCATGCAGCTCAATATTAAAGAAACAAACAACCCAATCCAAATATGGGCAGAAGACCTAAATGGACATTTCTCTAAAGGAGACATGTGGATGACCAAGAAGCACATGAAAAGCTGCTCAACATCACTAATTATTAGAGAAATGCAAATCAAAACTACAGTGAGGTATCACCTCACACCAAATAGAATGGCTTCATCAGAAAATCTACAAACAACAAATGCTGGAGAGGGTGTGGAGAAAAGGGAACCCTCTTGCACTGTTGGTGGGAATGTAAATTGATACAGCCACTATGGAGAACGGTATGGAGGTTCCTTAAAATACTAAAAATAGAATTACCGTATGATCCAGCAATCCCACTACTGGGCATATACCCAGAGAAAACCATATTTCAAAAAGACACATGCACCCGAATGTTCATTGCAGCACTATTTACAATAGCCAGGTCATGGAAGCAACCTAAATGCCCATCAAGAGACGAATGGATAAAGACGATGTGGTACATATATACAATGGAATAGTACTCAGCCATAAAAAGGAACGAAATTGAGCCATTTGTTGAGACGTGGATGGATCTAGAGACTGTCACACAGAGTGAAGTAAGTCAGAAAGAGAAAAACAAATATCATATATTAACGCATATATGTGGAACCTAGAAAAATGGTACAGATGAACCAGTTTGCAGGGCAGAAATTGAGACACAGATGTAGAGAACAAACATATGGACACCAAGGGGGGAAACCCACAGGGACGTGGGGGTGGTGGTGTGATGAAGTGGGGAATTGGGTTTGACATGTATAAACTGATGTGTATAAAATTGATGACTAATAAGAACCTGCTGTATAAAATTTAAAAAAAGATGCTCAACATCACGAATTATTAGAGAAATGCAAATCAAAAGTACAATGAGGTATCATCTCACACCAGTCAGAATGGCCATCATCAAAAACTCTACACACAATAAATGCTGGAGATGGTGTGGAGAAAATGGAACCCTTTTGCACTGTTGGTGGGAATGTAAATTGATACAGCCACTGTGGAGAACAGTATGGAGGTTCCTTAAAAAACTAAAAATAGAACTTCCATATGACCCAGCAATCCCACTACTGGATATATACCCTGAGAAAACCAAAGTTCAAAAAGAGTCATGGTATAAAAAAATAAATAAAATAAAAATCAAATATTCAAAAAAGAAAAAAAGAGTCTTGTACCACATCGTTCATTGCAGCTCTATTTACAATAGCCAAGACATGGAAGCAACCTAAGTGTCCATCGACAGATGAATGGATAAAGAAGATGTGGCACATATATACAATGGAATATTACTCAGCCATAAAAAGAAACTAAACTGAGTTATTTATAATGAGGTGGATGGACCTAGAGTCTGCCATACAGAGTGAAGTAAGTCAGAAAGAGAAAAACAAATACTGTATGCTAACACATATATATGGATCTAAAAAAAAAAAAGAAAAATTCTCTGAAGAACCTAGGGGCAGGACAGGAATAAAGATGCAGACGTAGAGAATGGACTTGAGGACACAGGGAGTGGGAAAGTTAAGCTGGGAAGAAGTGAGAGAGTGTCATGGACATATATACACTATCAAATGTAAAATAGATAGCTAGTGGGAAGCAGCTGCATAGCACAGGGAGATCAGCTTGGTACTTTGTGACCACCTAGAGGGGTGAGATAGGGAGGATGGGAGGGGGACACAAGGGGGAGGAGATATGGGGATATATGTATATGTATAGCTGATTCACTTTGTTATAAAGCAGAAACTAACACACCATTGTAAAGCAATTATACTCCAATAAAGATGTTAAAAAATAAATAAAGTATAACAGTATAAAATTTAAATATTAAAAAAAAGGAAAGAATAGACCAATTCTACAAGAATTTTCCAAAATAGAAACAGTATGTCTTCCTCACATTTTGACTATTGCAAATATCATAATTATACAATTCGAAGTAGTCTCAATTGTCCAATGTATCTGAAACAGTCCATAAGAATAAAAACCATAGTGAATGTCAAAAGTAAAGTCATACCAGTAAGCATGTGAATAATAGAACAATCATTTACAATTTAACAATTAGTATAACAATAAAAATAACAAAAATTAAAGAATAATTTTTTAAATTAAAATATTGGGTTTATGCTTTTTCTTAGATGTTTAAAAATCAATTCTAGGCCTTAATAAGAATTACATAAATATAGGCTTTCATTCACCATGCTACCTAAAAATTAGATAATCTCATCATCAGAATGTTTATCAAATGTTTTAAATTCTAAGAGAAATGAAAAATGTAAGCCTCCAAGGTTTTATCTTTTCTTTGGCAGGCAGGAAGTTTGATTATTATTTTATTACAATTAATTTCTTCTCTCAGAAGTGCTGCAATAACTGAAAAGGCATAGGACTAGAAAGAAGTAAAGATAATTTTCCCCTCTTTTTTGTCTAGCCTAGTATTCTGGTTTAAACGTATTCTCTAATTTTTGTTTATTTTTAGTGTTATGCTAATTGTTAAACAATATTTAAGTGATTTTTCTATGATTCATATACTTACTGTTGTGATTAACTTTTTACTGGGTGAGTTAACCATTATCAAGAGCAGGAAAAGCTAAATCTATCCTGCCTCTAGCCCTACTCCACACATCCCTCAACCTCATAACTGAGTACTCTCTCCCCAACGTTTAGCCCTAACTTGTGGCTGAGCAGAGCAGCATGAAGGCAGGGTCCCCAGCAGTCAGGGATGCCAGGGCAGATGTAGTAGCAGCCACTGATTTTAAAAGAACTGGGAGAAGGAGAGCAGGGAATAGTACTAAACCAAAAGTACAAGGCAGAAACCAACTGGCCTTGTGACTGTTGCAGCACCATCAGTCACCTTTCTTTCCATTCCACCTTCAGTAGACCCAAGCAGTAAGGGATGTCCAGCCCAGTGCTCACCTCCCCAGTCTCGTCCTGAACCATACGCTCTGAAGCAGGATGCAAAGAGAGTCAGCACTAGAAGTTCCATGAGTACTGGAAGGAAGTACCAATATAATTCATCTTAAAGACAGATCTAACAACGGCTAGAGCTTTATGCTTAAAACAATGAAAAACAATACCCTGTAGTGTTATTTATACATTCATATATGTTATGTCATTTCTCACTCTCAGCAACTTTCTGAGGTAGGTAAATTAAGGAAAGGAGAATAGAGAAATTGAGAAATGCAGTGACTTGTCCAAGCATACACAACCAGGTGGAAGTAGAATGGATGTTCTCTGAAAATAGTGGTTGAGAGTGTGGATTGGGGATCCAGATTTTGGAGGTTGGAATCATGACTTCTGAGCTGTGTGATCTTGGGTAAGTGATTTAACCTCCCTGTGCTGTACTCAAGGATTTTCATAGGGCTATATTAGGCATTAAATATGTTAATCTATGTAAAGCACTCTGGAACAGCAGTCAGGCTTTAAGTTTTTGCTCTTATTTCCTCCTCATGTAATAGCATTTTCTAATCTCCTGATCTGTTTTTAAGTAAAAGAAAAAGTCAACATTTTTGCTTATTGTTGATACTCCTTATCTACCGTTTAAGCCAATAGCCAGTAACATTCTAAAATAGAGGAATAACCTGGGAGAAGCAGCTGTCCTAGGAAGGCACTAAATGTAGAGGGTAAAAAGGTAATCACTCACCAATCATTTGTCCAAGGCCAAAAAGCCACCTGCTCTCAGAATGTAAATAAGCAGCCTAGTACCTTTCTGAGAAGTTCAGATCACATCCTCCCATTCCTGTTAAGCAGTCATCTATCACCCTTTTAAAACTATTTTTTGCCCTCTCCTCCATTTCCTGGATGTATTAGGTCTTCCTCTGCTTCATTTATGTCCAATGACTGATATACAAAAATAATTTAGTATAATGTGGTTAGAAATAAAATATATTTTATAATGAAAAAGTTTTCCTTGGTGTTGTTATGAGGTTTAAATGGATTAATATATAAATATAATGCTCTTAGAAGTTCCTGACAAGTATTCTGTAAGTGTTAGTTATTATGTGACCGTTCCTTAGTCTCATGCACTGACTCCTTAGAATCATGCTAGTCATATACTCTACATCCTTGCTTACAACTGCTTTTTGCCAAATTAACATAATATGTAAGGGACAGCAGCATTCAAAGATGTGGTTTCATTTATCTCACTCCCAAATTATCCCATGTCTCATTAAAGGTTCATCCAACAGAGAAGTCTTGGAGAGAATATTAACTCTGCAATCTCTGAGCCTGGGTGTAGGATATTTGGGTTATTTGGAAATGCCTACATTTTCTTGGTGTAAACCCAGTCCTTGTCCTAGAGGTAGAGACCTCCTCCAAATTATGAGGAATGAATAAGACTCATGTTGAAGGCTTTGGGAAAGGAGTACTGTGAGTCTTCTCCCTCTCTTCCCCTTTCCCTCCCACCTAGCACTTCATGCTCCCATTACCAATCACATTTCTAAGTTTTCACTTGGATTGTTTTGTTTTTGACCTACCTTACCTAGCCATTAAGCTCTGTCTTAGTAACACAATTATCAGGTTGATTTTTCAAAAAATACAAGAGACATATAATCTTAAAATTTTTCCATTCCAATTTTTTTTCCAGATGGTGTTTCTCTGTATACATTTTGAGATCAAATTAGTTTTTCTTAAAACATTCTCTGCAGAAAGTACAACACTGCATCTTCAAGTTCTTTAAATCACTTGAAGATTGTTTGATTCCAAGTAAAGAACTTCTTTTTCTGGTAAGGAATTACTACCTTAAATGAACTTCCTTCTTAATACCATGATCAGCCTGATTTTTAATACAATCTGTGAACATGTGGCATCCATTAGGACACAGCACGATTTGCTTTACCATCTTTCTTTCAAAGAATTCCCTGTCAGTTTGGAGAGGAGGAAGAGAACTGTGATATATGGCTATGATGAGCTAGATTTCTGCAGACAACTGGATTTGATACAAAAAGACCTTAACTCTCTGAACCAACCCATATTTACACTACACTGGGGAATAAATAACATGTAAAAGGGGACTTCCCTGGTGGCACATTGGTTAAGAATCTGCCTGCCAATGCAGGGGACACGGGTTCGAACCCTGGTCTGGGAAGATCTCACGTCCTACAGATCAACAAAGCCCATGTGCCACAACTACTGAGCCTGTGCTCTAGAGCCTGCAAGCCACAACTACTGAGCCCATGTGCCACAACTACTGAAGCCTGTGGGCCTAGAGCCAGTGCTCTGCAACAAGAGAAGCCAATGCAATGAGAAGCCCACACACCATAACTAGAGAGAATCCTGCGCACTAGAATGAAGAGCCCATGTGCCACAAGGAAAGATCCCACATGCCGCCACTAATCCACACAGCCAAAAATAAATAATACATAAATAAAAATTTTAAAAACACTTTAGATCCAAAGGGGAGCCTCCAGAGTGTGGAGATCCAGAGTTCGGAGCCATGTGGCTGACAGGGTCTTCGTGCTCCAGCCGGTGTGAGGTCTGTGTCTCTGAGTTGAGAGAGCCAAGTTCAGGACACTGGTTCAAGACCTCCCAGCTCCATGTAATATCAAATGGCAAAATCTCTCCCAGAGATCTCCATCTCAATGCTAAGACCAGGCTCCACTCAATGACCAGCAAGCTACAGTGCTGGACACCCTATGCCAAGCAATTAGCAAGACAGGAAAACAACCCCATGCATTAGAAGAGAGTCTGCCTAAAATAATAATAAGGTCACAGACACCCCAAAACATACTACTGTAGGTTGTCCTGCCCACCAGAAAGACAAGATACAGCCTCATCCACCAGAACACAGGCAGCAGTCCCCTCCACCAGGAAGCCTACACAACCCACTGAACCACCCTTACCCACTGGGAGCAGACACCAAAAACAATGGGAACTACAAACCTGCAGCCTATGTAAAGGAGACCCCAAACACAGTAAGTTAAGCAAAATGAGAAGACAGAGAAACACACAACAGATGAAGGAGCAAGGTAAAAACCCACCAGACCAAACAAATGAAGAGGAAATAGGCAGTCTACATGAAAAAGAATTCAGAGTAATGATAGTAAAGATGATCCAAAATCTTGGAAATAGAATGGAGAAAATACAAGAAACATTTAATAAGGACCTAGAAGAACTAAAGAGCAAACAAACAATGATGAACCACAAAATAAATGAAATTTAAAATTCTGTAGAAGGACTCAAGAGCACAATAACTGAGGCAGAAGAACGGGTAAGTGACCTGGAAGATAAAATAGTGGAAATAATTACTGCAGAGCAGAATAAAGAAAAAAGAATGAGAAGAATTGAGGACAATCTCAGAGACCTCTGAGACAACATTAAATGCATGAACATTTGAATTATAGGGGTCCCAGAAGAAGAGAGAAAGAAAGGGACTGAGAAAATATTTGAAGAGATTATAGTTGAAAACTTCCCTAATATGGAAAGGAAATAGTCAATCAAGTCCAGGAAGCAGAGAGAGTCCCATAAAGGATAAATCCAAGGACAAACATGCCAAGACACATATTAATCAAACTATCAAAAATTAGGTACAAAGAAAAATATTAAAATCAGCAAGGGAAAAACAACAAATAACATACAAGGGAATCCCCATAAGGTTAACAGCTGATCTTTCAGCAGAAACACTGCAAGCCACGAAGGAGTGGCAAGACATATTTAAAGTGATGAAAGGGAAAAACCTACAACCAAGATTACTCTACCCAGCAAGGATCTCATTCAGATTCAACAGAGAAATTAACACCTTTACAGACAAGCAAAAGCTAAGAGAATTCAGCACCACCAAACCAGCTTTACAACAAATGCTAAAAAAACTTCTCTAGAAGGAAAACACTTAAAATAACAAACCCAAACAATTAAGAAAATGGTAATAGGAACATACATATTGATAACTACCTTAAATGTAAATGGATTAAATGCTCCAACCAAAAGACATAGACTGGCTGAATGGATACAAAAACAAGACCTGCATATATGCTCTCTACAAGAGACCCACTTCAGACCTAGGGACACATAGACATTGAAAATGAGAGGATGAAAAAAATATTCCATGCAAATGGAAATCAAAAGAAAGCTGAAGTAGCAATTCTCATATCAGACAAAATAGATTTTAAAATACAGACTATTATAAGAGACAAAGAAGGACACTACATAATGATCAAGGGATTAATCCAAGAAGAAGATATAAAAATTGTAAATATTTATGCACCCAACATAGGAGCACCTCAATACATGAGGCAAATGCTAGCACCCATAAAATGGGAAATTGACAGTAACACAATCATACTAGGGGACTTTAACACCCCACTTTCACCAATGGATAGAATATCCAAAATGAAAATAAATAAGGAAACACAAGCTTTAAATGATACATTAAACAAGGTGGAATTAATTGATATTTATAGGACATTCCATCCAAAAACAACAGAATACACTTTCTTCTCACATGCTCATGGAACATTCTCCAGGATAGATTATATCTTGGGTCACAAATCAAGCCTTGGTAAATTTAAGAAAATTGAAATCGTATCAAGTAACTTTTCCAAACACAACGCTATGTACATATCAATTATAGGAAAAACCTGTAAAAAATACAAACACATGGAGACTAAACAATACACTCCTACATAACCAAGAGATCACTGAAGAAATTAAAGAGGAAATCAAAAATTACCTAGAAATAAATGACAATGAAAACAAGATGACCCAAAACCTATGGGATGCAGCAAAAGCAGTTCTAAGAGGGAAGTTAATAGCAATACAATCCTACCTCAAGAAACAAGAAAAATCTCAAATAAACAACCTAACCTTACACCTAAAGCAATTAGAGAAAAAGAACAAAAACCCTCCAAAGTTAACAGAAGGAAAGAAATCATAAATATCAGATCAGAAATAAATGAAAAAGAACGGAAGGAAACAATAGCAAAGATTAATAAAACTAAAAGCTGATTCTTTGAGAAGATAAACAAAGTTAATAAACCATTAGCCAGACTCATCAAGAAAAAAAGAGAGAAGACTCAAATCAATAGAATTAGAAATGAAAAAGGAGAATAACAACTGACACTGCAGAAATACAAAGGATGATGAGAGATTACTACAAGAAAGTATATGCCAATAAAATGGATACCTGGAAGAAATGGACAAATTCTGAGAAAAGTACAACCTTCCGAGACTGAACCAGGAAGAAATAGAAAATGTAGACAGACCAATCACAAGCACTGAAATTGAGATTGTGATTAAAACTCTTCCAACAAACAAAAGCCCAGGACCAGATGGCTTCATAGGCGAATTCTTTCAAATATTTAGAGAAGAGCTAACACCTATCCTTCTCAAACTCTTCCAAAATATGGCAGAGGGAGGAACACTCCCCAACTCATTTTACGAGGCCACTATCACCCTGATACCAAAACCAGACATAGATGTCACAAAGAAAGAAAACACTGCCCAATATCACTGATGAACATAGATGCAAAAATCCTCAACAAAATACTAGCAAACAGAATCCAACAGCACATTAAAAGGCTCATACACCATGATCAAGTGGGGTTTATCCCAGGAATGCAAGGGTTCTTCAATATAAACAAATCAATCCATGTGATAAAATATATTAACACTTTGAAGGAGAAAAAAACGTATGATCATCTCAAAACATGCAGAAAAAGCTTTTGACAAAATTCAACACCCATTTATGATAAAAACCCTCCAGAAAGTCGGCATAGAGGGAACTTACCTCAACATAATAAAGGCCATATATGACAAACCCACATCCAACTTCATTCTCAATGGTGAAAAACTGAAACCATTTCCTCTAAGATCAGGAACAAGACAAGGTTTTCCACTCTCACTACTATTATTCAACATAGTTTTGGAAGTTTTAGCCACAGCAATCAGAGAAGAAAAAGAAATAAAAAGAATCCAAATTGGAAAAGAAGAAGTAAAGCTGTCACTGTTTGCAGATGACATGATACTATACATAGAGAATCCTAAGGATGCCACCATAAAACTACTAGAGCTAATCAATTAATTTGGTAAAGTCCATTTTATTGGCAGAGTTGCTTGTAGTAGTCTCTTAGGATGCTTTGTATTTCTGTGGTGTCTGTTGTAACTTCTCCTTTTTCATTTCTGATTTTATTGATTTGAGTCCTCTCCCTCTTTTTCTTGATGAGTCTGGCTAATGGTTTATCAATTTTGTTTATCTTCTGAAAGAACCAGCTTTTAGCTTTATTGATCTTTGCTTTTGTTTTCTTTGTTTCTATTTCATTAATTTCTGCTCTGATCTTTATGATTTCTATCCTTCTGCTGACTTTGGGTTTTGTTTGTTCTTCTTTCTGTAGTTCCTTTAGATGTAAGGTTAGATTGTTTATTTGAGATTTTTCTTGTTTCTTGAGGTAGGCTTGTATAGCTATAAACTTCCCTCTTAAAGTTGCTTTTGCTGCATCACATAGGTTTTGGATTGTTGTGTTTTCAATGTCATTTGTCTCTAGGTATTTTTTGATTTCTTCTTTGATTTCTTCAGTGATCTCTTGGTTATTTAGTAACGTATTGATTAGCCTCCATGTGTTTGTGTTTTTTTATGTTTCTTTCCCTGTAATTCATTTCTAATCTCATAGCATTGTGGTCAGAAAAGATGCTTGATATGATTTCAATTTTCTTAAATTTATTGAGGCTTGGTTTGTGACCCAACATGTGATCTATCCTGGAGAATGTTCCATGCACACTTGAGAAGAAAGTGTAATCTGCTGTTTTTGGATGGAATGTCCTATAAATATCAATTAAATCTATCTGGTCTATTGTGTCATTTAAAGCTTCTGTTTCCTTATTTATTTTCATTTTGGATGATCTGTCCATTGGTGTAAGGGAGGTGTTAAAGTCCCCCACTATTATTGTGTTACTGTCGATTTCCTCTTTTATAGCTGTTAGCCGTTGCCTTATGTATTGAGGTGCTCCTATGTTGGGTGCATATAAATTTATAATTGTTATATCTTCTTCTTGGATTGATCCCTTGATCATTATGTAGTGTCCTTCCTTGTCTCTTGTAACATTCTTTATTTTAAAGTCTATTTTATCTGATATGAGTATTGCTACTCCAGCTTTCTTTTGATTTCCATTTGCATGGAATATCTTTTTCCATCCCCCCACTTTCAGTCTGAATGTGTCCCTAGGTCTGAAGTGGTTCTCTTGTAGACAGCATATATATGGGTCCTGTTTTGGTATCCATTCAGCAAGCCTGTGTCTTTTGTTTGGAGCATTTAATCCATTCACGTTTAAGGTAATTGTCAATATGTACGTTCCTATGACCATTTTCTTAATTGTTTTGGGTTTGTTTTTGAAGGTCCTCTTCTTCTCTTGTGTTTCCCACTTAGGGAAGTTCCTTTAGCATTTGTTGTAGAGCTGGTTTGGTGGTGCTGAATTCTCTTAGCTTTTGCTTCTTTGTAAAGGTTTTGATTTCTTTGTCAAATCTGAATGAGATCCTTGCCGGGTAGAGTAATCTTGGTTGTAGGTTCTTCCCTTTCATCACTTTAAGTATATCATGCTACTCCCTTCTGGTTTGTAGAGTTTCTGCTGAGAAATAAGCTGTTAACCTTATGGAAGTTCCCTTGTATGTTATTTGTCATTTTTCCCTTGCTGCTTTTAATATTTTTTTAAATTAATTAATTTATTTATTTTTAGCTGTGTGGGGTCTTCGTTTCTGTGCGAGGGCTTTATCTAGTTGTGGCAAGCGGGGGCCACTCTTCATCGCGGGGTGCGGGCCTCTCACTATTGTGGCCTCTCTTGTTGTGGAGCACAGGCTCCAGACGCGCAGGCTCAGTAATTGTGGCTCACAGGCCCAGTTGCTCCGCGGCATTTGGGATCTTCACAGACCAGGGCTCGAACCCATGTCCCCTGCATTGGCAGGCAGATTCTCAACCACTGCACCACCAGGGAAGCCCTGCTTTTAATATTTATTTTTGTCTTTAATTTTTGCCAATTTGATTACTATGTGTCTCAGCCTGTTTTGCTTTGGGTTTATCCTGTATGGGACTCGCTGTGCTTCCTGGACTTGGGTGGCTATTTCCTTTCCCATGTTAGGGAAGTTTTCGACTATAATCTCTTCAAATATTTTCTCTGGTCCTTTCTCTCTCTCTTTTCTTTCTGGGACCCCTATAATGTGAATGATGTTGCATTTAATGTTGTTCCAGAGGTCTCTTAAGGTGTCTTCATTTCTTTTCATTATTTTTTCTTTAGTCTGTTCCACAGCAGTGAATTCCAACATTCTGTTTTCCAGGTCACTTATCCGTTCTTCTGCCTCAGTTATTCTGCTATTGATTCCTTCTAGTGTAGTTTTCATTTCAGTTATTGTATTGGTCATCTCTGTTTGTCTGTTCTTTAATTCTTCTAGGTCTTTGTTAAACATTTCTTGCATCTTCTCGATCTTTGCCTCCATTCTTTTTCCGAGGTCCTGTATCATCTTCACTATCATTATTCTGAATTCTTTTTCTGGAAGGTTGCCTATCTCCACTTCATTTAGTTGTTTTTCTGGGTTTTTTTTCTTGTTCCTTCATCTGGTATATAGCCCTCTGCTTTTTCATCTTGCCTATCTTTCTGTGAATGTGGTTTTTGTTCCACAGGCTGCAGAATTGTAGTTCTTCTTGCTTCTGCTCCACAAATGTGTTTCTATGTCATTTCTGTGTGCTTGCATTAGATTTAAAGTTTCTCTTTCAACGTTCAGGTTAACATATTGTTAAAATCAGAGAAGTAGTGACTGTATTGACATGATCAGAAATATGATACTTTTCAAATAATCAAAAGACTATGGAAGAAAAAAGAACATAATATTTTCTTCTGTCAAAATAAAGTTTTAACTCTATTTTACTCCAGATTTTGACTCTAAAATATACCTTCAAAAGATGAAGCCACAAGTTTAACACATCAATAAACCACACAGGGTTTACAGACCACTCCTCAGTGTAAGAAAGTAAAAAGCTTTGCTGAACAAAATCCATCAGAATGGGCTGGCAATTAGGAGTGTGGCAGATGGAAATATAACAGGAAGAAAAGCTATACTGTGGTCGCTAGGGAAAGGTTGGAGCCAAAGAAGTGAAAGAGGTAGAGGAGGTAGTTTACAACAGTTGTAATAAAGCCAAGTTACATTAATGGAGGCTTACTGCAAGCTGCTGCCTTTTCACCAAGTTTCTCCTTGGCAGTCCTCAGTGCTCTGCTGGACCTATAGAACATTAAAGAGATAAACAGATTATCATGTTGGAAGGAAGGGACGTATGTCTAAAGGAATGAACAACAAATAGGGTACTAAGAGTAGGTGTAACATAATGCATCAGCTCCAATAGATTATTACCTCTTCTCTAAGAGCTCATGATCCATTTGCCTTCATTGAATTTGTGGCTGTGCCATGTATATCTAAACTCAGCACATGTGTGGGCTCTGCTGACATGTTGAGCTTGTCCACCTAGCATTTTCTGCTAGTTTTCTTGGCACTTCAGTCTATTCAGAACATTCTTGGCTTTTGCTAGTCCCACTCTTGTAGAATGGAACCCTGATTCTGAGTAATGAGCAATTAGATGTAAATTCTACTCCCAAAGTAGTTTTACTGGTCATAATTAGATGCCAAATAATAATAAAGTCGTTTTATTAAGTATTTTACATATCAGTAGTGAATTTAAGTTCAAAGTACCAGTTTGATCCCTTTGAAAGAAATAAAAGAATTATTTTACTTTAACCTAGGAATGATGACCATTCAGAAAGCATATAATATTACACAAAATTCTGCCAACTATTTCCAGGGAGAGAAAAAGGGGGAAATTCTTTACTTATCATCTTTGTAACCATCATTCAAGTAAATGTAATGATAATGATAAGGGAGTAGCTAATAAACTCAAGTGGAACTCACAAGAAGCAGTGAAACAATGAAAGGTTAAGAAGGTTAATTTATTAAATTAATAAATTTTAGGTTAACATATCAGAAAAAGTTGATACTGGAAGGACCTATTCCAATACAAAATGCATGGGCCAAGTATAACAATGGAAGTTTTGGATGTACTGTCAAGCTATAAATTACCAGGAAAATTTCCAGACTGTAGAAATAAAGGAACAGAAAATGTGGGATTGTAATTGGTGGGCAGGAGCAAAGACAAAATAGCTTCCACCTTAGCGTGAGTGCAGGGTTATCACATATGTACTGGTTTTGTTACCAAAACAAACTTGAGTGTGCTTGCCCACGTGTGATAAAGCCAACCTACTGGCACTGGGGTGTGGCGAAAGTAAGTGCAGCGTTTATTGTAGGTGCCATACAAGGAGTCCAGGCAGCTCATGCTCTAAAAAACCAAACTCCCTGATAGGTTTCAAGGAAGCATTTTTAAAGGCAAGGTGAAGGAGGGGAGTCACAGGGTGTGTGCTCAGCTCGTGCACAATATCCGATTGGTTAATGGTGAGGTAAAAGGGTGGTGTCACAGGGGTTAACATTACCAAGCCTCAGGCTCTAGCTCGTCTGGGGGTTATGTGCTCATGGTCATCATGTAGTTAACTTCTTCCGTTTGGTGGGGGTTTTAGTATCTATAAAATAACTCAGGAATGTGCTTCAAATACTGTTATCTATGTACTTCAGGGAGGAACTAAAGATTCTATACTGCCATATGGCTTATTTACTATTTAAATTGTTACCAGTTCTTCTGGCCCAACTCCTACTTTTGCCACTATACGTTCACATCCTTTCAATCATTCATTCTTGAGCCGGGCTTTTGTGACTCAGGGAGGCCTGGAAGACTACAGCTTTTCTACAAACAAGAAACAGGCAGAGGACATGGGGGGGGGGGGTCTGTCCCAGGAAGGCCCCATAGGGTCCTGCTTGGTTACAGTTTTCTAAGGATAGGCTTGCTTTGCACCTGCTGCTTCTGCATAATTAATAATAAATCCCTTTCCAATTTTCAAAGTGTTCTGATTTAAATGATAAATGATAAGGTTTTCCTAGTTAATGAACATGTTGACAGCAAGTATTATGCTTGAGAGTAGGGTTCTGGCCAAAAGACCTAACTATAAACTTCCTGCATATGACCAGGAGTCATAAGGAGCTGACCTTTCCATGAAATGGAAAAACATCAGCCACTAACCCTGCCTAGGAAACTGCAAGGAAGCTTGGGTGGAAAAGAAGCCAGTACCTCAGCCAGTGGGTAGCTGTAGAGTCCAAATTCATTCTGTCTGCTTGGCTCAAATGATCCTAAACTAAGATATTTTCATTAAAACTGATCTAGATATGGTGAAACCCATCCAGTCTAAGTAGAGGCAAATTTGAAACTGGGCTGTGGTTAAGAGGCTACGTCTTGAGTATGCAGCATAAGCCACCAAATCAACCCCTGCTGCAGATGAATTTATAGTTAAAGATTATAATCTACTTGAGGAAATGAATCATTGTGAGAAAGTATTAGCAGACACAACAAATAGAAGAATATGCACACCAAGGTTACAATCTACTCTGAAAGATACTTTGAAATAAATATTTATAAGGAAGGAAGGAATATAAATCACAGTGAAAGAATAAGAGTATTTTAAATAAGAGCAGACAGATTTGTAAAAAAAAAAAAAAAAAAAAAAAAGCCAAACAGAATCTTTCTGCAAATAAAATATATAGTCATAAGAAAAAAAAAAAATACTGAGTAGGTAGATTTCAAATCTCTTTTAATTAGTTTATCTAAAGCTCTGGTGTCTTTTGTTAGTTAACTTTGGAGATTAACTCTTACATCCATATATTTTTAAACAGGAAATAAAATTTCCCCTTGGAATTGCTCGAAGAAGCTAGATGTGTTTTACATTCTTTTAAGGAAATTAATTCCAACCTCTAGTTCTGAGCTCTGTATACCACACTAAATTTCTAAAATATTTAGCATTAGTTTTCTTCATTTCTATTGCAGTTCATAAATTAACATAAAATTGCACACAAATAAGCACATTCCCTGGCAACTCCCCCAAAAGAACAATCCAATCAAATATTCTAGTTATAGCAATTAAACAGGCAATTAGAGAATCAAACGATTATTTTAACTATGTCATTACTAGTATATATTCTAAAAAAATTTTAAGAAAAACTATGTTCACATTTATGATTAATGCTATTATTTCTGTGATTTATAATTTGTTTTAAGATTGAGAACAAGAATAAATAGATAGCTGTTTTAATAATACTATTATCTGAGAATACCACTATTACATAAATTCAGGACAGTTGTCTTATTTTAAAAGAGTTGTATAACTTTGAATGCCTTAAAATGCCAGGTTAACAGTTCCTCTTCTTTTACCATTGAAACATATTTAGAATAAATTATATAATGATGGAAAGTCTAAGTCTTCTTCCCAAATAATCTGATTTGTGATGTATTTGATATTACAGCTTTTTCTTTCAAATCTATAGGAAATAAATCTACAGGCAAAATGGCCTGAAAGTTCAATAAGAATAAGAATCTACAAATAAGACTGTTAATTACCTCTTAAGACTCTGAGATCCATGTCAAGACACATTTTAACAATGAATATACATACAAGATAACTTCTATATCATAAACCATTTTAGCAATTGGGGAGGCCAAATAATCTTTTAAAACTAAAGGAGAATAAAGTTAGGAGCAAAATAATGAAATTACATTTTAAAGTGAAATAATAATGTCAGTGTCCTTATGAAATTATCGTATGTGGTGACATAAATTGAAACTCTGAAGTAACTGGAGGGAAATGTAGAAAATGGGTCACTTTCCAAAAATAACTTTGCCAGGCATCTTAGAATTTTCTCTGATTTAATGGACAAAAAAGTATTGAAGAGGATGATTAGGTGCAAAGGACATCTATAATCACATTTGCTGATTGGATAGGTTATCCCAACAAAGCATCAATATTTAAATCAAATAAATAAATTTTGATCTATTTTGTAAAAACTGAAACAACCCATTTTCCCCCTAAACTGGGAAGAGAATCATTCAGAGTGGAAATTTGATTTTTCATAAACATCATAAGGTGGGTTACATTAGAAGACTCATTAGGTACAAAAACACAATATTTAGTATGTATTAGAGTGCAAGTTCCCCCTTGGGAAGCTGTTAGAATATCAAGGGCCATGTGATTCCATAGGACTGTTTTTCTCATAATGGAAACTTCTGAACTGAGCAATTAATGGCTTGATTATTATAATTCAAAGCTTGCTGAATAAATTTGGTTAAAGCCTCTATGTGAGTAATGACGTCTTCTATTCCAAGTGAAGGAACAAATACCATGGCCAAATTATCATGCCATTAGAAAAATGATTGAACACAGTGTGCCCGCATTAAAGGTAGAGTGGCAGTGGCTGTTTTCAGGATTGCCCTTAGCTGATCTTGAGCCCAAGAGAAATCAATTGTGCATCTTTCTAACCAACATGGGGAGAACCAACGCTGTAAATTTGCTCCATAAATCCACTGGGTCCTCTTAGGAACTACCTAATATTTTCCTGGTCATCTCAACCAATCAGTTCCAAACCAGTCACTGCTTCTCAAAGGTAATGACATATTGTCATTGTTCATAAGGCACTCAGCCCAATTTCCTAGTGTTATTAGGCTGATTATCCTTAGTATGATTTAACTGTTCCCAATATAAGGGCCTTTAAACTTAAATGACCATAGCGTGGTGTTAGCCATATAAATCAATGCCATAATTGAAGGAGGGTCCCTCCCAATAACTGGGAAGTTATATTCTTTGACTGAAATTTAGCTCATTGCTCTGATTGAGCTTGAGTAATTTTAAATAAAATCCGTATTTATGAATTCTGTTTATCTTCTCAAAGAACCAACATTTAGTTTTATTGATCTTTGCTATTGTTTTCTTCATTTCTATTTCATTTATTTCTGCTCTGATCTTTATGATT
This sequence comes from Balaenoptera acutorostrata, assembly GCF_949987535.1. Lineage (NCBI taxonomy): Eukaryota > Metazoa > Chordata > Mammalia > Artiodactyla > Balaenopteridae > Balaenoptera > Balaenoptera acutorostrata. The sequence continues at coordinate 49,363,546 of NC_080080.1, read as the reverse complement.
TCTTTCCTTCTACTGACTTTGGGTTTTCTTTGTTCTCTTTTCTCTAGTTGCTTTAGGTGTAAGGTTAGATTATTTATTTGGGATTTTTCTTGTTTCTTGAGGTGAGATTGAATTGCTATAAACTTCCCTCTAGGAACTGCTTTTGTTGTGTCCCATAGGTTTTGGGTCATTGTGTTTTCATTGCCATTTGTTTCTATGTATTTTTTTAACTTCCTCTTTGATTTCTTCAGTGATCTCTTTGTTATTTAGTAGTACACTGTTTAGTCTTCATGTATTTGTGCTTGTTACAGTTTTTTTCCTGTAATTGATTTCTAATCTCATAGTGTAGTGGTTGGAAAAGAAGCTTGATATGATTTCAATTTTCTTAAATTTTCCAAGGCTTGATTTGTGACCCAAGATGTGATGAGAATGTTGCATATGCACTTGAGGAGAAAGTTTATTCTGCCACTTTCAGGTGGAATGTCCTATAAATATCAATTAAATCTATCTGGTCTATTGTGTCATTTAAAGCTTGTGTTTCCTTATTTATTTTCTGTTTGGATGATCTGTCCATTGGTGTAAGACTCATCAAGAAAAAAAGGGAGAGGATACAAATCAATAAAATTAGAAATGAAAAAGGAGAAATTACAACTGACACCACAGAAATACAAAGGATTATAAGAGACTATGACAAGCAAGCATATGCCAATAAAATGGACAACCTCGAAGAAATGAACAAATTCCTGGGAAGGTACAATTTTCCAAGACTAAACCAGGAAGAATTAGAAAATATAAACAGACTTATCACAAGTAATGAATTGAAACTGTAATTAAAAATCTTCCAACAAACAAAAGTCCAGGACCAGATGGCTTCACAGGCAAATTCTATCAAACATTTAGAGAAGACCTAACACCCATCCTTCTCAAACTCTTCCAAAAATTTGCGAGAAAGGAACACTCCTAAATTCATTCTATGAGGCCATTATCACCCTGATACCTAAACTAGACAAAGATATCACAAAAAAAGAAAATTACAGACCATTATTATTGATGAACATAGATGCAAAAATCCTCAACAAAATACTAGCAAACAGGATCCAATGACACATTAAAAGGATCGTACACCATGATCAAGTGGGATTTGTCCAAGGAATGCAAGGATTCTTCAAAACACGCAAATCAATCAATGTGATATACCATATTAACAAATTAAGGAATAAAAACCATATGATCACCTCAATAGATGCAGAAAAAGCTTTTGACAAAATTCAACACCCATTTATGATAAAAACTCTCCAGAAAGTGGGCATAGAGGGAATCTACCACAACATAATAAAGGCCATATATGACAAACCCACAGCTAACATCATTCTCAATGGTGAAAAACTGAAAGCATTTCCACTAAGATCAGGAACAAGACAAGGATGTCCACTCTTGCCACTCTTATTCAACATACTTTTGGATGTCCTAGCCATGGCAATCAGAGAAGAAAAATAAATAAAAGGAATACAAATTGGAAAAGAAGTAAAAATGTCACTCTTTACAGATGACATAATACTATACATAGAAAATCCTAAAGAGTCCACCAGAAAACTATTACAACCAATCAATGAATTTGGTAAGGTTGCAGGATACAAAATTAATGCACAGAAATCTCTTGCATTCTTATACACTAATGACAAAAGATCAGACAGTTAAGGAAACAATCCCATTTACCATCACAACAAAAAGAATAAAATACCTAGGAATAAATCTACCTAAGGAGGCAAATATCAATACTCAGAAAACTATAAAACACTGATGAAAGAAATCAAAGATGACATAAACAGATGGAGAGATATATCATGTTCTCAGATTGAAAGAATCAATACTGTGAAAATGACTATAGTGCCCAAAGCAATCTACAGATTCAATGTAATCCCTGTCAAATTACCAATGGCATTCTTCACAGAATTAGAACAAAAAATTTAACAATTTGTATGGAAACACAAAAGACCCTGAATAGCCAAAGCAATTTTGAGAAAGAAAAACAGAGCTGGAGGAATCAGGCTCCCCAGCTTCAAACTATCCTACAAAGCTACAGTAATCAAGACAGTATGGTACTGGCACAAAAAAAGAAATATAGATCAATGGTGTAGGATAGAAAGCCCAGATATAAACCCATGCACATATGGTCACCTAATTTATGACAAAGGAGGCAATAACACACAATGGAGAAAAGACAACCTCTATAATAAGTGGTGCTGGGAAAGCTGGACAGCTACATGTAAAAGAATGAAATTAGAACCCTCCCTAACACCATACACAAAAATGAACTCCAAATGGATTAAAGACCTAAATGTAAGAACGGACACTATAAAACTCTTAGAGGAAAACACAGGAAAAATACTCTTTGACATAAACCACAGCAAGATCTTTTTTGACCCATCTCCTAGAGTAACAAAAATAAAAACAAAAATAAACAAATAGGACCTAATTAAACTTAAAAGCTTTTGCACAACAAAGGAAACCATAAGACGAGAAGACAATGCTCAAAATGGGAGAAAATATTTACAAAGGAAGCAACGGACAAAGGATTAATCTCCAAAATATACAAACAGCTCATGGAGCTCAATATCAAAAAAACAACCTAATTAAAAAATAGGTGGAAGGCCTAAACAGACATTTCACCAGTGAAGACATACAGATGGCCAAGAGGCACATGAAAGGATGATCAACATCACTAATCATTCGAGAAATGCAAATCAAAAGTACAATGAGGTATCACCTCACACCAGTCAGAATGGCTATAATCAAAAAATCTACAAACAATAAATGCTGGAGAGGGTGTGGAGAAAAGGGAACCCTCTTGCACTGTTGGTGAGAATATAAATTGATACAGCCACTGCGGAGAACAGTATGGATGTTCCTTAAAAAACTAAAAATAGAACCACCATAGGACCCAGCAATCCCACTACTGGGCATATACCCTGAGAAAACCATAATTCAAAAAGAGTCATGTACCCCAGTGTTCACTGCAGCACTATTTACAATAGCCAGGACATGGAAACAACCTAAGTGTCCAATGACAGATGAATGGATAAAGAAGATGTTGTACATATATACAATGGAATATTACTCAGCCATAAAAGGGAACATAATTGGGTTATTTATAGAGATGTGGATGGACCTAGAGTCTGTCATACAGAGTGAAGTAAGCCAGAAAGAGAAAAGCAAATATTGTATATTAATGCATATATGTGGAATCTAGAAAAATAGTACAGATGAACCCATTTGCAGGTCAGGAATAGAGACGCAGACATAGAGAACGGACATGTGGACATGGAGGGGAAGGGGAGGGTGGGACAAGTTGGGAGATTAGGATTGACATATATACACTACCATGCATAAAATGGCTAGCAGAAATATGCTATAAAGAACAGGAAGCTCAGCTCAGTGCTCAGTGATGACCTAGATGGATGGGATGGGGGGGGGCGTGGGAGGGAAGTCCAAGAGGGAGGAGACATAGGTATACATATAGTTGATTCACTCCATTGTATGGCAGAAACTAATACAACATTGTAAAGCAATTATACTCCAATAAAAAAAATAAATTAAATATACACACTACTACTATATAAAATAGATAATCAATAAGGACCTACTATATAGCACAGGGAACTATACTCAATATCTTGTAATAACTTATAATGGAAGAGAATTATTAAAAATTTATTTTAAAAAGAATATATATATTTATATATATATGTATAATTGAATCTCTTTGCTGTACATCTGAAACTATCACAACATTGTGAATCAACTATACTCAATAAAATATTTAGAAAAGGAAAAAAAATCTGTATTTATGGCCATGGTCAGAGCAAGTATGATTAATTGGCCAAGTGAGGAGGGTCCCATCTAGAAATATCAATAATGGCCCCAACAGAACTATAAGTCCTTTCTTCTAGAATAAATTTCCTAAGGGTCATCCAATTAGAGCCTTGGAGAGGAGAAATCCACCAAGGTAACCCAGGAGTACTAGACACAGGTAATTGTCCACAAACGCAGAAATTGGACTGATTTTTGAAACGCATATTATTGAGCCCAAGAAAGAAACACATTTGGTTCATAAGCAAAAGTGTGAGCAACCATCAAGGTAACAAGTACACAGGCCTGGTTCAGCATCTTGGGTCAGCTCTCTCCTTCAGATGTCGTCTTCTTGTCCTGGTCTGGTACTGCTGGTCTCAATTAGTCGAAGCTGGTTTTCAGAAATAGAAATTGCAGTCCATTCAAGAAGAGGATGCCTGATATGGCCCCTTCCAATGTGGCTATAAAGAGTCCTGTACTTGATGTCTTTTCCAATATGCATAATCTCCTGGTTGCAGGTCATGGGGCATCTGATCTTCATCCAAAAATAGTTTACTATGATAAGCTTCAGAAACAAACTTAGACTGTCCTTTTAATAATTCAATTAAACTTTACAATAATGTAACATAATAATGAGGAGCCATCCAGGAAGTGAGTCTTAGGCAGTAAATATAGAACCTCAAAGACAATTAGAACACTGTTAGAATTTAATATCCACAAAAGCATATTGCTAAAACATAATTTTTTCTCTAAAATTGTCCTCATTTCCACCAAATATAGCTAAATTAAGACTAATTTGTTTGCAAAATGTCTGGTTTCAATAAATTTGGTCTCATTAATTACATAAGTATAACTGATCATATAGGCTCTTTCAAATTTGGTTTTGCTAGAACTGTTCAGATGTGGCCTTCCTCATTTACCTGGTAAGGCTTCTGGGAACCCTGTAAATGGTGTATCAAGTCATTTTTCCAAGGGGCTTTATGGCTCCATAAAGGTCACCTTAGTTCTTTAAAGCTGTCTGGTCATATCTGATTCTATGTACATTCTCAAAATATGACATTCCAGTCGGAGCCATGGTAATATAACTAATGTTTCCAATTATGTCCTGTTATAAGGAGAACAGATTCTTATTGAACTTATGGAAATAACTATATTGCCATAAAATAAGAATACTCATTAAGAGTTTCCAAAATCTGGACGGACCAGGTAGAGAGAAAAGATAAAATTTTCAATTCCGATTACAAAAATATAATTTACCAAATTGCTGTAAGTCACAATTAGTCTAAGGGGAAAGGTTTACTTATATCTGGAAAACAAAGATTAAAAGTAATACTTCAAACAAAAACCATAAAAATTATAACCATATTCACCAGTTCACTCAGTCCTATGTAACTAATTCTTGATTTTAATCATCTGTTAAGAGTTTAGAAGCCACTGGGTTTTCCATTAGAACTTTTAAATTTCTTACCTGTTTCAGCAGTATGATCTGAAAACTATCAGAGACCTGTAATTGTCAAAAAGTCCTTTCTATGAATCTTCTTGAAGATGAAGCATTTTTGCAAAAGTATCAGAGTAAAACAACTGTCTATGAATGACAAAGATTTGATTACAATGCAATTGACAAAGAAACTTGATTATTGCTGTGACATAAACATTTTAAGATAATAACTAGAATTATGACTGATAATATTATACCAGGACATATCCAATTTTAGAAATTTCATATAATTTCTAGAACATTTATATTAATGACATTTACCCATACAATATAACCTAAGAAGCTTTATCATCACTATTTGACAATGCTTCCCATTAATTTAACATATCAAATAATCCTAATTAGTTGAATATCTCTCTTTGAGAGGCTTCAGGGACCCTCTGAAACATCCCAAAGTTAGCTAGAGGTCAAAAGAACTTCATTTAGAATCTGATTTGAAGAAGTTTGTCAAAAATTTTAAAAAAAATTTAACATTTGGTCAAATAGATCATAGGGTGCTGCGAAACAATACTTATTCACATAGTCAAAGTGACAATAAAAGCAGCTCAATATTCCAAGAAAACTTTGTTCTCTTTACAGAGGGAGAAAACCAAACTCCAGTCTTGTACCAACTTACTTTCAATTACAAAAGACATTTACTTATTTAGTTCAATCTAGTTTTAGCCAGTCCTGATCATGCACAAAACTCTTTTCTCAGGTTTCCTTTTCCACAAACCTCCCACAACTTTCTATATCTGTATTAGTTTGTTCCTTATTTTCTTTCCCATTTAGAAATAACCAGCTTTAGTACATAATTACTTTCTGTTCCTTTAACAGAATGCATTTCCATTTATCATACCTTCTTTTACTGAAAACACACATCCTACTTTTCTTGAATACTGAAATATTTCCCTTATTATTTCTAGTAACATTAATTACTTATATATTATATTAACCTTGAAAACCTTAATTAATTTCTGTCAAAACCCAAGAAGCAATTAATTGTGAACTGTTAGTCATACTAGCATTTCCTGATTGGCAAACTTATGAAAATATTCTATAACCTCTAGAAACATACATTTTTCTCAAAGCATAATTTCTTTCCTCACTGTGGCACAAGACATGTGTCCAATAAGCTCAAACATCTTTAGTTTTTCTCTAATAAGACAAAAGTAGGTAAACTTAAACTTGTTTAGCAATTAATTTTCCAGGAATTTTTAGGAAATGATCTGGATATTCAATGAATTCCCATCACTTAATTTAGCAAAACTCTAAAGTTTCAAGTTACTAAAAATCTGGAGAAACTATTTTAGATAAACATACCTAAAACATAATTATTCTTAAAGTGTTCACCTAAAAAATTCTTGTCTCATTTATATTTAAGTTATTTAAAAGTTTCATCATACCAAGTTATTTTTCTTGCTGACAATTTTGCAACAGATATAACAAGATCTTATTTGATTTCTAGTAAACCTAGGTACAATGAAATTATTATATTTAATATTGATGACTCTAAAGACATCTCTGTGTTAATTAAACCAACAAACTTAAACTAACTTTAATACCAGATATTACTTTAATACTGAATATTTCCCAGATCACATGAACCTGAAATTCTTTTGGGTTAGTTTCTTTTATATTTCTGACTGTTTATATAAGCCAATTTTATTTAAGCCAATTAAATAGAGCTCTTTTACAAATTAATTTTGGTAATACCATCTGGAGGTAAAGACATATCTATATGTATCTATTTACATGCAGACATACATACATCCATATAGACACAGAGATCTCACAGTCTTCCTGATTCAGGTTAAAAAGTCCCCCTCCCTGCCCCCTTTCTTTTTCTCAGTCTCAGGAATTGGAGATGCTCTAGATAAGAGTAAGATAAAAATTCCTGAGAGCCCTGATAGAACATTTACATCTCAAGGCACAGGGAGAAGAAAACAAGCTCCATTCCTAGGGTCAGAATTCTGAAAAGGTGTTTCATCAAGCCAGCTTTCTCTAACTGTGTACCAAAGCCTGTTTTGGAATGTCAGAAGAGTTCCATCTTGGCCATTTTCAGGTCGAGACTTCCCTCTGTTCCCAACTAAGCACTTGCAAGTTATACATTCCCTAAATGTGATACATAAACCCAGCTAGTATCCACTTAGGTGGCTGTCCATCCGGGAGCTGATTGTCCTTTGGGGCACAATTTCCCATTATTAATTTAGTAGCCTAATTTAGATATGAGATATGGTATGAACAACTTTCTGAGGACAGTGTGGTGGATTGGATGTGTGCTGCTTCTGAGTTCAGTTCCCCAAGGGTTGGTTCAACTCTTTTAGGTGTCATAGTTTTTCCCTCTGACAGTCTAAAACCATTGTGGGTGCTTGGAGCACTGGATGATCAGTCTTTATCTTATGCATCCTTAGAGGAAGAGTATTTACTTAATGGTTATAGTGGGGTTCTCTGTGGGACTACTGCAGGTCACAGGATTGATCCTCAGATACATCTGTTAGGTTCTCAGTCACCTGAGGACACCTTATGGCTGGAAGGACCCAACATCCCTTGTTCTTTAGAGCTAAATAATTCAATCTCTCATTTCACTAGCAAATAGTTTGTTCAGACCATATATCTACTTGGGTTTTTTTTTTCAGTTTCAGCCAAATTTAACAAAAACCAGACACCTACATTTCCCTTGACCTCCCACCAAGATCCCCCTAGGTCCCTGCCTTGGAAATACATCAGTGCCACTTAAGACTCCAAGTCTTAAGTAAAATAGCTCAAATAAAATTTTTAGGTTTATCACTTAAAAGCAATGAGATCCACATATCAGGAGAACTCACCGGAACATCTGAGGAGTACCAAGAAGTCAGTGGGGCTCAAATGGCCCATGCTGATATCAAACACCAGTTCAGGGTAGACTCCAGGTGTCCTCTGGTGGGTATCTGTGATATCCTGCCAACTATGTTATGCAAATGTTGATGAAAAAATAATCAATAAGCGATCTAAGAAAGAAATGGAAAATTTTATTCAAGCCAATCTGAAAATTATAACTAGGGAGATAGTCTTTCAGAAAGCTCTGAGGACTGTTCTGCCCATTAGAGGTCAAAGCACAGTTATATAAGTTTTTGAGACAAAGGTTATACATCAAAGTGTTAAACATCAAGGTGACATTGACAGTTTACATAGCTCAACAAAGTGAGTAGTGGGTCCTCATAACCCCTTACATGATTAAGGAGGGAATGCTATCTCCTAAGGAGTTTCCTTGATGGTGCCAGCAGGAAATTGATGTGTGTGTGTGTGTGTGCACACGCGTGTGTGTGTGTGTGTGTGTGTGTGCAGGCATTCCTGCGTCTTCTTAGGGAATCTAGTTAATGTATAATGCAGTTGCACAATGCACACTAAGGAGAAGGTATAGTGGCTCAAACGGCAGAGAAAATTTCACGTTAAATTTTTTTCCTGCCTTAAAATTATTTTGTTTCCTCAGCAGCCTCATGAGGAGGTAATATCTGAGTAGACTCTAAGGTGGTGAGGGACTTAGCCTTATGGATATGGTGGAAATAGTGTTGCAGGCAGTAGGAGCAGACAGTGAAAAGTTCTAAGGAGGAGAGCTTGCCTGGTATGTTTGGAGAACAGCATGGGGACACTGAGGGTAAGAGGTGAGATTAGAACTGTAAACTAGTATGTTTGTTGGTGGGGGGGGGGCTTTTGACCACAGAATTAACCTTATTAATGAAATAAAAGCCATACATTTTCTATTTACACTATAACTATGTATTATAAGGTCAAGGAAGTGAGTGTTGTTCTTTCTTGGACTTTATATTATGAATATCAGAATGAAAAGTGGTTTGAAGCTCTAATTTTTTAACTCAATCAATTGTGCAGAAATCGCTTATGAACTATATGTTAATGATTTACATCATGTGCCTGAGGTCCCTTTGCCAGAGACTTTTAAATTTAATTGGTAGTGGTGAGGGTGGGAAGGGAGGGGGCTGTGCCTGGGCATTGAGTTTTTAAAGTGCTCCCAGGTGGTTCTATATGCACTACTCTGGTACCTGCATATATAAAAAAGAGACGGCTTTTCTCATTCCGGCTCCAAAGTAGTCTGCCCAGTATGCTTATCATCCTTGCTGCTTCAGCTCACTGCAATGTCTAATAACTACCTGGAACTCCACAACCACAAATCCCCTCCACAGAAATCCTGGGACCTCTCCTAGCCATGCCATTGGAGGGGAAAGGTAGGACAGGTAAGAGTTCTCCTTTACTGCCCCATTCATAAGTTCCCCACAACACCAGAAAACAAGACTGGGTGTGGGCACCAGATGACTGAAAAGTTTGCGTTACAGAATGACAATGTAAGAGGAAGGGTAAGAGAAGAGGGGAGCAACATGTTGGCATCAATTGCCTAATAAAAAATTTTAAGAACAAGGCTGCCTAATATTCAATTTCAAATTTTGGCATTGTTATGGTAGAAAATACCCTGTCTCCCCCACTCATCTGTTTCATTTATGTGTCTGGCACATTTTTGGCACACAACAAATATTTGTTATATAAATGAATGAATGAATTCAATAGGGCTGAACACAAAAAGCAACAAGCCTCCAACCCATCCTTTCCTGATCCCTCCAATCTTGTTCCCCAGTGGCAGTCGCATTTACCTCATTGTTACCCTACTAGCTCTAAATTATATATTTATGCTGTTCATTCTAGATGCATCGGTGTTAGGTCTTGCATACTCACTTTCTGCTAAGATAGGTAAGGATTTTACTAAATTAACCACTCCAATTTTTCCCGACCTACAATACCTAATAAATTATATCACTATTGTTAGCTTTTCCATTGCTTACATTTGTGAGGTTAAATAATATACTTAAATTTGTATTTCTTATTTCAGCTATAAGGAGTACCTCTTCACTTTGTCAAACAAGAATTTGTATCCCATACCCTACTCTTCATCTGTCTTGTTCTCTTTTACCTTATCATGGATGACATTTATAATCTGATTCATAGCCATAGTTAAGGGATTCTTGATTTGTCTACAGGTGGACTATAAATGTGAAAATCAGTAAACAGTGTATATCTTACATCTACCCGGCCAAGTTGTATTCTATGACTATATATGTTTTTTGTATACTTTTTGCCATACACCCCCACCCTACTAGACTTCTGCCTTTTTTTTTTTTTTGAATGGTCTATTTTTATGCCATCATTAGTATAGGTTCTCCAACACTTCCATTTACTCTCACATCTGGGGGCTCTTTTGTTGCGACAGAAAATCCTCTTACAACTCTGTAGTCTCCTTTCAATTTGGATGGGTGGCTCTCAGGCCTGCTGCACAGTCGTCACCCTGGAACTTGCCCTCATTGCTTTGCTGAATTAGTTCTATTGTTAATAGATCCAACCTGCTCCAATTTCTTGGACAGTTCCCTTGTTTTGCCAGTCAACATTCCCAAGTAACATCCTAAAAAAGAGTATTTGAGATATAAAGCTTCCTCAGTTTATGTTTAGTTTTCTTTTTCATTCTGCCTTCATATTTTGTCAATAGTTTGGCTTGGTACAGAATTCTAGGTTTAAAGTCATTTCCTTGACTTGGGAAAGTGGAACTTTCAGGGAATTGCTTATCTCCTAACCTCTACTCCTATTGCTGAGAAGTCTATTCTTAGCCTGATTCTCATTTCCTTATGGAAGACCTGTATTAGCTCTCTGGACACTTTTGAGATCTTCTCTTTATTCTTGCTATCCTTAAGTTGTATATGCCCACATATAGATTTTTTTCTTTTCTCCTGCTCAGTAGATATTATACACTTGCAGACTCACATCTCCCTTTAGCTCTGAATTTTTTTTTCTTGTAAGTTTCATCCAATCATTTTCTCTGTTCTTTCTGGAACTTCTATTCATGTTGGAAACCACAATTAATTCTGTATGAATTATCTTTTCTGTCATATTTTGTCTCTGACTACTGTTCTCTACTTTTCTCCTTTTCTCTAATCTTGTAGTAATGCAAATATAGCCTACAATTAAACCTTATAGGCAGTGAGACAGAGAAATGAGTCATAACTCATGTTTCTCCCTTCCATTTAGTTAAAGGCTTATCCAACATCAGTCCTCCTGGATCAGTGAGTGAGTGTCACCTATGGTGGTGTGTGTTCACTCTTACTACAAACCAATATCTGGTCTCAGTGCTGGAGTATACAATAGTGAACAGAGAAACAAAGTTCCTGACATCCTGGACTTACTTTGTTAGAGGGAGAAAAACAATCAAGCGTTGCACTTCAGGTGTAGTTCTAGAGTGAGCAGCTGTAGCTGAAGCTTTCAAGTAGGCAGGCAGCATCTTGGTCACAGATAGGCAGCGGCTCCCTTGGTGGTTTGGGGTACTAGGTTAGGCAGTCCCAAAATGTGCCTCAATGGCATACTGATTATTTTGAATTAAAGTTACTAAACAGTCAACACAAAAAGTACTCTGACTCTCCTGTCTCCGTGAAAAGAGGAAATAAATTGTGACAAGTGCACTCATGCATCTGGAGGTAGAATGATACCTTTTCACCAAAGATAGGGAATTTGGGGCTGAGAAGCCTATATAAACAAAACTTGTTACTTTAATTTACTACCCCAAACCCAAATTCTGTTTAGATTTTTCACTAATTGGGCACCCAAAACCTAAGTTCCTTTGTCCTATCAATTCCTTACAAACATATTGTTTCTTTGCCTAAAAGTATAAAAGCTGCTTGCTTCAGCCACTTCTTAGGACCCATTTCTACAAGACATCCATGTTCATGATTAAAATTTGTTTCTTTTTCTCCTGTTGATCTGTCTTGTATCAATTGTATTAGTATAGCCACAAGGATTCAAGAGGGGTAGAGGGGGAAAATTCCCCTTTCCTGATGGTGAACTGCTCTTGCAGTGTGACTATGGGTACTTTTCTTATAATTCTACCTATGTGTCTTCAGCTCTCCTACGATTCTGCAATATCCTGTAAAAATTCTTCTTATTCTTAAGAGTGATTCTTTTTTTTTCACACACACACACTGTATTTTATTTTTACAAGAGATAAATAAATTGACACCAAGCATTGTAAATGGATGACCACAACAAAAGCAACAATGATTGCAATTACCAAACACGAAACACACTCATACTATGTCATAATATTGACATTCAGTCCAGTAATCCTCCACTGTAACAGCTCCTTTACTTTGCAGTGAAAATTGATTTGTATATTTTTTGCCTCTGAGTCCTTGTGGGATTTTTTTTTTCATTCAAACAGAAAGTCACAAAAATTATAATCATCCTCATCAGTGCACTCAGTCCCATGAAATTAATTTTTTTAATCTTTATCTTTCGTTAGCACTTTTATGAATTCATCAGTTTTCCGTTAGACTTCTGAAAATGCTTATTCATTCAATTCAGCAGTATAGTCAGTTACCAGAAACCTGTACTTGTCAAAGTCTTTTCCATGAATTCCTTGAAGATGAAACCCTTTTATAGGAACATATTTGCAAAAGCATCAGAGTACACCCAGAACTGCCTGTAAATGACAAAAGACTTAAAAATGACCACGGTTAAAGATTTGATGAAAGTTCATAATAATGCTATTGACAAGGAAATTTAGTTATTTCTGAGATATACATTTTAAAGTAATAACTAGAATTATAACATAACATTATACCAGAACATATAAGATTTTTAGAAATTTCATGTAGTGTCTGAAACATTTATATTAACATATTTCCATACAAATAACCCAAAGAAAGTTTAGTATTACTTGTTTTTTTTGTTTGTTTGTTTGTTTGTTTATACTGCAGGTTCTTATTAGTCATCAATTTTATACACATCAGTGTATACATGTCAATCCCAATCGCCCAATTCAGCACACCACCATCCCCACCTCACCACGGTTTTCCCACCTTGGTGTCCATAGGTTTGTTCTCTACATCTGTGTCTCAACTTCTGCCTTGCAAACCGGTTCATCTGTACCATTTTTCTAGGATCCACATACATGCATTAATATATGATATTTGTTTTTCTCTTTCTGACTTACTTCACTCTGTATGACAGTCTCTAGATCCATCCACGTCTCAACAAATGACCCAATTTCATTTTTTTTATGGCTGAGTAACATTCCATTGTATATATGTACCACAACTTCTTTATCCATTCCTCTGTCGATGGGCATTTAGGTTGCTTCCATGACCTGGCTATTGTAAATACTGCTGCAGTGAACATTGGGGTGCATGTGTTTTTTGAATTATGGTTTTCTCTGGGTATATGCTCACTAGTGGGATTGCTGGATCATATGGTAATTCTATTTTTAGTATTTTAAGGAACCTCCATACTCTTCTCCATAGTGGCTGTATCAATTTACATTCCCACCAACAGTGAAAGAGGGTTCCCTTTTCTCCACACCCTCTCCAGCATTTGTTGTTTGTAGATTTTCTGATGATGCCCATTCTAACTGGTGTGAGGTGATACCTCATTGTAGTTTTGATTTGCATTTCTCTAATAATTAGTGATGTTGAGCATCTTTTCATGTGCTTCGTGGCCGTCTGTATGTCTTCTTTGGAGAAATGTCTATTTAGGTCTTCTGCCCATTTTTGGATTGGGGTGTTTGTTTCTTTAATATTGAGTTGCATGAGCTGTTTATATATTTTGGAGATTAATCCTTTGTCCGTTGATTCATTTGCAAATATTTTCTCCCATTCTGAGGGTTGTCTTTTCATCTTATTTACGGTTACCTTTGCTGTGCAAAAGCTTTTAAGTTTCATTAGGTCTCATTTGTTCATTTTTGTTTTTATTTCCATTACTCTAGCAGGTGGATCAAAAAAGATCTTGCTGTGATTTATGTCAAAGAGTGTTCTTCCTATGCTTTCCTCTAAGAGTTTTATAGTGTCCAGTCTTACATTTAGGTCTCTAATCCATTTTGAGTTTATTTTTGTGTATGGTGTTAGGGAGTGTTCTAATTTCATTCTTTTACATGTAGCTGTCCAGTTTTCCCAGCACCACTTATTGAAGAGACGGTCTTTTCTCCATTGTATATCTTTGCCTCCTTTGTCATAGATTAGTTAACTGTAGGTGCGTGGGTTTATCTCTGGGCTTTCTATCTTGTTCCATTGATCTTTGTTTCTGTTTTTGTGCCAGTACCATATGGTCTTGATTACTGTTGCTTTGTAGTATAGTCTGAAGTCAGGGAGTCTGACTCCTCCAGCTTCGTTTTTTTCCTCTCAAGACTGCTTTGGCTATTCGGGGTCTTTTGTGTCTCCAAACAAATTTTAAGATGATTTGCTCTAGTTCCGTAAAAAATGCCATTGGTAATTTGATAGGGATTGCATTGAATCTGTAGATTGCTTTGGGGAGTAAAGTCATTTTCACAATGTTGATTATTCCAATCCAAGAACATGGTATATCTCTCCATCTGTTGGTGTCATCTTTAATTTCTTTCATCACTGTCTAATAGTTTTCTGCATACAGGTCTTTTGTCTCCCTAGGTAGGTTTATTCCTAGGTATTTTATTCTTTTTGTTGCAATGGTAAATGGGAGTGTTTCCATAATTTCTGTTTCAGATTTTTCATTAGTGTATAGGAATACAAGAGATTTCTGTGCATTAATTTTGTATCCTGCAACTTTACCAAATTCATTGATTAGCTGTAGTAGTTTTCTGGTGGCATTTTTAGGATTCTCTATGTATAGTATCATGTCATCTGCAGTGACAGTTTTACTTCTTCTTTTCCAATGTGTATTCCTTTTATTTCTTTTTCTTCTCTGACTGCCATGGCTAAGACTTCCAAAACTATGCTGAATAATAGTGCTGAGAGTGGATATCCTTGTCTTGTTCCTGATCTTAGAGGAAATGCCTTCAGTTTTTCACCACTGAGAATGATGTTTGCTGTGGGTTTGCTGTATATGGCCTGTATTATGTTGCGGTAGATTCCCTCTATGCCCACTTTCTGGAGAGTTTTTATCATAAATAAATGGGTGTTGAATTTTATCAAAAGCTTTTTCTGCATCTGTTGAGATGATCATATGGTTTCTATTCTTCAATTTGTTAATATGGTGTATCACATTGATTGATTTGTGTATATTGAAGAATCCTTGCATCCCTGGGATAAATCCCACTTGATCGTGGTGTATGATCCTTTAAATATCTTGTTGGATTCTGTTTGCTAGTATTTTGTTGAGGACTTTTGCATCTGTATTCATCAGTGATATTGGTCTGTAATTTTCTTTTTTTGTAGTATCTTTGTCTGGTTCTGGTATCAGGGTGATGGTGGCTTCATAAAATCAGTTTGGGAGTGTTCCTTCCTCTGCAATTTTTTGGAAGAGTTTGAGAAGGATGGGTGTTAGCTCTTCTCTAAATGTTTGATAGAATTCACCTGTGAAGGCATCTGGTCCTGGACTTTTGTTTGTTGGATGATTTTTAATCACAGTTTCAATTTCATTCCTTGTGATTGGTCTGTTCATATTTTCTGTTGCTTCGTGGTTCATTCTTGGAAGGTTATAACTCTCTAAGAATTTGTCCATTTCTTCCAGGTTGTCCAGTTTATTGGCATAGAGTTGGTTGTAGTAGTCTCTTAGGATGCTTTGCATTTCTGTGGTGGCTTTTGTAACTTCTCCCTTTTCATTTCTAATTTTATTACTTTGAGTCCCCTCCCTCTTTTTCTTGATGAGTCTGGCTAATAATGGTTTATCAATTTTCAATTTTGTTTATCTTCTCAAAGAACCAGCTTTTAGTTTTATTGATGTTTGCTATTGTTTTCTTTGTTTCTATTTCATTTATTTCTGCTCTGATCTTTATAATTTCTTTCCTTCTGCTAACTTTGGGTTTTGCTTGTTCTTATTTCTCTAGTTACTTTAGGTGTAAGGTTAGATTGTTTACTTGAGATTTTTCTTGTTTTTTGAGGTAGGCTTGTATAGCTATAAACTTCCCTCTTAGAACTGCTTTTGCTGCATCCCATAGGTTTTGGATCATCATGCTTTGTCATTTGTCTCTACGTATTTTTTTTGATTTCCTCTTTGATTTCTTCAGTGATCTCTTGGTTATTTAGTAACGTATTGTTTGGCCTCCATGTGGTTGTGTTTTTTACGTGTTTTCCCTGTAATTCATTTCTAATCTCATAGCGTTGTGGCCAGAAAAGATGCTTGATATGATTTCAATTTTCTTAAATTTACTGAGGCTTGATTTGTGATCCAAGTTGTGATCTATCCTGGAGAATGTTCCGTGCGCACTTGAGCAGAAAGTGTAGTCTGCTCTTTTTGGATGGAATGTCCTATAAATATCAATTAAATCTATCTGGTCTATTGTGTCATTTAAAGCTTCTGTTTCCTTATTTATTTTCATTTTGGATGATCTGTCCATTGGTGTAAGTGAGGTGTTAAAGTCCCCCACTATTACTGTGTCACTGTCGATTTTCTCTTTTACAGCTGTTAGCAGTTGCCTTATGTATTGAGGTGCTCCTATGTTGGGTGCATATATATTTATAACTGTTATATCTTCTTCTTGGATTGATCCCTTGATCATTATGTAGTGTCCTTCCTTGTCTCTT
Organism: Balaenoptera acutorostrata; assembly: GCF_949987535.1. NCBI lineage: Eukaryota > Metazoa > Chordata > Mammalia > Artiodactyla > Balaenopteridae > Balaenoptera > Balaenoptera acutorostrata. Next base: position 49,346,719 of record NC_080080.1, on the reverse strand, counting down.
GTAACATTCTTTATTTTAAAGTCTATTTTATCTGATATGAGTATAGCTACTCCAGCTTTCTTTTGATTTCCATTTGCATGGAATATCTTTTTCCATCCCCTCACTTTCAGTCTCTATGTGTCCCTAGGTCTAAAGTGGGTCTCCTGTAGACAGCATGTATATGGGTCTTGTTTTTGTATCCATTCAGCAAGCCAGTGTCTTTTGGTTGGAGCATTTAATCCATTCAAGTTTGAGGTAATTATCAATATGTATGTTCCTATGACCATCTTCTTAATCGTTTTGGGTTTGTTTTTGTAGGTCCTTTTCTTCTCTTGTGTTTCCCACTTAGTGAATTTCCTTTAGCATTTGTTGTAGAGCTGGTTTGGTGGTGCTGAATTCTCTTACCTTTTGCTTCTCTGTAAAGCTTTTGATTTCTCCATCAAATCTAAATGAGATCCTTGCCAGGTAGAGTAATCTTGGTTGTAGGTTCTTCCCTTTCATCACTTTAAGTATATGATGCCACTCCCTTCTGGCTTGTAGAGTTTCTGCTGAGAAATCAGCTGTTAACCTTATGGGAGTTCCCTTGTATGGTATTTGGTTTTTTTCCCTTGCTGCTTTCAATAATTTTTCTTTGTCTTTAATTTTTGCCACTTTGATTACTATGTGTCTCGGCGTGTTTCTCCTTAGGTTTATCCTGTATGGGACTCGCTGTGCTTCCTGGACTTGGGTGGCTATTTCCTTTCCCATGTTAGGGAAGTTTTCGACTATAATCTCTTCAAATATTTTCTCTGGTCCTTTCTCTCTCTCTTTTCCTTCTGGGACCACTATAATGCAAATGTTGTTGCGTTTAATGTTGTCCCAGAGGTCTCTTAGGCTGTCTTCATTTCCTTTCATTCTTTTTTCTTTAGTCTGTTCCACAGCAGTGAATTCCACCATTCTGTCTTCCAGGTGACTTATCCATTCTTCTGCCCCAGTTATTCTGCTATTGATTCCTTCTAGTGTAGTTTTCATTTCAGTTATTGTATTGGTCATCTCTGTTTGTTTGTTCTTTAATTCTTCTAGGTCTTTGTTAAACATTTCTTGCATCTTCTCGATCTTTGCCTCCATTCTTATTCCGAGGTCCTGGATCATCTTCACTATCATTATTTTGAATTCTTTTTCTGGAAGGTTGTCTATCTCCACTTCATTTAGTTGTTTTTCTGGGGTTTTATCTTGTTCCTTCGTCTGGTATATAGCCCGCTGCCTTTTCATCTTGTCTATCTTTCTGTGAATGTGGTTTTTGTTCCACAGGCTGCAGGGTTGTAGGTCTTCTTGCTTCTGCTCTCTGCCCTCTGCTGGATGAGGCTATCTAAGAGGCTTGATGGGAGGGACTGGTGGTGGGTAGAGCCGACTGTTGCTCTGATGGTCAGAGCTCAGTAAAACTTTAATCCACTTGACTGTTGATGGGTGGGGCTGGGTTCCCTCCCTGTTGGTTGTTTGGCCTGAGGCAATCCAACACTGGAGCCTACCTGGGCTCTTTGGTGGGGCTAATATCAGACTCTGGGAGGGCTCACACCAAAGAGTACTTCCCAGAACTTCTGCTGCCAGTGTCCTTGTCCCCATGGTGAGCCACAGCACCCCCCACCCCCCACAGGAGAATCTCCAACACTAGCAGGTAGGTCTGGTTCAGTCTCCCTTGGGGTCACTGCTCCTATCCCTGGGTCCCGATGCACACATTACTTTGTGTGTGCCCTCCTAGAGTGGAGTCTCTGTTTCCCCCAGTCCTGTTGAAGTCCTGCAATCAATTCCCACTAGGCTTCAAAGTCTGATTCTCTAGGAATTCCTCCTCCCATTGCCGGACCCCCAGGTTGGGAAGCCTGACGTGGGGCTCAGAACCTTCACTCCAGTGGGTGGACTTCTGTGGTATAAGTGCTCGCCAGTCTGTGAGTCACCCACCCAGCAGTTATGGGATTTGATTTTACTCTGATTGCGCCCCTCCTACCATCTCACTGTGGCTTCTCCTTTGTCTTTGGATATGGGGTATCATTTTTGATGAGTTCCAGTGTCTTCCTGTCGATGATTGTCCAGCAGCTAGTTGTGATTCTGGTGTTCTCGCAAGAGGGAGTGAGAGCACTTCCTCCTACTCTGCCATCTTGGTTCCTCTCCAAAAGCTACTGTTAAGAGTGATTCTTAAGAGCTAGAGTGAATTTTATGAGTTCTGTTCTCTGCAACTGAATCTGACTGCTACAATAGCCACAAAAATAAATTGTATTTTTAGCAAGCAGCCTTCTTGGTATAGAATTTTCTAATCCCCTGAGTTCAAATTGCAGGAACAAACTTTATCTTAAGTCCCCAGCACCAGTAAGTCCCCAATTTCCTGTGTAGTCAGGGAAGCATTTTTTTTTAAATTTGCCATCTAGATAGAGAATAGAGCTGATGAGAATTCCAAATTGGCAGCTAAACAGAGGTAATTCTCTGTATCAAAAAGTGTCAGTGGGCCTGAGGATAAAGAAATCTGAACAGTATCTGAACTTCCCAGAGTTTCAATAAAGGAGGAACTGTTTTTCTACAATGTTTTCTAAACCCCTCTAAAACTTAGTCTTATACTACCAAGCATATGAAATGGTCCATTGACAGGTTTACCTAGTATATAAAATGCAACAGTTTATTTTGAATAATTTCCATTAAAATTTTCTGTTTGCTTCTAGAAAATGCAAAAACATACTATCTTTGTCAGCTCAGGCTCCGAAACAAAACGCCATACAGTAGGTGGCTTAAACAGACATTTATTTTCTCACAATTCTGGAGGCTGGAAGGTCTGAGACCAACACTCATGACCTCATTTAACCTCAATTACCTCTTTACAGGCCCTATCTCCAAATATAGTCACATTAGGGTTAGGGCTTTAATATATGAATTGGGGTGGAGTGGGGGAGAGCACATTTCAATCCATACATATACTTCCTGATTTTAGAAAATGTGAAAATATTTTACAATATTATTGATAATAATGAAAAGTATTTATTTTCATATTTATTTAATATTTTATACTTAATTATTTTAGTATTTATTAACATGAGCCAGGTACTGTGGTAAGTGCTTTATAAGTATTTTTTAATTTAATTCTTATAACCAATGAACTAATTATTATTATCTCATTTTACAGATGAGGAATCAAAGCCCAGAGATGCTAAGTAACTTGTCCAAGATCACACTGCTAGCACAGTGAAGATTCCAATAGACAGTCCTTTTAACTACTATACTATAATTTAATGTATAAAATACTGGTATATTATACACCAGTAAGGAGGGTTGTTTTGGAATGGTTGTTAGTGTGAGATAAGCTCCACCCTAAATGTGCTACTGCACGTGCTGAAAGGAGGAATGAGAGTCTATTATGCAGATGGGGGAGTTTGGATTACATACTAATTTACACTCTCACCAGCAGTATCTGAGTCTGTTGCCCCACGACCTCATCAAACCCGGATTTTATATTTAAATAGCACCTCACCCTACAATTTCAAAAAACAGAAACAAAAATTCTGATGTGCCCCATTTGCTATAAGAAAAATCCTCTACGTAGTTATTGTGACCTGGTTTAATCATTAGCCCTTATCAAGGGTAAACCATGATAGCAAGTTCCCGAGCTTTAAATACAAGGCTGCTTAAGGCTAAAATTTGACATGCTCACTTAATTAATTCATCTGAAAATACCACAAGAAAATCAAAGTGAAAACAAAGCCATAAAGAAAAGAAAAAGTTATACAAAGTACTCATAAACCTTACAGTTTTAAATATTTCAATTCTCTGGACTGGCATAGCTATTACGAATTTAGTTCCTTTAAAAGGATAATGTTATGAATATCAACAGAAAATTATGCTTCACTTTCTGAAACATTAAAGCAAAATAAACATTAGAGTAACACGAATATAAGTGTATATGTATGAATGAATATATTCTCTTAGATTGTATAATCCTGGAGTCAGGCTGAGTTCTAGAACTTCATTTTAAGCTCCACAGACTCTAAAATACCTGCTAAGTCCAAGTTTGTTCAATGACAACATTCAGCAAAAATTGAGAACTTAAAAAATTATTTAAAAACAGAAACTTACATATCCCAGATTTTAACTGCAAAAATAATTAGCGCTCTTTGGAAAGAGGGATAGAAAGACATCTCTATATAACAGTATATGCAATCAATCACTTCTCCCAGGTTTTGTCCCCCTTCATTTCTTGAAAATACCGAACAGGGACACTCATTACTCGGTACTTTCTAACTTTTCTCGCATTATAACAACCTGGAGGGACTTAAAAAATACACGTTCCTGCCCTTTCCCCCTCCATGAAAGGTACTCAGTGAATCTGGGGCGGGGCTGAGCACCTGTATTTTTAACCAGAGATGCCACTTACTTAAGGAAGGGGACCTCAGTCGGAAAGCCAGACTTCCCCCATCAGAACCCTTGGGGTGGGGCCCGGGCACCCATGGTTTGGTGAGTTCTCCCAGGCGATTGTGAGGCAGGGTCAAGAACAAAAAGCACGCGGAAGCTCCGGGCGTCTGCGCCCAGGCCAGCGCGAGGTAAGGCGCTAAAGTGGAGCGGGAATCTCGGTCTTGCCGGTCGTCCTCGGTGAGAGGCCCGCGTGCACCGACTCTGCAGACACTGGGGTGCTCGGGTCGCAGAGGCCGCGCAGCACGCAGGGATTTCCCCCTAACCGTCCCGCTACCAAGGTTAGCAGCTCTTCCTCTTCCCCTTGTCATCCGGCCCTCAGGACGCTCGTCCTCCCAGCCTCGCCAACCTCCCACGCCGCAGGTCGGGAGCACGCGGAGGGGCCGCAGGGCGCAGGCCGAGGCCCGGGCCCCAGTAGCCACCGCCAGCCGTCTGGTGGGCAGAGGACCTCGGGCCCCGCCCTCTCAGCCAACACTTCTTCAGGCCGGGCCCCTCGCTCTGGCCGCGGCTCCACCAATCCCGGGCCTCGCCCGCCGCCGCCGCCTCCGCACCTGCGAGGAGGAGCCCGCCCGCCGCCGCCGCAGCCGTCGCAGCGTCCCCGCCCCGTTCCGCCCCCATCACGGCGCCCAGAGACCGTCGGCCGCCGGCGTCCGGCTGCCGCTAGTCGAGGAGCGGAAGCCGCTTTACTGAAGCGGGCTTGGGTGCTCCAGAGCCCGGCCGGCTGCTGAACCGCAGCTTCCGGCAGCCGCCGCAACGGCTAGGCGCGGGGCGCGGGCGCCCCGAGGACCCCGTAACCGGGCGGGCGCCCCGAACGGGCAACCCCGCCGAGGGAGGTGGCCGTGGCGGTTGCGCTCGGGCGCCCCGTGCGCCGCGCTCCATGCCCGTGTGGTGTTGCCGCTGCTCCCTGGCCGGTCATTTCAGGTGACTTCTCCACCGTGGAAGAAAAGGGGGCAGGCGGAGGTTAGAGTGCTGCGGGGGCCTGCGGCAGGGCAGGGGCCGAAATGGGTAGAGGCCGCGCGGGTTAGGGAGTCGGGGACGGGTCGGGGGTGGAAGGCAAGCGCCTGAACTGCAGAGGCCTCCCGCCTCGGCCGCTGCTTCCTCCTGGTTCCTGTCTAGTCGAGGTTCCCCGCCTTGGCTCCTGGCTCTGGGGGACTCTCCTCTGTTGTCCCCTTTTCCTCTCCCTGGACCGTGCCAGTCACGGGACTGCGGGACCGGCTAGGCCCGGATCTAGTCGGTTACGGCGAACTGAGACTTAAAAGTAGTGCAAAGTTTTAGTGAAGGGTTGTGAGGTTCTCCCAGCCCCACACACACCTTAAACATTTTTTTTTCTTTAAAAAAAATCTAATAACCTAAGTTACTGGGTTGAAGGGAGGCAGGGAGCTATGTTTAAAATGTGATGTTCTAGCTACAAATATGTTTCTGACTTTTAAGATGTCAGTCATTGTAAGTCATATATATTGTAGAAATTTGAAAAATCTGGCGATTCTAGACTAACATTATGAGGAACGTTTTTAGGGGTCATACAGATAATACGTTTTAAAATAAAAGTTTATGTACTAGATCTAGCACAGTTGGCCAACATTTCATTCAGTTATGGAGAGAAAGACCAAAAGCAACTTGAAACTAGTTTTAACCTTCTGGTGAAGAAAAGATAAGCTTAGCGAAGACTTTAGTAAAGTGCCTTGCCTTATATATACACGAATGTGCTAGAATAATGATATGCAAAACTTCTTTTGTAAAATATGAAATTCTGATCAGAGTTCTTAAATTGGGCTGCATGTATAGACTTTAGGTGGCCAGTGAACTTGGATGTAAAGAAAGGTACCAGGAATTTTCACTCAACTTTAACCAAAATCTATTTTCTTCAACTGTAAATATAAGCAGTAAATCACAGTAGTATTTGTGACTTTGTCATCAATAGAAATCACAAGTATTTTCATACCACATTAATTGTTGCAGATACCTAGAAATACTGTTTATTTCTTTCTTCAAGATTACAGTAATTATTTTACATCACTGAACTTGTTATTTAATACAGTAGAGGAATACATAAAAACATATTCCAAGTTTACTTTTTAGTTTCCTTGTAAATCCTGTTATGTGTTTAATAATATTATTCAAAGAAGAGGTCCAGAGGCTTCACCAAATTGCAAAAGGGGTGTAAGGCACAGAAAAGACTCAGAATTCCTGTTGAACTAGAGCAGCAATCCAGGCTTGCCTACCTTCTCAGTGAGTTTTGTAGGAGTTTCTAGATTCTGGATATTAAAAATTATTTTATGTAATAAACTGCTGGATCTTAAATTCTAGGCAAATTTGTGTGGTATCTACTTGACAGACAGTGATTTGAGAGTATCAGATCCACTTTGGAGAACTTTAGAAAACAAGTTCCCCTAGTGAAAACTTGTTAAACTGAAGCCCCTGAGAAAATAATATGCCTTTTAGAAAGTACTGTCCAAAAGCCTTTTGACACCTTTTGGTACACTTGAATTCTAAGGACACAGCTTGGCATTCATACGTGTTCAACTAACCCTAGGTAGTGAATATCATGTGCTTACGTCCTCGTACAGAAATGTGGAGGAGGAGGTGAAAACAAGGTATTTGCTATATTTTGATCTTGAGGGATAAGGGAAAACAAACCTGCTAGCCAAAGAATAAAAATTGTGATTGATAAACCATATTTCCATTGTATAAACAGCTCTATCTTATCTAAAATTTTAAAAAGAAAACGTTTATTTAATAATTAAAACATTTCCTTAGGAGAAGGTTTATAATTTACTAGCACAATTTTTTTTTTTGAGTAATTTCATTAGGAACACATTTTAAAACCAATTGTGACAGTGTCTACATTTTGGATCTTGCCTTATATCTGAAAGAATAAATATTGTGAGAGAACTGTCTCCTAACTTCCCAAGGAAGAAAACTTCCATACTTCCTGTTCTAGAAGATAAAGAGTGTGACTGACTTCCTTTGTGACTTTAGAACCTTCTTTTCTTTTTTTTTTTTTTTTTAATTTTTATTTATTTATTTATTTATGACTGTGTTGGGTCTTCGTTTCTGTGCGAGGGCTTTCTCTAGTTGCAGCAAGCGGGGGCCACTCTTCATCGCGGTGCGCGGGCCTCTCACTGTCGCGGCCTCTCTTGTTGCGGAGCACAGGCTCCAGACGCGCAGGCTCAGCAATTGTGGCTCACGGGCCTAGTCGCTCCGCGGCATGTGGGATCTTCCCAGACCAGGGCTCAAACCCGTGTCCCCTGCATTGGCAGGCAGACTCCCAACCACTGCGCCACCAGAGAAGCCCTAGAACCTTCTTTTCTTATGGTAGTATCAATTTGGTAAAAATCTAAGCTCATGCTTCCAAAGACTAAACTCAGGTAGTAAAGCATTTCATTTTGAAGGATCATTTAGAAAAGTATTGCTAGGTGTGAGAAAAGTGTTTTGTTATTCAAATATTATGTCTGTGCCATCCTTTTAAATTTGTTTTGAGTCTTTGGACCCTAATGTTTCAAAAACAAAACATGGAAGGCATCTAAAATCATCTGAAATTTCAAATAGTCTTCTAATTTGATGCCTAAAAATAAGGTAACTATTTTTGCATATGTGTAAAGTGCTGTTCTTTACTATTTCCTAAAATTTAATTATATTTTCCAATTTATTGCCTCAAATAAAGGAAAAGTAGATTTTTTTAAAGTAGATTTTTTTATTACTCAAATACTTGTTTTAAATAGAACAAACATTCAGCAAATTGGATATCTGTAGTGGAAATTTTCACTGTTCATAGACCTGTGAACACAGTATGCATATACTGTAAAATATGTACAGCAATACTAAATTTATAGTTTAGACTCTGAATTTTTTAGAAAGAATACTTACTAATAGGTCTTTGTTTCATTGTTGCTTTATGTAAATTCAGTGAACCTTATTTTCATTTCTTCTCTTGATTCAGTTTTTCATGCCTGTGTTAAACCAGTATTTATCATGTACCATGCAAGTTTATTACAAATAGTTTATACCAATATTATGGATTATATACACAAAGATTATACCTATGACCAGTTAGTAGAAAATCAGAAAAAATTACGTATACTCTGGAGAATTAAGATAAGCTAAAACTTTGGCTCTATATACTCTGCTTGAGTCTTGGGAGAGACTAGTGTCAAATTGCTTGAGGCACACACACACACACAAAACCTACTAGATCTAATAAATGAATTCAGCAATATTGCAGAATACAAGATCAACATACAAAAATCAATTGTATTTCTGTACACTTACAATGAACAATCTGACAATGAAATTCATAAAACAATTCAATTTATACTAGCATCAAAGAGAATGAAATATTTAGGAATAAATTTAACAGAAGAAATGTGAAACTTGTACATTGAAAACTAGAAAACATTGAAAAGAATGAAAGGAGGCCTAAATAAATGGTAAGGAATCCCATGTTCATGGATTGAAAAGCTTAGTATTCTTAAGATGGCAGTAATGGCAATATTCCTTGAATTTATCTACAAATGCAGTGTAATCCTATCAAAATCCTAGCTGCCTTTTTTTTTTCAGAAATTGATGAGCAGATCCTAAAAGTCACATGGAATTACAAGGAACACAGAATAGCCAAGACAATCTTGAAAAAAGAACAAAGTTGGAGGATTCACACTTCCTAATTTTACAACTTACTACAAAGAAACTGTAATCAAGACAGTATGACATTGGCATAAAGATAAACATAGATCAATGGAATAGAATTGAGAGTCCAGAAATAATTCCCTTTATTTGTTGTCAGTTGATTTCTGTGGGATCCCAAGACAAAGGGAAATATCAGTCTTTTCAACAAATGATGCCAGGACAGATGGATATTCACAAGCAGAAGAATGAAGTTGGACTGCTACCTCATACTATATATAAAAGTTAACTCAAAATGGATGAAAGACCTAAATTTAAGAACTAGAACTATAAAACTCATAGAAGAAAACAGGTTTGTAATCTTAGATTAGGCAGTGCTTTCTTAGGTATGACACCAAAAGTACAGCAACAACAACAACAAAAAAAATTGGACTTGATCGAAAATTAAAACTTTTGTGATTTAAAAGACAATATAAAAAAAGTGAAAAGACAACCCACAAAATGGGGGAAAATATTTACAAATCATATATCCAAAAAGGGACTTGTATCCAGGACATATAAAGAATTTTTTAAACTCAACAATAAAAAAGACAACCCAGTTGGAAAGTGGGCAAATAATTTGAATCATTCTCTGAAGAAGATATGCAGATGGCCAATAAGCACATGAAAAGATGCTTAACATTATTAGTCATTAGGGAAATGCTAATCAAAACTGCAGTGAGATGCTACTTTACACCTACTAGAGTGGCTAAAATAACAAACACAAAAAATAACATGCTGGTGAGGATGTGGAGACATTGGAACCCTCATATCACTGGTGGGAATGTAGGAGGATGCACACTTGGGAAAATAGTTTGCTAATTCCTCAAGATGTTAAACATAGAGTTTATGGCCCAGCCATTGCATGCACTCCTAAGAGAAATGAAAACATTTGTCCACACAAAAATTTATATATGAATGTTCATAGCATATTTGTAATAACCAAAAAGTGGAAACCATCCAAATGTTTATCAGCTCATGAGTGGGTAATATACAATGGAATATTATTCAGGCATAAAAAGGAATGAAGTACCAATACATCCTACCACCTGGGTGAACCTTGAAAACATGCTAAGTGGAAGAAGCCAGACACAAAAGGCTACATAATGTACGAGGGGTTCCATTTATTTGAAATTTCCAGAGTAGGCACATCAGTAAGACAATAGATTAGTGGCTGCCAATGGCTGCCGGGAGGGAAGAATGAGGAATGAGTGCTAATGGGTGCAGCATATACTTTTGGGGTGATAAAATTTCTCTGAAGTTATTGGTAGTGATTGCAAAAACCTTGTGACTACTTAGAGCCCTGAATTGTACACTTTAAAAGGGTGAATTTTGGACTTCCCTGGCAGTCCAGTGGTTAAGACTCCGTGCTTCCACTACGGGGGGCGTGGGTTCAGTCCCTGTCAGGAAACTAAGATCCCACATGCCAAGTGGTGCCGCCAAAAAAAATAAAAGGGTGAATTTTATATGTGAATTATATCTCATTAAAAGTCTTTTTTTTTAAAAAGCATTACCAAGTTCCCTCTATTTATTTACCTTGGTCTAAGGCCTGATCAGATGATCTGTTGTTTTTCTGATGTTTTTGAGCGCTTGAAAACTTTGTCTTTCTTGATTAATAGAAGCCTAACAGAGGAGGCATTTTATTTCTAATTGTCTTAACCTCTTTTTTCTTAAGTGTAAACCCATTATTTGAGAAGACTAGTCCAGTGTAATGAAAGATCCTTGTAAAATGTATAGTCAGGGGGTTGGTGGTGGTGGGATGAATTGGGAGATTGGGATTGACTAATATGCATAAAATAGATAGCTAATAAGAAGCTGCTGTACAAAAATAAATAAAATTCAAAACAAAATGTATAGTCAGTTTATAGAATTGATAGCTATATTAAAATTCTGAGGCCTGCCAGAAAAAAAAAAAAAAAAAAGGTTTCTTGACACATCTTGACTTAGAATATTAAATGCCTCTTAATAAGTTATTAAATAAATGAATTCTACTGTACCTTTAAGTAAAAGTGATTCGGAGTTTAAGCCAACACTTCTAGCCATGATTTTTTTGTTCTTAAGGAATTTAAATGTTAATTATTTGTTTCACAGCGTTTATTTGTAGACTTAAGAAACTGGACAAGGCATTTTAGATCATTGAGTTTTGCTTATAAAATCAAATATGGTAGTAACTGCTAAAGTACCTTCATTCAGTCATTCAGAGGATTATCAGTTTGCTCTCAGAGTGTACAGGATATCAGATGATATTCAAGTATCTAGTTTAATATTTATATAGTCTCAAGTTGACTCTAACCCCCAGCATATCTGCCCTTTTATTAATGTGAAACATTTGTTAGGGTTTGAAGAAGGAGACATCTTTTTAATTACCAGAATCTTAGAGTGATGATCATTTTTATTATTTAAATTCCAGGTTATATATATGGAAGCAACAGTGTTTGAGATAGGGATGTCAGGAGGAGACTGGCCATGATGTCTGCATCTCCTGAAAAAGAACTGTGGCCTTTACAACCACCATAATATTAATGAGGCCTGGATACCTAAAACGACTAATCAGAAGCATCCAAAGGAAGCTGGGGAACCTGTCCTGGGCACACACTTTGGAGAAATATCACGGACAGGCCCAAGTATGATATACTCATGTTGAGTTCAGTTGTCAAGAAGCAGAAGGCAAGACAGCTAGTACATCTGGATCTGATTAGTGGTGGGAGTTGGAATTCTCTGAAAGGGATGGATTGAGCATAAGACACTTCTTTCAGGGGCAGGCTTGCAGTGTGAGGAGGGGCTTTCCTAAGTAGCCATATCCAAAGGGTATCAGTTCTGGCCAAAAGGGGCCATGTATCGTTAGGGGAGCCCAATTACTGGGGGTGGGAAAGCTGTCAGTGTATCCTGGGGAACTCTGCCCTATCCTAGGGTAGTTTGGGACCTTGGAAGGTTATAGGGAAGGAGAAATTTTGGTCTCTGCCTAATTCTTTCCATTTGTCATCCTCCCACAAGGATCAGTGAGTCCTGTGAAATAACTGATCCATTCCCATGTTTATCATTTTAGGAATAGTAATCACTCACCCACTGGTCAGTACTCAGTTTAATATTTTCAGACATTGGCCTGTTTCTGACTATATGAAAATGAAAAATAATTCAGGAATTCTGTTCTGAAGTAATCTCTAGTATAATGCAGAACATTAACGTGTTCAAAGGATACTCCATTTATTGCATGAGCTTGTCAGAACGCGAAAACTAGTTTCTAGGGAGGCAGTTGGGAAAGAAGGTAGATTAGAAATCAACGTTAAGATCTTTGCATTTTTCAGTATCTCTTTGAGAATAAGATGTATAAACCTTACTTTTTTTTTTACCAAAATGCACCATTTGTAATATACAAGTTCAGTAACTTTTCCTTAAAATATTATGTGTGACTTTTTTTCCAAATATACTGCCTCTATTGCACTCACCTTTTTATTAATGAGAAAAAAGTGAAGGAGAAACTTTCCAGTCCTAGGAGATCTCAGAATTATAAAAATCCCTAATACAATGTTGTGTCTTTGGTCATTAAAAATAGCTTCTTATTTAAGACTTGCCTTCAAGGCATTAAAGAGACATGAGCAGCTACATTCAGCCCTCCATATCCACATGTTCTGCGTCCACGGATTCAACCAACTGCAGATGAAAAATATTTGGGAAAGAAAAAATTCCAGAAAGTTCCAAAAAGCTAAACTTGAATTGGCTGCATGCAGGCAACTACATACATAGCATTTACATTGTATTAGGTGATATAAGTAATCTAGAGATGGTTTAAACTATGTGGGAGGATGTAGGCAGGTTATATGCAAATAGTATGCCATTTTATATAAAGGACTTGAGGATCCATGGATTTTGGTATTTGGGGAGTGAGGGTGGGGTTCTGGAACCAACCCCCCTTGGATACCGAGGGACCACTGTATTTAGGATTTCTGACAAAGTGGTGTACGTTGACATGTAGCTAAGGTACTAATTTGAAAGCATTAATCAAAAGGATTTCCTTTTCTCCTTTTATGGAACTATTGAATATTTTATGGCCTAAATAAAATCTGAATAAAGACAGATTTTTATAAAGGCTATATTGACTATATATCTGTTGTTTTGTTTTTGTTCCATATTTTCCTTTTAAAAGAAACTATAGTGACCCTGAAACTGAAGGAGAGATTTTTAATTCCTTAGTGCAATATTTTGGTGATAATTTGGGGCGAAAAGTTAAAGCTATGCCATTAGTTGAAGAAACTTCTTTACTTGAAGATTCATCAGTGACTTTGCCTGTGGTAGTAATAGGTAAGTTTTATTGCATTTTATCTCTTAAAATTACAGTTCTGATCCTTACTACTTTTATAAATGCACAGTTACATAGCACAAGTTCTTAGGATTGTATTGAAAAGTATTCTTAGGTTGCTTAATATTTTTAAATAACCAATAACCAAATCTTTGGAGAGAGGAATTGGTTTATCTGATATTAGATTCTGTGTTAGAATGGAACATTTTTTCATTGAAGGGTTGATATTACTCTATTATTTTAAAATATCAGTAGTCTATCAGTTGTGTTACTTATATGACAGTGTCATGATAATGATGATAACCAATGTTATTAGAGCCCTGTATAGAGCATTCTGTGTACATTATTGGATTATGCCTTACAACCCGATAGCCCTCTGAGGTTTTCGGGTATGGACGGACAGGGAAACTCAGTTGTTGAGTAACCTGTGCAAGTTAGTAGTCAATGCTCAGTTAGTAAAGAACATTATAGTACTCTACAGTTAGGTTTATAATATTTTAACCATATGTTACTATTATATATCCATTGTACCACCTCAATAGATAGGTATATAAGATATTAAAAATTAAGTTATTAATAAAACCTAATTCAAAATTATAAAATTTTATGATTTTGTTTTATTGCATGTATTTAATTACCTGTCATATGTATCTTTAATCTAATATTCAAACTCATGAAGTTGGACAAGTACTATAGTATGAAACCAAGCCAAAGGAAAGAATTATGGGACATAATGTACCTTGATGGCATACAACTTCCTTAGTTTCTTTGACTTGTTTCAAGTTAATGGAGAGGAAAGTCCTGTGATCTGTCTGGCATATTGACATCTCTCCATAGGAGATTCAATAAAGGAAGGAAGGAAGGAAGGAAGGAAGGAAAACAAGATAGTTCTACACTAGATTCCCCTCTAGGGGAGCTGACAGTGTTTGCAGTATTTCTCATCCAAGATATCTTGGAAACTAAATCTCACATTCCATTTCCCACTTATATCCAGCCCTGGTTTTCCATCCTGGATGTCTTGCCATAGGCAAAGGAACCTATGTCTTCTTGTTCTAGTTGGGCTATGGCAGGGTCAGAAAAGGAAAAACTACTTTCATCTGCGCCTTACTTCCCCCAAAGCAATCTGTTCCTATTTTGCCTCAGCTAGCCGAAGCGTAGCTTAACCTCATGTATATAGGGCCATTATTGCTGGCAGTAGCACCGCCAGCTGATCATAATAAAGGGCTAATTTCCTTAATGTATGTAATTGGTTTTCTGTTGCTGTCATAACAAATTACCACAAACCTGGTGGCTTTAACAACATAAATGTATTTAACTGTTCTATAGAACAGAAGTCCAACACTGGTCTCACTGGGCTAAAATCAGCAGGGCTGCATTCCTTTTGGAGGCTCTAGGATAGATAAAATGTTTCCTTGCTTTCCCAGTTTCTAGAGGCTACTAGTATTCCTTGGCTCCTGGACCCCTTTTGCATCTTCAAAGCCAGCAGTGTCGTTTCTCTTTTAACATTTCATAGTTATGGTTCCTCCTTACCAAAGGTGGGAAAGAGTCTCTGTTTTTAAGGACTTGTGTGATTAGATTGGGCCCACCTGGATAATCCAGGGTACTCTCTCCAGCTCACTGTCCTTAATTTAATCACATCTACAAAGTCCTTTTTCTCTGTAAGGTAACACGCTCAGGTTCTTGGGGTTAGGAATGGGAAATCTTTGGGAGTTGGGGCACATTCTGCCTGTGTATATATTTCTCTATGAACTGCTTATTTGTATTCTTTTTGTATTGTCTTTTGAGTGTTATTTCTTTTTGATTCTTTGAGATATTAACTCCCACTATTTTTCATATAGTCAATATTTATTTTAATAGGCTTTATTTAGAGCAGTTTAAGTCTATAGGAAAATGAAACAGAAATTACAGAGAATATTTCTGTAAATACTCTCCCAACCCCCTTTTATTAATATCTTTATTATATATTCCTTTTCTTCTCCTTCCCAACCCCCTTTTATACCTTTTATTAACATCTTGCTTTGGTGTGGTACATTTGTCACAATTGATGAACCACTGTTTTTATACATTATTATTATTAACTAAAATCTATAGTGCGCATTAGGGTTCACTCTTTGGGTTGTACAGTTCTATGGGTTTTGCTGGGTGTATAATGTCATGTATTATAACATCATATAGAATAGTTTCACTGCCCTAAAAACCTCCTGTGTTCCACACATTCATCCTGTCCTTCAACTATCAACCCTTGGTAACCACTGATCTTTTACTATCTGTATAGTTTTGCCTTTTCCAGAATGTCATATATATGGAATCACTGTATGTAGCCTTTTCAGACTGGCTTCTTTGACTTAGCAATATGCATTTAAGATCCCTCTCTCTGTCTTTTCATGGCTTGATACTCATTTCTTTTTATCACTGGATACTATTGCATTGTTTGGATGTTTCAGTTTACCCATTCGCTTATTGAAGCACATCTTGGTTGCTTCCAATGTTTGACATTTATGAATAAAGTGCTGCAAACATTTATGTACAGATTTTTGCATGGCCATTCAGTTTTCAACCCACCTAGGAGTGTGATTGCTGGGTCATACAGTAAGACTATGTTTAGCTTTTTAAGAAACTGTCAAATTGTCTTCCAAAGTGACTGTATAATTTTGCATTCCCAGCAACTATGAATGAGAGTTCCTGTTGTTCCACATCCTTGGAAACATTTGATACTGTCTGTGTTTTGGGGTCTAGCCATTCTGATAGGTGTGTAGTATCTCATTGTTTTAATTTGCTGTTCTGTAATGATATACAATGTTGAGTAATTTCTCATATGCTTATATTCCATCTCTATACCTTGAGGTACAGAGCTTTTCCCTACTTTTTAATTGATTCTGTTGGTGGTTTTCTTATGGTTGAGATTTAAGAGTTCTTTGTATATGTTAGAAACAAGTACTTTATCAAATACATGTTTTGCAAATATTTGCTCCTAGTCTGTGACTTGTCTTTTCATTCTCTTAACAGTTACTTGGCAGAGCATAAATTTTAAATTTTAAGAAGTCCTGCATATAAATTTTTTTCTTTCGTAGATCTTGCTTTTGGTGTTATATCTAAAAACTCATTACCAAACCCAACGTCACCTAGATTTTCTCATAGTTATTTTCTAGATGTTTTATAATTTTTATTTAAAATTAATTAATTAATTATTTTTTGGCTGTGTTGGGTCTTCGTTTCTGTGCGAGGGCTTTCTCTAGTTGCAGCAAGTGGGGGCCACTCTTCATCGCGGTGCGCGGGCCTCTCACTATCATGGCCTCTCTTATTGCGGAGCACAGGCTCCAGACGCGCAGGCTCAGTAATTGTGGCTCACGGGCCTAGTTGCTCCGCGGCATGTGGGATCTTCCCAGACCAGGGCTCGAACCCGTGTCCCCTGCATTAGCAGGCAGATTCTCAACCACTGCGCCACCAGGGAAGCCCTAGATGTTTTATAATTTTGTGTTTTATATTTAGTCTATAATCTGTTTTAATTCATTTTTGTAAAGATATAAAGTTAGTATCTATATTCATATTTTTTACATGTGGATGTCCAGTTGTTCTAGTACCATTTGTTGAGAAGATTATCCTTTCTCCATTGCATTGCCTTCGCTTTTTTGTCAAAAATAAGTTGACTGTATTTGTGAGGATCTATCTCTTGGCTGTCTATTCGGTTCCATTCATTTGTATATTCTTTCATTTCCACACTGTCTTGTTGACTGTAGTTTTACAGTAGATGAAGTTGGATGGCATTAGTCCTAACTTTGTTCTTCAATATTATATTGGCAGTTCTGGGTCTTTTGCCTTTCCATTTAAACTTTAGAATCAGTTTGCCAATATCCACAAAGTAACTTGCTGGGATTTTGATTTTGATGGCATCATATCTGTAGATCAAGTTGGGAAGGACTGACATCTTAACAATATTGAATCATTCTATCCATGAACATCGAATAGCTTTCCAACAGTTATATATTCTTTGATCTCTTTCATCAGAGTTTTGTGGTTTTTCTCATTTAGATCTTATGTGAATTTTGTTAGACTTATACCCAAGTATTTCTTGCAAATATAAGTGGTGTTGTGTATTTAATTTCACATTCCACTTGTTCATTACTGGTCTGTAGGAAAGCAATTGACATATATTGACCTTGTATCATGCAACATAATTGCTTATTACTTCCAGGAGTTTTTTTGGTCAATTCTTTGGGACTTTTGACATAGATAATCATGGCATTTACAAATAAAGACAGTTTTGTTTCTTCTTTCCCAATCTGTATACCTTTAATTTCCTTTTCTGGTCTTAGTGCATTAGCTAGGATTTCCATTAAGGTGTGTGATGAGTAGGAATGGTGAGAAGAGACATCCTTTTCTTGATCTTATAGGGAAAAAACCCCCTAATTTCTCACCATTAATTATGATGTTAGCTGTAGGATTTTTGTCGATACTCTTTATCAAGTTAAGGAATTTCCCCTCTGTTGTTTGTTGAGAGTTTTTACATGAATAGGTGTTGGATTTTCTCAGATGTTTTTTTCTATTTCTGTTGGTATTATGATTTTTCTTTAGTTTTGTCTCTTTCTTTTTGATTCAAGGAAGTTAGCTCTTTGCCTCAGATCTTAACTCCCAGTATTTGCCATTTAAAAAAAAAATTTATGAAGTCAAATGGTTTATTTTCCTTTCTGTCTTTTGAGTTTTGTGTTGTATTTAAAGGCTTCTTACTACAGCATTATAAGTAGAAATATTAACCTCTTTCCTAATATTATGATGTTACTTTTCATGTTTACATCTATGAGCTTATTTTATTTGGGGCAAAATATTAGACAAGGAACAGGATATTTTTCTGATGGCTTACAGTTGTCCCAGATAGATTAAATTTTTGGTAGATGGATATAATAGAGAAGTGGCAACCCAGACTAAAAGAACTACAGAAATCAAAGTAGTTGTTGGAGTTCAACAACAAGAAAAAATCCAGTTTGGTTTTGGGTAAAGGATATAGAAATACAGGAGGGACGTTATTAGGAGGTGGGACTTGAAAGATGGTTGAGACCAGAACATGGAGAACACTGGATAGAAGAAACAAGCAATGAAGGACTTTGGGTAGAGTGGGTAACATAGCGTGGGTAACATAATGAGAACTCTGTTATGAAAACTCATTTGAATGTAGAATGTGAAATGATTTGAAGTAGGTGAATCTTGACGAGGAACAAGAAGAGATTTTTGTCTTCTGAGTGAGAATATATGAGTGAGAATAACAAAGACAACTGAATGGATATAGGTGACAAAATACGTTTAAACCAGAACCTGATTAACTTAGGATTTTGCTGGTAAGTATCATACCAGCAAAGGAATAAGGTTTAAAGGAGGGGCACCAAAATGGAAGAACTCATGAATTTGCTTTTGAACACATTGTGATTAAGTTATTAGTGGTTCAGTCAGGTGAAGAAGTGGCATATGGAAATTTGGGATATATTTTGGGCGTAAGAGGTCAGCCTAGATATCTAATTTTGAGGGTTAGTAGCATAGAGAGTTGAAGCTTTGAGTAGGTGAGACTCCCAAAAGAAAACAGGAGAGAAGACAAAAATCTTCTCTTGTGAATACTTGTCTTTGAGAGTTTAGAGAAAGAAGAATTGGTGAAGGAGAAAAACCATCTGTGAAACAGAAAAGCCAAAGAACATGAGTATTAAGACGCAAGATACACCCCTCTCCACCTTTTTTTTTTAATAGGAAATGGACCCTCAGGAATCTGCCTTTCTTATATGCTGTCAGGCTACAGACCATATTTATCATCAGAAGCAATACATCCAAACACAATCTTACATAGCAAATTAGAAGAAGCGAGACATCTTTCCATTGTTGATCAGGTATTATTTTTCACATGTTGATGCTTTTAAATTTTTTTATACTGAGGCAAGGTTAGTTTTCTACTATATAAGCATTGTACTTCTTAGCTGAAAACATTTTCTTCTAAATAACACCTTCTAACATTTTAATTTTAGATTTGTAAATATATTCTGCTGAGTTGCTTCCATTTATTTTCCTGAATTAATTAGAGCAGAATTTCCCAAATTATTTCCTGATGGAGTTTAATAGGTGCTCTATGCTCTGGTAAGTTTGGGAAATGCTGCTTTTTATTATTAGAGTGTCATGGTAAACATAGTAAGGCATACTAGCATATTAAAGTCATCTTCAAGTTTTGTAGTAAAACGATCTGATTAGCTTTTTGAAACCCAACCTTTTCCCATACTTATTTGACCAGAGAATCTATTAAGATCTCAAGGAACGTCAGTGTTTTGTAGCACACTCTATGGGAAATGCTGGATTACAATAATGGTCTTCACTATTATTATGTTAGCTGGAGTTTTTTTGTTTGTTTTTCCAAACTATCTGCCTTTTTTCTTTCTTTTTGAAAAAAAAATTCATTCAGGACTTAGAGTATTTGTCTGAGGGCCTTGAGGGTCGATCATCCAATCCTGTTGCAGTACTTTTCGACGCACTTCTTCATCCAGATGCTGACTTTGGGTATGATTATCCATCCATTTTGCATTGGAAATTAGAACAGCATCATTATATCCCTCACTTAGTTCTTGGTAAAGGTCCACCTGGTGGAGCTTGGCATGTGAGTATATTTTCCTTAGCATTTTAGTGAATGTGAATTATTATACGTCATCTTGATAAGACCATTTTGATTCTTAAACATTATGATATAATGTTATATATGATGATTACCACATCTTTATCTGAGAATTTTAATGTGTTCAGATAAATATGAATTAATTACTAGTAGAAATTAAGCCAAATTTGATTAGTGATAGTGTCTTAGAATAAGTGTTTCTCTAAGAATTATACAGAAAATATTTCAAGATGTTTTGCATAGTAAAACATTTTTAATTCATTTATTCATTGTAGAGTTTACAAAATCTCACACAGTATTTCATTCTAATATGTATTATTTCCCTACATTTTCAAGATCTTAAATGAAAAATGTAAAAGAAAAAAAATTGTATTAGTCTGCTTGGGCTGCTAAAATAAAATACCATAGACTGAGTGTCTTAAACAACAGATTCACACTTTGAAGGCTGGAAAATCCAAGATCAAGGTGCCAGATGATTCAGTTTATGGTGAGGGCTCTTTTTCTGGCTTGCAGACAGCTGCTTTCTTGCATATCCTTATGTAGCAAAGAGAGTGTGAACTCTCTTCTTGTAAAACCACTAATCCTGTTATGAGGGCATCAGCCTCATGACCTCATCTAGCCCTAATTACCTTCCAAAGGCCCCATCTCCAAATGCCATAACATTGGAGGGTTAGGGTTTCAGCATGTGGATTTGGGGGGTGATACAATTCAGTCCATAGCAGAGGTTAAACCAGAGGACTGTCAACATAAAGATCCAGCATATTTAATTAGCAGGCAGCAACTAATAATTTTTCTTCACTCCTGTGTCCTTAGCAGTTAGTACAGTGTCTAGTGTGTGGTGAGTGCTCACTTGTACAAATAAATGTTAAATAATTTTTGCTATGTTATGAAATAAAGACTTCATGGGAATTTTAACTTTAAATATCAAATCTTTAGTATAAACTTCAGTTGGATATTCCTATATTAGTGCAACGTTATATGGCTAAAAGTTGTTTACATTTATCAAACGATTGTTTCAGAGTATTGGGGGACTTTATAGATTAACTATGTCGCTGACTTTTTCATCTCAATTACCTTTATGGTAATGGATAGCAACTATCAAAATATCTGTGCCTTTTAGCTTACATGTTTATATTTGCTTTATTAATAAGTAGCATTCTTAATAAAACTGCATTTATTGAAAAAGCCATAATACATTTTTTAAGTTTTTAGAGAACCTTCTATAAATTCCTGAGGTTTTATTGTACATATATATTTTCTGCTTAGAAAAATGTGCAGGCAATATTTGATCTCTGTTACTGCATTTCTCCCACTTACATTTAGGAAAGTTAAAGTATGGATAAGCCTTGATTACTAAAACCATATTTGAATCAGTGCTAAAGCGATATATACCTGAAACTTGGTTCTAATCCTAGTATCAGGCCCAGCCTGCTTCAAAGCAGTGGCAACTTGCTGCATTCTCTTCCTGTGGTGATCTTGTACTGTCACAAATAATATGACTTTATAAGCCATAGCACATAGTAAGTGCTCTGTAAATGTTGGCCAATAATAATAATAACAAGTCCCATTCCCAATACTGGGCTGTGTAGAAACAGGGCAAGAAGGGTTCAGATAAAAGAAGGCATAGCCTAAAAGAGTTGGTTGAAAGTGATCGTTGAGGTCATTGGGAAAGGTGCTTTTGGCCCTTGGGCTTTTCTTGCTTTGTACTGAGCAAAGCAGAAGTAGTGCAAGCTTGAAGGGGCTCACTTCCTTAAAGGCAGCATTAGCCTCAGCAGTGAGTCTGTTCTTAATCAGGCAACCACTTACTTATTTCCCTAGTTTTAGAAAGCGATGCCTGCTGTATTGAAACCAGCTTAGACTTCACAATCATAATTGATTGGGGGGGGAAGCTATTTTGCTGCCCATTTAAAGTGTTAGAAATGAATGAACTTGTCCCCTTTTGTTTAAAATGAAAATACTGATTTGCTCCTCTAACACGATATTCTGCATCTAATTATGTTGATTATAGGCATTGGGTGATATTGTAAATCTGATTTATAAATGTATAATTACATGAAAGAAGGAGTATAGAAACTACCAAGTGTTGAAAATATTTGAAAGTTAATTGGAATAAATTTCCAGAGGTGATTTACACAACCATTTAGGACTTCTTTGAGCTCTCCTTTTCCAGACTTAATTATAGTAAATGAGATGGCTTTGGTTAAAAAAAAAATAACAAAAAAGAAAAAAACCCTTGCTACTGATAAAATATGTTTTTTGATTGTACATTTTTTATTCAAATAGAATATGGAAGGCTCGATGTTGACAATCAGCTTTGGAAATTGGATGGAGCTACCTGGACTTAAATTTAAAGATTGGGTATCTAGCAAACGAAGGTAAAGATCAAACTATTAAAATTTTGGTGTACAATGGGAGTCTGTCAGCCAATCTCAAACTAGTTGTGATCCTGTCTTAGATGAATAATATTAATGCATGTGTCTTTCAAATAAAACCTCTTTGCAGCAGTGGTTATGAGTTAGTTTCTATTTAGAGATTTTATAAAACTAAGCACACAGAAGTAAGGGCTTGTCTACAGACTGTTAATCATAGTTTTATCCCACTCTCCTGTTAAACCACTTTGTTTTGTTACTTTCTTGTCCACCTACATATCCTTTCCTTATTTACTTATTTTTATGAGTGGATATATATAACTTATTTTTATGAATGGATATATAACTTCATGTATGCATATCTCATGTATACATACCTAAAGTATTTGACTTTTCAGAGTAGAAGAGTATATATAATGAATAATTTTAAAAGGCTTAAGATTTATATGATCTGAAGAGAAACCAGAATATATATAATGAATAATTTAGAATGATGGAATAAAATAGAATCCGTGATGTGATTGCCTACTTGGCTGTAGAGGTAAATATTTAATAAGAATACTAAAATATGAAAATAGATAATATGAAAATCCCCTAACACAACATTGTAAAAAAAACTATACTTCAATGAAAATTAATTTTTAAAAAA
This sequence comes from Balaenoptera acutorostrata, assembly GCF_949987535.1. Classification (NCBI taxonomy): domain Eukaryota; kingdom Metazoa; phylum Chordata; class Mammalia; order Artiodactyla; family Balaenopteridae; genus Balaenoptera; species Balaenoptera acutorostrata. The sequence goes on along the minus strand of NC_080080.1, from coordinate 49,323,704 downwards.
AGAAAATATGAAAATCTCAACTTGAAAGAATAAAAGTTTATTTTGTATTTATTTGGGAGAAAGAACCCAAAATTTAAAAAGAGAAATATGAAAAGCCCTATCATTTTCAAGCCATTTTCATTCCTATAGATAGTAACTACTAATACACAGAATCTACTCTAATTTGACTGCTGCCAGAAACAATAAATTAAAGCAGGAAGTTACTCAGCCTTTGTTAGAACAGGGCTGTAATGTTTGAATGCTTTACTTTCTGCTAGATAGAAACCATGTTAATCTACAGTAATTATCCTTAATTTAAGAAGATTTAAGGAAAGTAAATTTAGACCAGAGTAAATTTAAACCTTTCAAATATGACTTTTGGGTTTTTAAAAAGGAATTTTATGTGGGTTTGAAATGTTAAGTTGCAAAATCAGGCAAATTGTACAAGTTCTTGATTTTCATAAGTAAGAAAGTGAAATTGCTCAACATATTTTTCCCTTTATGATGTGGGTAAGAAAGGGAAAGAAAGCTTTATGATTTACATACCAGAGTGTTCATCCTTCTAAATTGAGCATATTGTGTGTTTAATATGTGAAAATGAATCTTGTGATAAATATTCGCTTTAGTTCCTGCCCTTGCATAGTGTTAAGACTCTTAGACCTCTAGAGATTGGCAGGGTTTAAATCCTGACTCTGTAACTTCTAATGTTATGACCTTGGTCAAATAACTTAAACTAGCTATCAATTTCCTAGTTTTCAAAATGAAGATAATAATAATAGTAACTATTACATAGGGTTTCTGTACAAATTGAGAGTTAATACATTCTAAATCTTAATTATTATAGTCATTAAACTTTGAACTTCTTCCAGCTACAAGTTACACTGAATTATGTGAAATGATTTGGTGTTTTTTCTGGTTTTTCTTGGCCCCACTGCGTGGCTTATGGGATCTTAGGTCCCCAACCAGGGATCGAACCCGGGCCCTTAGCAGTGAAAGCACGGAGTCCTTACCACGGGACCACCAGGGAATTCCCTGATTTGGTGTTTTTATTTCTACTTACTTCTAATTGGGGCATTGTTTAAGGATACTAACGCCCATTGCTTTCAATTTCAGGTGGAAAATAAAAAATGTATTAACGTGCTTTTTTCATAAAGAGCAGCTTATATTTATAGATCTCTTTATGAGTAGGAAAACACAGAGAGAGAATTGTTATCTACTTAAATATGATTTTGTTCAGCAAAAGACTGATCTGAATTATTTTTGGTCATTAGGAAAACAGAAAGCAACTTATTAAAAATCGTGTCTAGATATTATCTTTGAGAAGTATATGTATTGCAGTCAGACCTGTAATATCTCAATGGTTGTAATCTAAACAATTCAGTCTACAGTTAAATAGAATACAGACTGAATAGTATAGCTATAGACTGAATTATTTAGATTACAATTGTGAGATAGACTAAAATAGTCTAATTTTCAGATATCCACATTTTAATCCATTTATTTAATAAAAGTTTATTGATAAAGGCAGCTAATCTGAACAGATACTTATACAAGGCATTGGGGAAACAAAGATGCATTAAATACAGTCTCTACCCTCATGGGACTTCCTCCATTGATAAACTAATTTATTAACATTTTTAAAGAAAAGGAAAGGCTTTCTTTCTTTGTAAAGTGTTATGGTAAGTGTTATGTAAAGTGTTATGGTAAGTGTTATGGTAAAGTGTATGGTTAGCTTTAGCTGAGACAGTCCAGAGGAATTAAAAAGATATAACAGTTCACTAGATGGAGAAGTACTAATCATGGAAACTAAAAGTATTATCCTCATAGAATATTTTTCCTTTTCTCTTTATAGGAACCTAAAAGGGGATCGAGTTATGCCAGAGGAAATAGCTCGCTACTATAAACATTATGTAAAAGTCATGGGTCTTCAGAAGAATTTCAGAGAGAATACTTACATTACCTCTGTATCAAGACTCTATAGAGATCAAGTTGATAATGATGGTCAAGACAGAGATATTTCAACACAGCATTTACAGATAGAGAAGTCAAAATTTACCAAGAGAAACTGGGAAATCAGGGGTTATCAGCGAATAGGAGATGGTTCCCATATTCCTTTCTGTCTCTTTGCTGAAAATGTAGCTCTGGCAACTGGAACATTGGATTCTCCTGGCCGTTTGGAAATTGATGGGGAAGATTTTCCTTTTGTGTTTCATTCAATGCCTGAATTTGGAGCCGCTATAAGCAAAGGAAAGTTGTGTGGCAAAGTGGATCCAGTGTTAATTGTAGGTTCTGGGCTTACCGCAGCTGATGCAGTACTGTGTGCTTACAACAATAATGTCCCTGTGATTCATGTATTTCGCAGACGAGTAACTGATCCAAGCTTAATTTTCAAACAGCTTCCCAAAAAGCTTTATCCAGAATACCATAAAGTCTATCATATGATGTGTACTCAGTCATATTCTTTAGACTCAAATCTTTTATCTGATTATACCAGTTTTCCTGAGCACCATGTGCTTTCCTTTAAGTCGGACATGAAATGCATTCTTCAAAATATCTCTGGATTGAAGAAAATATTTAAGCTCTCTGCAGCAGTAGTGTTGATAGGTTCTCATCCCAATCTGTCCTTTCTGAAGGAGCAAGGGTGTTACCTGGGCCACAACTCAAGCCAGCCAATCACATGTAAGGGTAATCC